>NC_065443.1:242644145-242959979 GCF_917563875.1 Diabrotica virgifera virgifera | reverse complement strand
AGGGGGGAACGGACTTTTGATTAGCACTGTATACTGATTTTACAATTGTGATTTTTGTTTCTCTTAAATACACAATTTTTTTATTTTAACTCTTTTTCAGCACGTAAACACTACTCTTACGACAGCTACTTTAACCGGATTGGAAGAAAAACAAATGTACCATATTTTTGTGGTCTCCAGGAACCAAGAAGGCACGTCACTGCCTTCCTCCATTATCGTGATAAAACTAGTCAAAGAAGGTTGGTACATTTGATATTTAATTTTATTTTAACAGTATAACAACTAAATAACAGCGAAATCACTATCTATGTATATCATTGGGTGATAATGATAATTGCTCAGCAATAAAATGACACCTTAATCGTGTAACTATAAAATGACACTCGAGATGACAATTTTATTCTTGAGGCTTTGACTAGCTCTGTGTCTCAGGTGTAGGTATATCTTATCTTTATCATTCGGAGGATGCAATTTGACATACAGCTGTGATTCAACAAAACGTGACGTGGCACGCTTTGCGAAATATTAAATATGTAATATCTTCTTCTTCTCTTCTTCTTCTTCCTTAAATAGGCTTAATGCCTGTTTTACTTCGGTTTTTAGCCTCAATTGACATTGTCTGATCGTCTTTTCCTCGGTCGTCCCAATGATCTTCCATTTGGCGATTTTTCTCTTGCTATTCGTACTATCCTATTTTTTGTCATTCTTTGTATGTGTTGATTCCATTCTATTTTTCTTCTTTTGGTCCACTTGTTTATTTCTTCCATACTACATCTCGCTCGTATTTCCTCACTTCTTACTCTGTCTCTTAGAGTTTGGTTTATTATTTTTCGTAAGACCTTCACTTCTGCTGTCTCCAGCAGTCTTTGTGTTTTCGCCGTATACGTCATTATCGGTCTTATTGTTGATTTATGTATCCTGGTTTTCGTTTCCATTGTGAGGTATTTGTTTCTCCAGATTGTGTTGTTGAGACACCCTGTTGCTCTGTTTGCCATGTTCACTTGTTTTTGTACTTCTTCTTCCACTTTTCCGTAGCTTGACAGTTTTATTTCCAAGTATTCTGTTTTCATCACTTGTTCTATTATTTTGTTATTTACGACCAATTTACATCGTCTCGCTCCCGCTGATACCACTATCGATTTAGTTTTTTCTGTTGAGATCACCATGTTGTATATGAGAGCCGTGTCTTAGAATTCTTTAATTAATCTTTGTAGGTCATCTTCATTTGCATGATGCAAATATGTAATATAAAAAGATAAAAACTGAAGACGGGAATCAGCACCATGTGAAATATCATTATTTATCTCAGAATTTGTTATTTACCACCCTTGGAAAAAGAGCCCCTATTTATTATGATCTATTATGGTCAGAGCGGAGTGGCGTGGCTGTCTGGTCGTTTGTCGGTAAATGAGCGCAGTTCAAAGAAAATCAGAAGCTGAAACAGGACCCTTGTAACTCAGCTACAACTGATATGGTCAGTGCCCTGATAATTTTGTGGTCTAACGAAGATGTCTTGTAATTTTTATCGTTTACCGAAAATATAAAAAATTTGCAGATCTAAAAGCTACACAAAATATTTTTAAATTATTTTTACATTACTTTATTTGTCATACATTTTATTTCTTTTATTTACTGTTTTAATATTGCTTTATAATGGTGCTGTAGCATTATTTCCTACATGGTACTGAAATGGTACACGTATCATAATCAAAATCATAAAATAAGCCAAAGTATTACAAAAATATAACCGACTATGTAAAACTGTTAATCATGCTTTATAACAATTGCGGTAAAATGCGATATAAATACAGAATAAATATTAAATATTTTAGTAAATTCATAATTTGACTTTGATATTTGATTCGTTGCCTTTTATGCGATTTCCTTCATTTACAGTAAATTTTTGTATTCTTGTACGAAAAGGCGCAAAATTTTGTTTTGGCGGTTGACCGGGTTGACAATGTTTGATGGCGAATGCGAGTTGTTAAAACAGTTCTATTGTCAAACCAGTGGCGTTGCGCTCTAGCTCTCTCTCCCTCATTTTATATCTGATACATTATATATTGATAATTTTTAACAGCTTGCAACCCTTAATTGCGACCATTTTTTCACAGAAACCATATACAGTGTGTCCACGGATGTGGTGCCCAAGAGGAAAAACTATTTTATTTTCAATTTTAGCTAAAAATGTCATTCTTGATAAAAAGTTTTCCTTATTTTAAAACCCCATAAAACGAAATAAAATTCAAGTTTTTCAAAATCTGCTTAATTTTGTACCCAATTTTATGTAAATCCGTATAAATTTTTACACTAAAGTTCGAGATCGTAACAATAATCTAGTGTTGCCAAGCTACAAATACAGCTTAGTAATTATTGTCAACTCCGATAAATAATGTGCGAATTGTCATTTTTTTCGACAATGTTTAGCGTTCAACAAAGAATTTATCTGTTGAACTGTCATTCTTGATAAATATTTTGCTTGTTCTAAGCCCCCATAAAAAGAAAACTGTAATTTTTCTTATCAATAACAAAACAATAATAAAGAATAATAGGAAAACTAACAGTAAATAAAAAACAACTATTCGACATAGCCTCCACCAACTTCACACTCCACTCTCCACCATTAATTTCTCCACTCTATTTTTAAATTCTTTTTAGGCGTTTATTAGCACGTGTGGGGTGATTTCTCTGTCGGCATTAATGTTTGCTTGTTTCAGATCTTTGATATTTATGATTTAGATTTCTTTCGTAAACATTAAATTTTCTACAAAATTAAGCAGGTTTTGAAAAAATTAAATTTTATTTCGTTTTATGGGGTTTTAGAACAAGCAAAACTTTTAATCAAGAATAACATTTTTCGCTAAAATTGATAATAAAAAAGTTTTTCCTCTTGGGCACCCTATCCGTGGACACACTGTATCATCGTATTAGAAAAAAATAATTAGCTCTAGTTTGATATAAAAAACATGCATCTACGGCATAAATGAAATTTTTTTCAAAAATAAATTAGTATTAATTAAATTAAGACTATTTGCAGCCCCATTTTGACTTTCAACCTGGTATCAAGGTATTCTGTTATTGTTAAATTTTTATATTATAAAAACGTGATTTTAATAATTAACTACGTTATGGTAGGGGAGCCCAAGCATGTATTTTTGCAGTTACTCGAACGCGTCAGATTATTACATGTGGAGAAACCTTGTACCCTGAAAATGTACCTCTACCATATATTGGCTCTTAATGCAGGGGAGTTCGTTAAGGGGGACCGAAAAAAAAATATATCCTTAGAAAAACTCGAAATCGTCAGATTAAGATAAAGTAAGTTAAGTACATGCAAAACAGTGTATATTTAAAAAATCTGACGATTTAAGCGGGGCGTAAGGAAATGTAATGGCGTAAGTCCCAAAGTTTCACAAGAAAAAAGCGAATATTTCGCGAAATGAATGACAGATCGAAAAACTAAAAAATACATTTTCAATTTTTTTTTAAATCTATCAAATGATACCAAACACGACTTCCCACGGAGAGGGGTGGGCAGTAAATTTAATATTTTAAATACGAGTCCCGCGATATTTCGCGAAATGAACATCAGATCGAAAAACTGAAACATACACTTATTCAATATTTTTGAAAAGTCTATCGAATGGCACCAAATACGACCCCCCAAGTAGGTGCGGTGGGGGTTACTTTAAAATCTTAAATGAGTTCCCCCATTTTTTATTGCAGATTTGGATTCCTTACGTGAAATTAAGTAACTTTTATTCGAGATATTTTTTCGAATTATGGATAGATGGCGCTATAATCTAGAAAAACCATTGTTGGAAATGAAAAATTAAATTAAAAATGGACAAGTCCCCTCTAAAATGGAAAACTTTACTTAACTTTTTTTGGTTTTAGGACCTACTCTTCATAACCCAATAGGTCCGCAAAGCGCTCGAGTGACTGGACATTTAGCATACTTGCTCCCCTACCATTATGAACGTAGTGATTTTGCAGTGGAATCTTCTACTACTAAAACCGGCCCTGATCACAGTTTATGAGGAATTACGTTTTTTCTTGTTTTCTCGGCTCAAAACTAAAAGATCTGCCACATAACTTTTAATATGGTATTAGAGTGTTTTTAGTATCAGTATTGACTCTACAATATACTAATACAGGGTTGGCCAATGAATACAGTCCACCTCGATATTTGGCAGCATTTATTAGATTTTAGGGAAATGAGGAAACAGGTCGACAGCAAACCTATGGTTTGCTAATATGTCATTTTTTCTGTCATGGACACCATTTTGAACATCTAATTAATTAATTATATATTAAATTAAGTAAATTGTTTAATGTATCATAACTTCTAATTTGTTGGATTTTCGTCACTTTACAATTAATTTCTTGCTTTTGCAGTATTTGTTATAATTCACTTTTGATGTGACAGAAAAAATGACATATTAACAAACCGGAGGCGTTACGTTTTATTTTTAAGGGGTGTTTTACTTTAAATTAATTAAGATTTTTTTGGCAAAGACGGTCCAAAAATCGAAAAAAAAAATCGTGGACAATCGTTATGTCTGAATACTCCATGTACATGCCTTTCTAATGATGTGAAGCATGGTGTATTCCCTATTTAATAACAAGGGGTTGGGGAAGTGGAAGGGGGGTTAACAAATGACAGATGTACGTATCGTAAAAATGTGTCACCCTGAGAACAAAAATCGACCGGTTCCCTCATTTCCTTAAAATCTAATAAATACTGCCAAATCTCGAGGTGGACTCTTTTTATTGGCCCACCCACTATACAGTTTGTACAGTAGCTTAAATAGTCCAGAGAAATAAGGTTTTTGTCGGGACACTTGAGCAGCCAGGTTACAAATGGGTTTTTTGGGTACTATATTACCTAATACATTATAAATACAAAAATGCCCGTCACAGTTCGGACGAGAATTTTAGTTATTAACAAATAAAGGTCAAAAATGGCAGCTTTTTCGTTTAAATCGCTACAGGTAAAAATAGGGGTATTAAATATCTTATTTAGAGTATTCATCTTTTAGTAAATGAGCAAATGTGTAAAATGGCAGTTTTTGAATTTTGGTGGGATCATTTGTTGCTTCGCTAATTGCAAGAAAAGCTAAAATTTTGAAAATAAAAAATTTGCTATAACTTTTGCGAAAATCAACTTAAGACTTTGATATTGCACTAAAATTTGAGTCAACCAGTATATATAATGCCCTAAAAATTTCAAGATTATTCGGCGATTAGTTTAAATTTTATTCAATTTGTTTATACCAAAGAGCTTTTTTTGCAATGTTATTGTTCAGAAAATAATAATGATACAGTAATTATGTGGAAACCTCTTGAAAGAAGAATACTTATATTGTCAAAATGTTTAAAAAATCAATAAAAAGTCATTTTTGTCATTCCTAAAACATTTTACCAAAGTAGAATCATTTTTGGCTTCTAAACAATTTGAATAGTTTTGTTAATATTGACTGTAGAGTAAATTTACTTTGGGATTTCAAATTTTTACACGAATTTAAAAAAAAAACTTTTTGCGTAAATTAATTACAGTCAAAGTTAGCCATTTTTATTATTTAATCCACAGTTACTTCCGTGTACATAAAATTCTCCTGTAACAGTGCTAGTTACCATACTTCTCCGAAACGGCTTGACCGATTTTTATGAAATTTTACACACATATCCTGTAGGACTAAGAATGGAGTTTAACCTATTTTTCATACCAATAAGTTGTAAGGGGGCTTGCCCCCTGAGATTTTTTTTTTAATTTTGTTGGACAAAATTGTCTATCTTAATTTTTTATTACGTAGCATTAAAAAAATACATACAACCCTTAATTTTCACTCTTTTATACCCAACCACTATTTTTTAATAGCCATCATATTTACATCTATATAATTCTCATGTCGCAGTGTTAGTTGCCATACTCCTCCGAGAGTGCTTGACCGATTTTTATAAAATTATATATGTATATTCGGTAGGTCTTAGAATCGGTCGTAATCGATTTTTCATATCCCTGAGTAATAAGGGGGTTCCCCCTCACATTTTGTAATGTTTGGTAGGGGTATTTATACATAAAGTTTTCTAAAGGACTACGGGTACATGCAAATTTAAAAAATTATGATCAAAATCCATCAACAACCTCCGGAGATATTAATCGCAGCATATGTTTGAAGAATCAATTTCATTTTTTTAGTGTACGGATTTTAATATTTTTCCTCCACCGACCACGAATCGATTTCGGTAGGACGTTTTTTAAAACTTTATTAACCACTCTGTTGAAGATCAAAATTTACTCAAACTTGTACACATAAACTGTATATTTTTAACTTCAAAATGGCGGCAGTTAGGTTGCTTAATTGTTATAAACAAAGTTGCTGTGCATTAAATAAAAAAAGTTGATAACTTTGACCGTAATTAACCTAGGCAAAAAGTTTTTTTTGAAAATTCGTGTAAAAATACCAGCTTTTCAAATCTCAAAGCAGTTTTAGTCTACAGTCAATATTAACAAAGTTATTTAAATTGTTTATAAGCCAAAAATGAGTCTTCTTTAATAAAATGTTTTTCGGTATGATTCAAATGACTTTTTAATGATTTTTTTTAGATACTTGTATATTAACTATTATTCTATTTTTCTTTCATGTGGTTTCCACAGAATTGCTATATCGTTATAATTTTCTGAACAATGACATTGCAAAAAAAAGCTCTTTGGGATAAACAAATTGAATAAAATTTATACTAACTGACGAATCGTCTTAAAATTTTTTGTGCATTATATGGACTGCTTTACTCAACTTTTCTTGCAATTTGAAAGTCTTAAGGTAATTTTCGCAAAAGTTGTAGTAAATTTTTTATTTTCGAAATTTTAGTTATATTTTGAAATTTCCGAAGCCAGAAATGATCGGACCAAAATTCAACAACTGCCATTTTAAACCTTCGCTCATATACTAAAAGAAGCATACTATAAATAAGATATTAAATTACCCTATTTTTATCTGTGGCGATTTAAATGAAAAAACCGCCATTTTTGACACTATTTGTTAATAACTAAAATTCTCGTCCGAACTGTGACGGCCATTTTTGTATTTATAATGTATTAGGTATATAGTACCCAAAAAACCCATTTGCAACCTGGCTGCCAAAGTGTCCCGAACATGGTATATTTTTGCCTTATTTCCCTGTTGTAAAAGGCAATAAAGCAGTTGCTAAACTTGCAAAATTTAAAACACATTTTCATATTTTCTGAGATTTAGTTCATTCTATAACGTTGTATAATATTACATTTCAGATGTTTCCAAATGGGTTAATGGTGTTACTTCTCCCCCACATTCATTAGCAGTCGCTAGTCATAGTGCTACGTGGGTCATGATTTCCTGGCAGCCTCCGGAATTCAGCCATCCTTCAGAACTTATTTCGTACAGGTAAAATATTACGTTTTAGTTTAAGTTACGAATAATTTATTATTATCTTTCTGATATTACTCTAATTGGAGATATAAACACTACTCGTCGTATATACAGAGTGAATGATTTTTGTGATAAAGTCAGTTTTATCTGATAATATAGGAGATATCCAGAAAACGCAATATTCAAAAAAATGAAGTAGCGTTTCATTTAGCTTTATTTACCTAGTTGCATTTTAAAATTAGTTACAAATACAGGGTCTTTCAGAAAAAGGGAACCTAAAGCTAATTCATGAATAAATTTGATATTTTTCCGTATTTTTTTTATCCGAAATATTTCATGAGCGCAAAATATTACTTACGGATCTATTCAGAAAATTATTTTGAGATACCACATGCATCCATACCAGAACCAGCGACACCAAGAATTGACTGCGAATGATTTTGAAGGAAAACTAGCTTTTTGTGTGAACGGGAACAACAAAAAATTCGGAGATGAAGCAACGTTTTACCAAAAAGGATGTGTCAATCAACATCACTTCCACTATTACTCCACAATAAATCATTACCACATAATAACGAAGAGTCAAAATAGGTGCTCCTCAAACTTTTGGGGTGGTATTGCATACCGCACCTATCCAAGATGAATTGAATGAGTAATTTGCTAACATATGAATAGGAAGAGAAGGGCCAATTGATTGGCCAGCTAGTTCATCAGAATTAAGTATAATCGACTTCATCTTCTGAATACCAACTTGAACCTGATGAACCTCTAAAAACAATTGATGACATGAAAGTCAGAATAATTAGAAACACATTTATTTCGTAACGTTACGCCATAAATGTTTACAAACGTAGGTAGATCATTTTTGTAAAACGTCTTTAAAAATTTGTTGACGCTGCGGGATTTCGAACATCTCCTGCAGTAAGAATAACAATTTTAAGCATAGCAATTTCTTTATTTAATTTTCTTTTTTATTTTATAAAATATATTTGTAAATAGTAAAGTAAATAAAAATAATAATAAATTTAGTTTATGAAATACACTTTTTGTTGATAACCCTATACTCATATATGTTCTATATTAAAAATAAATTACTAGGTTTTCTCAAATAACTCCTACATTTTATCATAATAATGGAACCCTTACTAAGTATGGTGCAAATGAAAGAGTAAATTCGCTATTTCGTAAGCCGGCGACTTTAAGAGAAAATCTCGAAACAGATTGATTTTTACTTTTAAATTGCAATTTTTTGGTATTAATATCATACTACTGACATTATCCATATGGGCGTGATGACGTAATCGATGTTTTTTTTTTAAATGAGAATAGAGGTCGTGTGCTAGTTCATTTGAAAGGGTATTTGAATCTCTATCCAGTACTATAAATATTAACACAATTAATTATACAGCGTGTCAATTTTTTTTAAATAAATTAATTTACACAAAAAGAAGAATGTATGTAATTGATTTAATTCAAAATATTATTAGTTTTTCCAGAAAAGAGACAAAATTGTTATTTGACAAATAAATATTGCTTTTCGCTTAAATTCAGTGTTCAAGCTGCCACCCACTTGCCTCTTGGCAGCTTGACCGCTAAATTTAAGGTGTTTTCGGATGGCAGTAATATGTATTTTAAATTAAATAAATTACATACATTCTTTCTTTGTGTCAAATAATTTAATTAAAAAAAATTACACCCTATACAAATAATTATGTTAATGTTTATACCTATTAGTAAATAGATAATTGAATAACCTTTCAAATGAACTGGAACACGACCCCTATTCTCACTTAACAGACTCATCGATTACGTCATCACGTCCAGATGAAAGACGTCACTAGTAGGTAAGATATATGCCTATATGCCAAAAACTGATAATTTAAAAAAAACCAACCTGTTTCGAGATTTTTCCTTGAAGTTGCCGGTTTACAAAATAACGAATTTATTCCTTTCATTTTCACCATTCTATATATAAACTCCTTATACACTATGAGCTCTTAGGTAGATGGGATAATTAAAAATTCTCGAGCGCCAGTAGTGACAAGTCTGTAAGCTTTTACTGGAAATTTGACATAAATGTCAAAGTGATTAATTTAAAACATTGAAATTAAAAACATTAATAGGAAATAATATTAGTTGGTCAAAGCTGTGGTGTACCTATATTTTTACCTTAAATATACTTACGTTTTAAATACTGAATTTAAGTTTTTTTAATATTTCGTAATATGTAATTATAAATTAATCTAAGCGCCATCTACACGATAATTGTGAAAGTATCCGAAGTAAGAAATTAATATTTCATTAATAGAACGTTAAAATGATTAGCAAAATCTTTAAAAAATCGGTTACAATTTAATTACTTTTACCGGTGAAAGTTGCATTAGTAATCCGCTAGGAGCGATACTAGCGAAGCTCAGAGCGTATATAAACTGTGCAAAAAAACTTTCTGGCACAGAAATGTCACTTTCCGGAGTACTATCATATTTCATTTATTGTGAGAAACAATCAAGTTAACGCATGCAGAAATGTGCTTTTTGTACAGTGGTTGTAAAAAAATGATTTTCTAAATTTTTTGGTGTTTCTTCTCTCTAGCATGCGGTGTATATGATCATAGAAGAGAAAAATCCATAAAAACTACTTAAATCTCTATTAGCTAAAATTATGACTAGATAGTACTTCTTCAGAATATTTATTCTAATTTCGTCATTTTAGAGTGTTCCACAAATCCACCGCAGAAGAACAATTCCATTCGAAGAACGTATCGGTAAATTCCTACATGCTAAACAATTTGAATCCTAACACCCAGTACATCGTATACATTCAAGCCGTATCAGAAAAAGGGGTTAGTATGCCCTCGGAAACTTTAATAGCATGGACTGATCCAGCTTACCCGGCTTTTGTCGAAGTAAGTAATTTTTAATGAAGTTTTTAGGTAGGTACTTAAAAAGAAAATGCTTTGTTCAATTCCCTTTCAAGGTTTTCCTATATTTAGCGATATCGCAATTAACTTAATAAAAAATTCACTTGTCGACCAAATTTTTTGCGACGACGTCTAAAAAAACTTTTTTTCCACTTCAAATAACTTTTCACTTTAAGTTTTAAAACTTATTTTAGAAGAATTTATGTTTTATTGCAAACCAGGAAACAAAGCATTTAAAAATCTAAAAATTACTGCCCGCTATTTTTCAACAGGAATATGTGGGGGAAGTCAATAGAAAAGGCGTATTATCTCGTAGGTATCAAAATTTTTACTCGGTTATGGTTTTAATGCTAGCGGAAGATCCGCTGGCGTGTCTCCTTTGCAACGTAGCTCTGGAAAAGACGGTCAGAGATGTCCGAAAAGACAACAGAGGAAATATGTTTAATAAATCATTCCAAATTTTGCCATACCTATGCAGATTATATGGACCTAGGCCCGCACAACACGCAAGCTAGAAGAAATGTATGGACCTTCTCAAATGCCTCAAAAAATATGGGCCTGCAAGTAAATGATGAGAAAACTAAGATGATGGCAACAACACCCAACAATAGAGCCAGAAACATCGGTCTCCAATTCACGGTTGTTAGCTCTACCTTTGAAGTGGTGAACAAATTCACATACTTAGGCTCCCTGGATTACATATCATCCAATCTATGTGTGTCGCTATTTGGAATTCAGGAAAATGGCCATTTGATTGGTATACCTCAATTTATATCCCGCACTATATATGTGAAAAAACTATCGCACACTATTACTTATAACACATGCTAGTAAAATCTTGTTGCATATCATCAAAAACAGATTAAAAACCTATCGACATTACCAAATACCTCAAGAACAAGCGGTGTTTGTAAAGGGTAAAGGTATACGGGAACAAATCCTGAACCTGAGACAACTCATTGAAAAGTCTAGAGAATTTCAAGTACCTATGATTATATGCTTCGTTGACTACCAAAAGACATTTAATTGTGTAAGCTGGATAAATCTCTGGTCCATTTTAATAGAAATGGGCACACCAATGCACCTGGTGACACTTATTAAAAATCTGTACCAGTAAAATATAGCAACAGTACGACTAGATCAGAAGTTCTCAAACCAATTCAAGACCGAGAGAAGTATTAGACATGGATGCGTGCGACCTAACTTATTCAACATTTATGGTGAAGATGTCATGAGGATGGCTTTAGAAGGATGGGCCGATGGAGTAACAGTAGCTGGTAGGAAAATCTCCAATTTAAAATTTGCTGATGACACTACACTTATAGCAGCAAATCAGCAAGAAATGTTAGATCTCCTGCGAAGAGTTGAGTACGAAAGCAATAAAGTTGGTCTGAAAATCAATAAAGCTAAGACAAAAATAATGGTGGTCGACAGATCCGACACTATTCAACTGACTAATATATTACAGGAATACCAGAAAGTAAACACCTCTGTCTATCTCGGGTCTAGTATGTATAACTAATGATGGTAACTGTGAAGCAGAAGTTCGGAGACGTATTGGTATGGCAAAAAATGCGATGAGTCGCTTAACTAAAGTTTGGAAAGGCAGATCTGTCTCTCAAAATATCAATATGAGTCTGGTAAGTGGCCTTGTATTTTCAATATTTCTATATGGAACAGAGACTTGGACTCTTCGCGCACGCGAGCGCCAAAAAATTGATGCCTTTGAGATGTGGTTCTGGAGAAGAATGCTGCGCATACCTTGGACAGCTCATAGGACAATTTCCATTCTAACCCAACTCCAGATTAAATCCTGTCCACAATATGTTTGCAATGAATTCTGCAATTCTTCGGTCACGTGGTTCGCAAAGGTGACGATAGTCTGTAGAGATTAATTGTTTCTGGAAACGTTCCGGGAAGAAGATCAAGAGGACGGACGATCACCAATTAAATCGTCCGACCAAATTAAGAATTCAGCTGGAAACTCATTCTGCGAAGCTCTTAGAGCGGCTGCAGATAGAAACCAATGGAAAAAATTGTTAGAAATATTGGAAAAAATCACGATCCTCAGTAATGGGGAAACGACAAGAGAGAGAGAGGCTACCTGATCATCAATGAGAACGTCATGGTGAAAGAAATCAAGCGAAGGATAATTGTAGCAAACAACTGCTATTTGGGACTGAGAAGACATGTGAGAAGCAGAAACTTAATAAAAAAAAAACAAAAATAGCCATATACAACCAGCGTTGACATATGGATGGGAGACATGGACCATCTCCAAGGCAGATAAAAAACCTTCTGCTTTCAAAAATGATATGTTTTACTTATGTTTTTGAGCCTTAAAAATCGTTATCTTTTTTTATTTTTTTAGATTTAAATTGTTTATAACTTGGAAACGATCAAATAAATTACAAAATATCTTTTTTGTTTCGAATGATCCAAAAAATCTAAAATAATATCTGCCCGGCCCGATTTTTTTTTTAATTTATGAAAGAAGTTATTTTTTAATTATCTACTAATTAATTACAGTCAGAACAAAATGAGATCGGGCACTCCTTGTTTTTTATAATTTTTAACATACTAATTAGTAATTACACACCAAATAATTTTTATCTATTAAACAGATCGGTGCATGTCGACCTTACATCGTATCTTAGCTCGATCAAAGAACAATCTGACCCCAAAAAAAAATAAAGGAAGGATGAAAATTTGGGAATAGATAGTTGAAATTGTCTATTATTATATAAGAAAAAGTTTACAATTCTACATCCCCTCCATTTTACAAAAATGGAAGGGAATACCCCCTCTCGAAGGTGAAAAATCTAATCATCCACTAACCGGAATATATCAGGAGCTTGGAGGAGTAAGGGCGAACCCGAAAAATGGTCATTTCAAAAACAGTCTCATATTTTTCACATACTTTTAAAGAATGCGTCTGTATATTATAACAGCATGTTTCGCCCTTCAGACTCCTAAAATTTCGTAAGAAATAATATTCCAATCCATTCCTGTCAGAAGCTGAACTGCATAATCGTCTAGAAGAGTAAGGGCGAATCCACAGGCTTTCGTTGCGTTTCGTTCGCCCTTCTCCTCTGTTAACGCGCCAGTGTTTCTGCAATTCTGTAGCTTAGTAGCTTTAATTGGTGAGATACAGTCTTGTGTTGTATGCAGATTGCATTGTATGCAGATTGCGTTGTATGCAGATTGAATTGTATGCAGATTGCGTTGAATGCAGATGCATTGTTCTTGAGTTTTCCTGTACGATCGTATATAAGGCGCCGGTGTTTCTGTAATTCTGTAGCTTAGTGGCTTTAGTTGGTGAGATACAGTCTTGCATTTTATGCAGATTGCGTTGTATGCAGATGCATTGTTCTTGAGTTTTTCTTTACGATCCTGTGCTTGTAGTTTTTAATCGTATTTTAAGGAAAAACCAAGGTGCATTAGCGTTTAACTTGCTTAGTTTTTTCTGATTTATTTTCAAAATGAACGCCGAGAATACGACAAGGCGGAAGCAAAAAAACACGGAACAATGGGTCGTTAACGTATGTAAAGCCAAACGAAACTGTGGTGAAGCATACGTTTCAAGAAATACAAAGAAACCTGTATCTGCGCGCACAATCGGACTGCCTTGTAAGTGTCGTAAAACGTGTTTTGAAATGTTGGGCATGGACAATATCAATATGATTTTCAATAATTTTTGGCAAATTGGCAACTACGATAGTCAAAACCAATATCTTTCAAAAGCGCTAAGTTTCAGTAACTGTAAAAATTCTTTAATTACTGGCAGAGCAAGTAGGAAGCTTCGGACCATCGGATATAGTGTTTCAATCAATGGTGAAAGAAAATGTGTTTGTCGTCATACTTTTATCAGCATCCATGGCATAAGTGAAAAAAGAGTTCGCGTTGTTTTAAACAAGCAGACCACCACAGGAACTGTGCTGAGTGATAACAGAGGGAAGTTAAGTCCAGGCAATAAAATGGATGAGTATAGAACTCAGTTGGTCAGAGATCACATTGATTCTCTTGTTACTGTTTCCAGTCACTACAACAGAGCCAAAAGTCCCTTTAGAAAATATATGCCACCGGGCTCATCAATTACTGGGGCATATGGAGCTTACACGGAATGGCTAAGAAACACATCTCCTGAAGCACTGCCTGTGACAGAGTCCTACTATCGAAATATTTTTGTAAACGAATTCAATATAGGTGTTCAGCCTCCTTCTGTTGATGAGTGTAATACTTGCTCTAAGATTAAAATTGAACTTGATGGGTTAAAAACTAGTAACTTGAATTCTCCCAGAATAATTAAATTGGATACGGACCTGAAGGTTCACTTAGCAAAGCAGAAAGCTGCTCAGCAAATGATGAAAAGCTACGAAAACAACCAGGATGAAAATATTGAAGTTGTATGTGTTGATTTACAACAAGCATTACCCACGCCTAAACTTACCTGCAACGTGCAATATTACAAAAGAAAAATGTGGACTTATAACTTAGGAATCCACAACATTAAAACAGGAACAGCCATGATGTATGTATGGGATGAAACCATCGCCAAGCGCGGATCGTGTGAAATAGCCAGTTTCCTCAGTCACTATTTGGAGAACTTTGTTAACGAGCAAGTGCGAAAAGTTATAATTTTTAGTGATAACTGTGCCGGTCAAAATAAGAACATAAACGTTGTTTTGTCAAACCTCCGCCACATTCATGCAAATCGCTTTGATCTTATTAAGCACGTTTTTTTAATGTCGGGGCATTCAATGATGGGTTGTGATCGATATTTTGGTTCAATTAAATTAAAGATCAAGGACTGTGAGGTATTTTCAAAACAACACTATATCCATTTCATTGAATACACGAAAAAGAAGAACAAATTCCAAGTTGTTAATGTGACGAGGGAAATGGTTAAGGATTTCAGCGTTCTTCAAAAAGCAGCAACTAAATCTCAAATATTGGGAGCTAACTTCAAGGATGGCAGAATATTCGAATTTTCAACAGATTTTAAGATGGGCTTTAAAATTCAAATCGCATACAACACGGATATTTCTACAAGTGTGATACTCCAAAAGGGGCGAAAGAGACTTTATGATACCACAAATTTTAATTTAGATAATATAGAACTTCCTCTCAAATACCAGGGTGCTCTCAAGCTTACAGAAGAAAAGAAAAAGGACTTACTAGATCTTCTTGATTATGTACCCATGCCACACAAGTGTACTTTACAAGAAGCTATAAGTGGAGGAATTGGTATAAATAAAGACGAAGAAACCGTAGACGATGAAAATCAAATTGAATTCAATTAAAGCTTTCTTTGTGAATTTTATTAAAAACACTAGGGATGTTTACTTTTATAGAATAAGAAGTATTAAACCTCATTTTTTTTATTTCATAAAAATCTTGCAAAATCCTTAAGTTTTTAAGATCTACCTGAAGGATTACCATACCCTAGGAAAAGATTAGGGTGTAATGTGCATAACAGTAGAGAAACTAAATTTGCATAAAGTTTATTGTATATTGTAACTTTTATTAGTACTTGGAGATAAACTTTCCGCTTTCAAAGGCGCCTTTCATTATTCTATTCAAAGCAATATTGTAGTGATGAGCCGATGTACCGATCGAACGTGACACCGACAAAAACTATTTAGAAAGTGAATATAAGGCATAAATAAGGATTATTATAGTAATTTTACAAGTTAATACTTTATTACATCAATTTACCATTTTAGTTGGGAACAAGCCGTAAAACTAAAATAATAATTCATAAGATTTACACGTTTTATTCACTTTGAAGATTTTTTGTCGGCATTGTAATAATACAGATTATACACCGTATCCCTCGGTAGACCGCACGCTATAGTAGAGATGCGACGATAAACCGCATAATCTAGTAGCATCACTTGTTCGCCCTTACTACTCTAACATGTTTGTAAACTTTAACTCAGTTTTCCCGAAACATCGTTTTTGCAGTTCGCCCTTACTCCTCCAAGCTCCTGATATACATTCAAAATAAGTCCGGAATTGGATAAAATGACTAATTCTAATTAACTTTTGTTCTATAGAGTTTTTTCCTTAAGTCAATACTTTTCGAGTTATTTGGAAGTGAATATGTTTATTTTTATCAGAAAAGAACATGTTTTTGGACAATTTTTTGGAAATAACTCAAAAAATAAGTATTTTAGCGAAAAAAATATTCTTAGTAAAAATATAGCTTATATAAAACAAAAAAAAATTGTGTATGCTTGAGGTCTGCAGACCCAGTAGAAGCACAGTTGTAGCCAATGAAAAGTAGGTTCTTTTTCATCAAATTCCAAATCAAATATTTCAATGTGAAATAACACAAAAACAGAACACTTTTTAGGGAAAATTGAACCATTAAAAGTAAGTGAGTTACGCTCAAAATATTGTTGGCCCATTTTATTTTTTGGTAAAAAAATCGCGAGAATCACCCTCTAATTAGCATCACAAATAAATTTTATCATTACTACTTCAACTTACAAGTTACCTACTTTGGTTATGTATTATTTTATGATCTGTAAGTCTCATCGGTTCAAAGTGCTTACTTTTGAAAAGCTGTAGTTAAAATGGCTTGAATGAGTAACTAATCACGAGTTTGGGCAAATTTTGAACAGCCATAGCATAACCAATTTAACCAGTCTAACAATAAAACAAAAAAGCAAAAATATTCAGAAAAGCAAAACGTATATTTTATTACTCTTTAAGATTTTTGGTAGGTATTACTAATAATTTTTAAATTAATTCCGTGAACAATTTATTTGGGAAGCTAATTAGAGGGTGATTTTCGCCATTTTTGTACCAAAAAATAAAAGAGACCAACAATATTTTGAGCGGTACTCACTTATTTTTAATGTTAGAACTTTTTTTAAAAAACAAAAATAAACCTTTTTTTAAACACTTTAAAACAGTTGTAATGAATTTTCCCCGAAAAGTGATTTGTTTTTTGGTTATTTCACATTGAAATATTCGATTCGGAATTTGACGAAGCAGAACTTACTTTTCATTAGCTACAACTTTTGCTTCTACTGGGTCTGCAGACCTGACTTGTACACCATTTTTTTCAATTTTTTAAGCTATATTTTTACTAAGAATATTTGTTTCGCTAGAATACTTACTTTTTGAGTTATCTGTGAAAAACCGTCCAAAACATGATTTTCATTTGTTAAAAATGAACTTATTCACTCGCAAATAACTCGAAAAATATTGTATATAGTCTCAAAAATGTTGTGTGTGGGGTACCACAAGGTTCAGTATTGGGTCCTCTACTTTTCCTTATCTTTATTAATGACATCACTAGTTTAAAAATCGATGGAAAAGTTTTTCTTTTTGCTGACGATACCAGTATCACTTGGAGCAACTCAAATATCGCAACTCTTCATGCTACTATAACTTCTGATCTACTCACAATAAAATCCTGGTCCGATTCTAATTTACTCTCGTTTAACGTAGATAAAACAGTAGCATTATCCTATAAAGGAACTCTTCAACCCTTACCTCTTCATAACAGCCAGATCAGTATCGTTGATTCTGTAAAGTTTCTTGGTATTTTTTTAGATAGCAACCTTAAATGGTCCCTTTATATCGATGTGTTAAGCAAGAAACTATCCTCAGCTTGCTTTGCAATAAGATCTATTTCGAAGGAAATGAATTTAGCCTCTTCCAAAATAACATACTTTTCATTGTTCGAGTCCCATCTTCGATATGGTCTGCCTTTTTGGGGTTCTGGTACAGCTGCCCAATCCAATGTTATTTTTAAATTACAAAAAAGGGCAATAAGATATCTGTTTGGCCTCAGAAGAACAACACATTGCAGAAGCTTCTTCAAAGATCACAGGATTCTAACACTATCTTCTTTATATGTTTTAGAAACTGTTTGCTTAATTCGTAAACATCTACATGTCTTTCCAGCAAGACCTAGACATGACTATTCCACCAGAAATTCTACCTTTGACATCTATTTACCGATCCAGTCCAGCGAGTTAGTAAAGAAATCTATATTATATTCTGCAAAAAAAACTTTACAGCCATCTCCCTCTACAACTTAAATCTGTAACATATTTCCCCAAGTTCCGTAAAATGACAAAAGCCTATTTATCTGAAAGACCATATTATTCAATAGCAGAGTTTCTTAAACAATAACTAAGAAATTACAGTATTCTTATGTATAAGTATAGAATCTTAATCTATATTTGAGTGTCATATGCAGCAGCATAACTTATTAAATTACTTATTAAATTTCTTAAGGTACATTACGCAATTTGCAAATTTTTTTTTAATTTTGCAATAGATTGTTACTGATTTTTATTTCACTTTATTATGTTATTTATATTGACGATTTGTATAATTTTAGTAAATTGTATTTGTTATTGTTTTTATTTATGATTCTTGTAAGCTTTGTCTATAAAATTGTTAAATTTTTCATGACAATAAAACATACTTCTATTCTATTCTATTGACTTAGTGAAAAAACTCTATAGAGCAAAAGTTGCTTAGAATTACTGATTTATTCAATTCCGGGCCTAGTTTGAACGTATATTTTTTTACTCCCGAGAAAATATTTTTCACCCCGTGTTTCCCTATTTTTGTAAAATGGAGGGGATGTAGAATTGTAAACTTTTTCTTATATAATAATAGACAATTTAAACTACCTATTCCCAAATTTTCATCCTTCCTTTATTTTTTTGGAGGTTTTCGTAAAATTTTGTGTTCCCTGATTGGGCTATCTAATTGTCGACCTTCAACAGGAAAACTTCATACATTTTCTAGAAGTAGTCTACTTATTTATTAGTTATAAAATAATTTTATATAATATTCTTAACATATTACAACATATTGCTTACATTTTCAGCCTCCTACAGTTCATCCCATAAATCTAGTAATAGAAGGCAGCAGCATGACCATTCTTTGCATAGCAATGGGAACACCAATGCCCACAATATCTTTATACATATCTGGCAGACTTGTAAGACAAGAGACGACACGGCACATGGTCACAGTTATACATAACGTTACTAAAGATATGGACCAGATCTCCTGTTACGCTGATAATGGCTATGGCACTCCAATGCAGGCTTCTAGAAAAATTATTATAAGTCGTAAGTTAAATAAAATACAATAATACCCAAAATAAAATTATCGGTTTTGATCGTTCGATGAGCTCTGGAAAAACTTGACTTTGATAATATGATGTTTCATAGAAACTTTCCACTATATCTAATATGCTTGGTCTATCTGAGATTATATTTCCATTTAATATTGGAAGATTTCATTTTTGCCATTTAATATTTTTCTCCTAAATGCTTTCATGCTTTTGTTTTCCTCTAAAGTTTCTATAATTTTTTCATTCTTGTTTTTTCTAATATCCCGTCTGATAGCTTTAGAGATGTCTTTATTATTTATGGTGTTTATTTCTTGTTGGTCAACATATCCTTGACTTTTCTGTTGGATATGTTGTTATTAACTATCTTACACATGATTTACACATGCATCCTTTACCATTTATTTCTTCCTTCAAATGACCTTAGACACCCCAGTTACATTAGCTGCTTCATTTGCTTTGATTGTTGTTTTATACCTAGGTACTCTCTTTAAGCACAAGTGATCATTTATTAAGTATGAAAATCCTTATAGAACGAGCAAATGAATACAACATCCCTCTATATGTAGCGTTCATAGATTTCGAAAAGGCTTTTGACAGTGTCGAACATTGGGCAGTGAAAAGTTCTTTGATTAACAGCAGAATTGACCACAGATATACAGACCTAATAGCCAATATATATAAAGATGCCACAACAACAATTAAAGTATACGAAGGAACACAATCAATTCAAATAAATAAAGGCGTAAGACAGGGTGACACAATATCACCGAAACTTTTCAATCAGGTTCTGGAAGATATCTTTAAAAGATTAGAATGGGAAGAAAAAGGTAAAAAAAAAAAAAAAAATTGTGGACAACGCTTGAACCATCTAAGGTACGCCGATGACATCGTATTGATAACCGATAAAAAAGAAGAATTGTTTGAAATGATGAAAGAACTGGACATAGAAGCCGGAAAGATAGGCCTTAATATGAATTACAGCAAGACCAAAATCATAACAAATACAGATGAGGACATCACAATGAGGATCGGACAAGATGAAATAGAACAAGTTCATGATTATATATATCTGGGTCAGATTATAAAACTTAACAAGGAAAACCAAACAGCAGAGATCAAAAGACGAGTTAGACTGACATGGGCGGCATTTGGAAAACTAAGCTACATCCTTAAAAACAAAAGATATCCACAACATCTTAAGACCAAGGTATACAATCAATGCGTACTCCCTGTTCTCACTTACGGTTCCCAAACGTGGACGTTTACAAAAGCAAACATGGACAAGATCATAAAGACGCAAAGAGCAATGGAAAGGCAAATGTTGCACATAAAACTATTGGATAAAAAGAGAAACGAGTGGATAAGAGAGAAAACCAAAGTTAGGGATGTTAGACAAGAAGTTGCAAAGTTGAAATGGAGATTTACCGGACACACTATAAGACAAAAGGAAGACCGATGGAACAAAATTCTCATAAATTGGAGACCGTGGCAATATAAACGAAGCAGAGGAAGACCACAAATGAGATGGGCAGATGATGTCAAGAAGCACGTGGGCTTTAGGTGGATAACTGTAGCGACAGACAGAGAAGAATGGAAAAGGATTGGGGAGGCCTATGTCCAAAGATGGACCGAAGAAGGCTAATTAGATAGATAGACTCTCTTTAAGATTTTTGTAGCTGTATATTTCTACTCTCAGACACTCAAATATCGAGACTTAGTCTAACGGTTGGGGAGCCCAAGCGGGGATTTTTGCAGTTACTCGAGCGCGTCAGATTATCACATGGGGAGAAACCTTGTATCCTGTAAGTGTGCCTCTACCATAATATATTGGCTCTTCATACAGGGGAGTTCGTTAAGGGGGGTCCGGAAAAAAATCTATCCTTAGAAAAACTCGAAATCGTCAGATTAAGATAAGGTAAGTTACGCCAATGGTGAACAGAATATCTTAATTGTATGTCAAAAAATGCGCAAGAACTACCTCTTAAAACCTACCAAATTATATTTGCATATCTCAACCGGTTTTAAAGCAATAAATAAATCGTCAGTTTGTAAGAAAAAATTCAACATCCCGTATCTCGGAAACAAAGCATTTATGGACATATGCTTATAAAACAAAAGGTCATTATCTTTTCATGCAGAATTACTCCTTAAAGTTTGTCGCAGTTATTTAGAAACACCCTGTATTGATGAATAACATGACTAGTTGTTAAAGTACCTAACTTTTTTATTATCCCACATAAGCGAATGAATCGAAAAGCAAAATGTTAATTAAGCCTAAGGCTACAGTGGAGATTTAATTTCAATATTTTATATATGCTAGAATATTATACAAGGTGTTCCAAACTTTGAGGAAAAAACACAATATCATTGTTACACCCGGTATACAATGACACTTACCTATTTAGCAATAATATTATTACGTGGATATTCTTGAAGAACAAAGATATATTATACTAAAAAATCACCAAAATCTGACGACAGGTTTAGGAAATACGAGACATCAAAAATGTCCCATTTTAAAGGTAGTGCATTAATTTTGATGCTTAGTGTATGACGCCAACGAATTTTTTATGCGTTTATTAAATATGAGAGTTTCTAATCCATTTTTAATATTTTTTAGATGGTCCGCACATTCAAGCAAGTGGTATAACCATGACCACCCTCGGTGATTCCGTTACGCTAGAATGTAAAGTAGAAGCTCAACCAGAGCCCAAGATGATTTTCTGGAGGAACCACGAAGACCGAACACCAGTTATTCAAGGTGGAAAATACGATATCACCGCAAAGCCAGTTAAAGACGAAGACGATAAATATATAATGCAGCTTACCATTAAGCAAATCACTGACATGGACGTCGGAGATTACTACTGTCATGCGGAAAATGCTTTTGGCAGCTCTACACAACCCGTATCAGTAAGAATTAGAAATCTGGCGTCTGTAAACAATCTGACTCAATGTTGTTTAGAACAAAACGTTACTTCACCATGCATGGATGCTTGCTCATTTTATCTAGACATAGATGCTGTGATCGACAAGTTGGAATGTGTTCAAGACTTTGGCAAGTTAATGAAATGTGCGAGTGATGGTTCGGACCATAGAAGTTGTTGTGCTCACCAAAAAGTTTCGAGGAGATGCCTGGACTGGTGCAGAGGAGAACCCGTACTGAACAATAAAGCTTGTGTTTTGGCTCATACTAAGCAGATCATGAGTTGTTTCCACGAAGGCCGGTAAGTTTTTACAATTAAAATTTACGAAAAGCCCTATGCCCTAGATTTAAAGTTATATACCCACTTCTTCACAAGGTCCCACTTCTGTTCGGAAGCTCACTTAATTTTTCTTGTACAGTATGCTAGATTGCAGAAATCTCACCCTGGAATACATAAGTAAATTCTTCTAGTGGAATACAAATGATGAAATTTTTACCTTCTTCTTCTTCTTCCTTCTTGTATGTAGGCTTTAAAACCTGTTTCTTCTTCAATATTAGCCTCCCAAATTATTTAAGTTATCGCACCATCGTTTTCTTGGTCTGCCAATACTTCTTCGTCCATTTGGTGACTTATCTCGTGCTATTTTTACTATTCTATCCTCTGGCATTCTACTAATGTGTTCGTTTCACTCCTGTTTCCGTTTTGTCACCCATCCATTTATGTCTTCTACATTGCATGATCTTCTTATATTTTTGCTTCTCTCCCTATCCAGCAGACTTTTCCCTGATATTCGTCGGAATACTTTCATCTCTGTTGTTTCTAGTAGTCGTCTCGTTTTAAATGTGTCAGGTCTTGTCTCCGCAGTGTATGTCAATATAGGTCTAATTGCTGCTTTATGGATTCTTGCTTTTGTGTCTTGTCTTAGGTGTTTGTTCTTCCAGATTGTGTCATTAAGGGATCCCGCCGCTTTACTTGCTTTTTAGCTTTGTTGTCGTACTTCCTCTTCAACATCTCAGTAACTGGTTATATTTATCCTCATGTTAACTGGTTATATTTTAAAATCCATTATGCGAACTTGGTGGGGAGCAGAACCTCAAGCAGCACTAATTTTCTATAGAGCTTACATAAGATCAATAATTGATTATGGTTGTACACTTTATGGAACGGCAAATAAAACCAATCTACGTAAGCTGGATATTATACAAAACAAAGCACTGAGAATATGTCTGGGAGCAATGAAATCTACACCAGTTGAACCGTTAAGAGCTGAAGCAATCCAACCTCCATTAAAACTGAGAAGATCATTTTTAGCTGAAAAAATGATTATTAAATCACTAAAGAAAAATTCATCATTCATTAGTAGCACATACAAGTTAAACGAATACGACTTAACTAAGCCTTTTTGGATACATAAGAACTCTCCTCCTATTTGTGAAGCATTAAAAACGTGACCCTACAATCACAAACAAAGGTAGAGATCGATTACTTTGTTTACTTTGTTGTATGTGATGTGAATATACCCCATTACTCTGAATTAGCATCATCTAATAACATAGTTACTAAGCAAATTTTGGACCAACATCTAAACTATGTCACAATATACACTGATGGATCAAAAAACACTGACGGCACAGGTTGTGCCTTCGTAATACGTAAACGTATACAAAAACACTATAAGCTACATAAATAGACATCTATCGTCACAGCTGAGGCAATAGCAATTCTAAAAGCACTAGAATATGTACAGCAGGAAGAGGAACAGAATACCATTATCTTCTCCGATTCACTTTCAGTTCTAAAAATTTTAAAATCCAATTCAAACACAACAAAGGATTATCTTTAACATCCAAACAATTATTAAAAAATTACAAGATCAAAATAAATGTATAAAATTCTTCTGGGTTATAGCACACGTAGAAATAACAAACAATGAAATTTCAGATAAAATTGCCAAAGAAAGTATAGAAATGGGGGAACAGATAAATTTCGAATTAACTACAGATGAACAAATAAACATATCAAAACATAAACTGATGAGAAAATGGTCCTACTTGTGGCAAGAATACACCTTTACAAATCCAACACGTTACACCAGACTAGAAACCAAATTGAGGAAAAAACCTTGGTACAATCAGTACGATTACAATCGCAAAAACATAACCACTATTAGCAGAATGAAGTTTGGTCACGCATGTTATCCAGCACACTTATATTTGGATTTCTTTGTTTCCCATTCTGTAACCATGACCTTTACTTACTGCTTCTATTATTTCGTCCATTATTATATTAAAGAGCAGTAGGCTTAATGAGTCACCTTGTATGACTCCGCTTTGTAATGGTATAAACTGCGTTAGTTTTCCATTCATATTTGCCTGTATTCGATTATGAAAATAGATGTTTTCGATGGTTTGTATAATATTGATTGGTAAAATTGGAGTTTGGAAATATTTACCACTACTGAATATTCCTGCATCAGACCTCTCTCCCGCTTTAGTCACCAGACTACCAGATTACATTGGATTAATATTTGTACCATTCAGGCTAAGAAGACCTAATTCTTCTAAATTTTTTCTTCTGGTAAATTTCGTGGGCTATCTTGGGTAATTTAGACTTCTTGGGCTTATGTTAAGCCCTATTTATTTTAAGTCCATTTTGTAACTACATTTTATCTCTGACTGTATCATGAAATTTGCCATGGGCTAAGATGACCAGATCATCCATATATCCCAGAACAAAATAGCCTGTCGTTACTGAATCTGTCAGTATCCATCCATCATCGGATTTCACAGAAGAGGAGATAATCCATACCTGTGAACAATCTCTAGCTACCTCTGCTTTATTTAACCCCAGAGTAACGTTGCATATATTACGCACCTCCTTATCAATGACAATCTCTCCATCTGCATTTGTATTAATTTTATTTTTTGATGTTTATTCCTAATTCTCCTTTTTTCTCTTCTTTTCTTTCTTCTCAATAAACTGTTCCTTGTAAGTCTCCTTATATGTATGATTCTAATTATCTCTTTACTAATTTCATTAGTTCTCGTTCTATTACCTATTCCTTTTCCTATAACCTTCCCTTATCCCTCTATTTGCACTTTTCTTTTGATTCCCTGATATTCTGTTATTTTTTATGTATTATATATTTTTTTGATTTTTCAGAGATAAGCTACCTGGGCCACCGCAGAATATCCACGTAGATTTCATCGATTCCCATTCAGTAAATATCAACTGGAATCCACCAATCAAAAACCCTCACACTGTAGAACTATACAGAGTGATGCTCAAGTTAAACGATCCACATAGTAAAGAGAATTTCACAGCGGACACAGCTACAACGCATATTAAATTTCAAAATCTTAGAGGTAATATTCTTTATTTTCTTCGATTGTTGTTTAAGTTCTTTTAGCTCTTCCGAGTGCGAGGAATAAAAAACATATCTCTAATAATATATAGTCCGTCCGCTATAACTTTTCCCATGTGGTACGATTCATTTTCAATCAAATTAAGTCAAAACATAAATTGAAACGAACGTCGATGTGTATATATATTTTGTATACTGTATACTAATATACTACTATGTATACTATGTATACACATCGGCGTACGTTTCACTTTCTGTTTTGACTTAATTTGATTGAAAATAAATCGTACCGCATGGGAAAAGTTATAGCGGACGGACTATATGTTTGTTTTTTCCTTAGGGATTTCTCCTGTGTTTATGCCTTCGTGAATTAGTTGTCGAAGATGTTCGTATAATTTGTTCGTTCCGTAGTTAAACAATTATTCTCCGGGCACGGAGATCATCCGGGTACAAACCCTATACCGGTTCCTTTGTTCCTCGTTAGATACATTTTTAATTCCTTATGCTGTTAGCTTATTGACGAGCAGCAATAAATACTGCTCCGTGAAACACTTTTTTAAAACGGTGGTATCGATTCGTGCGTCGATCACCAGCTTTATAGTTCTACTCTTGATGTGTGGCACGTTTATTGTAACTTATTTCAATGGGTACTTTTAATAGGGCTTTTCATTCACAGTCATTTGTTTCGAGCTTCTGTCATGTGTCACATAATATTAATAAAACTACGTCATACGTTATTGGTATATACTGTAACCTAATGTAACCCTTACACAAGTTATTGGCTAGCTCAGCCTGTCGTAGGTTCTGCGCTGTGCAAGAAAGAATCACTCTTCCAAGAATCTAAAGGAGGTTAAGCAATAAAATTCGAAAAGTTCACATATTCATTTATTGACCTTATTAAATCTATTAAATACACATTATCGCCATTCAAAATATTGAATAAAGGAAAATTGAAATTTATTAACAATAAAAAGACTTGTTGTCAAGAAAATAGTTCATTCAGCAGCACTTTGCGAACATCTAACTGCAAGAGGCTACTTATCTTATGCGATCGTCGAGTCGTCGAGGGATCTCCGTTGCTGTCTTCTGGTCTTGGAGGAACTTCGGCTCCACGTAGCCCTGTTGACTGACGGTGAAGGTGTTCGGGTGCAGGCCTTTACTGTATTTCCATGGTCACCGGTGCAAAACGGCGGCTAGATGGTATTTGATTTGTATAGCCTGGTACATGGGCTCTTCCCAGCGACTAAATAAAGAGAAACAGTGCGTATTACTAGGTGTCAATAGCACATATGAGATCCACGTTTGGCAAGGAGACCCAGTTCGCGTATAAGTAGACCGTCCTACGAAAGTCAAACGGTCGCAACTAATACCACCGAACATAATCTCCTTGCCAACGAGGGTACACAAAGAAAAAATTGTATTTGAAACTTGAATAAAGCTAATAATGGCAGTAAGTGTAAAAAATATAAAGATAATAATAAAAAAAAACTCAAGCATTGCTAAGGATCGCTCACCAAAACATCAGCCGAAAAGCACAAGGTAAATTATAATCAAAAAAACATACTCACCCCAAATAAGTTGGGAAACACCTCTTGTTACAGATAATACTACATTGGTTTTACTTATTTCAATTTTTATGCAAAAGAGAGCAAATTTCCGAAGGCACTCATTTTTAAGTGGGTAACATATTGGAGAAAAACTAGTACTGACGAATATTTAATGCTCGCTAATTACAATAAATAGTTCAGGTTTCAGAAAATTATTATTTGAGGTGCGTTAAGGGAATAGGACAGGAGCTAGAACAATTGAAGTGCGGAACTTAATTTTTGCATAGCGAATGGAAACTTAATTTGAATGGAAAGACTGCAGAATGAAATGTTAACTGAAACGAAAATGTTTGGAACGAAAATTAATTCAAATGTCAAAGAAACAAAATAAAGAGAAAATCTATATGTGAGAAGTAAAACACAAAGGAAGACAAAAGGATGAATTATAGAAAGGAGATGGAGCGTTATAACGTTACAATACCCATGATACAAACCAAAGACGTATGACGTAGATATGTTAATATTATGTGGCACATGACAGAAGCTCGAAACAAATGACAATCGATGAAAAGCCCTATAGTACGTGATCTGAATCACACTCATCTCCTCTCCAAATCTTTTTATCGTGGGGTATTATGGAAGTATTTATAATAGGTCAAACTGGCAACAGGTATATGTTTTCAAAAACATAGTTTGTAAAATTATTTATTAAAATCAGCTAATAGATAAAGGCGGATCTGTTTTGAGGTGGATGTGACAGGTGACATTCGGATTTTCGTATAAAAGTTAGGTGATAACTTCAGCAATAATAATTGACTTATCGTCCTCCCAAATATTTCTTGAACATTAATAAAAACATTAAAATATCATCGTAAAATTAATTTCAAAAAACATCGTTTTTTTTTTCACTTTATTTGCTTATAACTTTAAAACGATTCATTTTGGAGCAAAATCGTAAGAAAATAAAATAAAAATAACTGAATCTTCTATGACATACGACTAGTAAAATATACCATAGAAAGACTGGTTTAATTTATTACCCTTGCTGCAGAATGGCAATAAATACATAAACAAAGGCGAGAGACAAGCATTTTCTTATTCAATGTTTATCAACTACTTGATAATAAAACATTACCAATGAGGCTACTCATTGGTAATGAGAGCCAGTGGGTAATGGGAGCCACCTTATTATTACGGATTTGATGGAATGCCTTAATATAACTGCGGAAAGCACTCCATGATTGATCTTGGGCTGTGATGGCTCGTAGGTACTGTGATTATTAAAATCAGTTCGTATTAAACTGTTCGCCGGAGTTGAGTGAAATTGTTCAAGATTGTTTTAGCGATACGTGGTTACTATTCGCGCCGTTAGTATTACTGTTTTGGTCAGATCCAAATTATTTTATCACTATAGATTCATAAAATTATGTAGTCTCATTGCATCAGATCTGATTTTCGGTTAATTTATGCTGTTTTTGTTTGAAACACCTTAAATAAAAAATGCACCTTGGGGTAATGAGTTCCACTGTGGCCTCCATTACCCAATGTGGTAAATACAATGGTTTTACCCAGGTGGTAGTAATAATGTATAGTGTAATACCATGGTGGTAGTACAATGTGGTAATACCAAACAATTAGTAAAAAGAGCAAACAAAAAACGATAAAACTACTAAAGAAAAATCCGTACACAGAGCCCTAAAGAATATGTTTGTGACTTTTGTTTGAACAAGCAGAATTAGAGTTTTTTTATTATTTTTATTATTGTTTTTATCATTTTCTTTAGATCTAGTTTATTATATGGCCTTTATTAGAAATTATTTTCTCGTTTAATATTAAAGTAACTGGTGGCTCCCATTACCCACATGATGGAGCCAAAACCTTTTTTAAATATTTTTAAATAAATTCTGTGATAATAATTAGTTTGGTTTAAAAAATGTTATATATAACAAAACTATACATGTAAACCTTCCTATATAAATTTTTAAATATGCCTAAAGCTAATAGCATTGTTTACTAATAGTATGGTTTAAATAAAAACATTTTCTTAGGTGGTTCTATAAAAATTTGCACAACAAAAACTAGATCCCGTAGAAGGCGCTTCTTCTAAAATAATAAAAATTGAATTGCTAGAAGTGGCTCCTGAGGTACAACCAGTCAAAGTTAACCAGAATTTGTGACGAAATTATAAACAATAGAATAGTATCTAATTTTGTACCATACCTTTTTATTTGGGTCTTCTTTCTCCACACACATTTTCATATCTTCCGGTACTCACAACATATATTATAGTATTAAAACGATCGGCATTGCGCGTGAAAAAAAAACTAGTTTGATGAAAATAGAATTTCAAAGTTCAAAGTCGTTTCAAAATCTCGCTTTTAGTTTTCAGCTCTAAAATTATTATTTATGTATTTTTTTTTTGTTTTTGATGATAATTTTAAATATAAATATATATTTTAGCTGGTGCAACATATGCTCTCGTTATAAAAGCTGGAAATAGCAAGGGAACTTCCACCCTAACCGAGCCCTTAAAATTCACAATGAGCGATAAATACATCACTTCTGCGGCTAGCCAGGAAGGTCAAGATGGACATGTAGGAGTAATTGTAGCTGTTATTTTGGCACTAATTGTAGTTGCCGCCATTTTCGCGGGAGCTGTGTGGTTTATGAGAAACAAGAAGATGTTAGGAATCAAGAATTCGAACGGAATTGCTTTTGAAAACCCTAGTTACTTAAGAGAAGTCAATATGGATCATATTCAGGTATAGTTAATTTTACTATTTATTATTTTTACATATACTAAGGTGACATCGTACTAAGGTTAGATATATTGACAGGGAATAGTTATTTGTATAACAAGGGAGGAAAGTGCTACTTTTCCTCCCGAGAACGAAGTTTACTGCTCACGCGTAGCGGAGGGCAGTATCATTCGAGGGAGGAAAATGCACTTTACTCCCATGTTATACATATGATTTTTCCACCTTTCTCAAATATCAAGTAATTTTCTCATTTTTAAAATTTATTTATGTAACTAACTGACAAAATTTATTAGAGCACTAAAACTAACAAGTAGGTATAATACAGTATAACTGTCAAGTGTCAAATATTTAAACATTGTTAAATCAGAATAAAAATTTACTGTTTTTACCATTCTGCAAAATACGATATACCATTCTGCAAAATACGATATACCATTCTGCAAAATAAATAAACGTTATAATGGATAGATACTTACGTAATAGATAATAGAATATTGTATAGTGCGTCAATAAGTTATTTTAATCAATGACATACCATGACGTCACTTTTACTTTCCCTCCCTAGGGAAGAAAAGTACGACTTTGCTCCCTACAATCAGGTCAGGAAAAGTATATTTTCAGTAGAGGTAGGTGGAAAAATATTTTGTCTGCATGTACGATTGTTATTCTCATGGGACGACAGCGGAACGTTAATTTTTTTAAGTACTGGCAGAAAGAAATTGAAAGAAGACAATGAAAACCTTCGACAGGAAGAAAAAAACGTTTCGAATGAAAAAGAAACAGCAATATGAAAACGTTCTAAAACGAGATTGTTAACCACCTTAAAACAAAAGGCTCACTAAGATTCTACCAACAGCTGTAGTAAAGAACTCAATACTCAACTTGTGACCGATCTGTCCTAGGAACCTCAATAGCCATTCGGGGCCTAAGAAACAAGAGTTAGCCCAGTAAAACTGGTGGAAAAGATTAAATATATTATATATTCTACTCATAGTCCATTCACTAACGGTAAAATAATGCAAAAGCTCTATGTTTTAAAGAACCTCTTGGATTAACATGAAATTTGGTATAGGTACACATAGCTAATATATCAAAGAAAAAAAGTGATATTGTGCCGATGTGTGCTTTTTCCCTGGGGGTGAGTGTCATCCCTTTTCGGGGGTGAAAACTATACGTTCAAAATATGTCCGGAAATGGATAAACTGACTGATTCTTAAGCAACTTTTGTTCCGTAGCATTTTTCACTAAGTTGATACTTTTCGAGTTATTTGCGAGTGAATATGTTCATTCTCAACACGTTTTAAACACAAAAACCACGCTTTTAAACCGTTTTTCGCAAATAACTGAAAAAGTAAGTATTTTATCGAAAAAAATACCAAAACTATAGACCATAAAATTGTGAAAAAAATGGTGTACCTATGAGGTCTCTAGACCGAGAATAAGCAGAGCTCTAGCAAATAAAAAATAGGTTCATATTCGTCAAATTCCAAATCGAATATTTAAATATGAGCTAACTAAAAAATTAAGCACTTTTGGAGAAAACTTGTTACAACTTTTTAAAATGTTTAAATATATTTGTTTTTTTTTTTTAGTTTCTAGCATCAAAAGTAAGTTAGTTACGCTCAAAATAAAGTTGGTTCATTATTTTTGGTAAAAAAATCGTGAACATCACCCCTTAGTTAGCATTCCAAATGAGATTAATCGTTATCGCTTCACAAGTTACTTTACTTACATATGTTTTTTTTATATGATATGTAAGTTTCATCGGTTCAAAGAGCTTATTTTTGAAGGGCCCGCTTTTAGAAAGATGTCCAAGTTATGTAACAGAGACCTAAAATTGTCATTGAGGATCCGCCTACTTCGCTGCTACGTGTTCTCGATCTTACTTTATGGTGTCGAGTCCTGGACTGTGAACAAAATCAATTTAGATCGCCTGTATGCTTTCGAAATGTGGTGCTATAGAACAATTTTAAAAGTTACTTGGGTGGAGAAGATTCGAAACTCCACTATACTAGAACCTCTCAGCAAGACTACTGAGATCATAAAAAGCAGAGAAATCTGAAGTATTTCGGACATGTAATGAAAGGTTCCAACCAGAGGTTACTGCAAAATATTATGCAAGGAAAAATAGCAGTCAAATGCAGTCGAGGACAAAGAAGAACCTCATGGTTGAAGAACTTGCGAGATTGGCATTGTGTTGATACGAGCATGCTATTTAAGGTGGTACTGAATAAAGTTATGGTACATGGTACATGACATGGTACATGCAGAAGAAGTAGTAGTTTAACGGGCTTGAACGAGTCAGTATTCACCACTGTGTGCAAATTTTGAACAGCTATATCTTAACAAATTTTTGTCTTACAGGAAAACAAAAAATCCGAAATATTCACAAAAACAAAACCTAGATGTTTGTTTTACTCTTAGAGATTTTTGGGCATCACTAATAATTTTTCAGTTATTTTGAAAAAAGCATTTTTTCAAAATTAAAAATTAAACAATTTTACTTTAAAACCAATTTTTTTCAAGTTTTCAGAAATAAGCACTTTGACCTGATTAAACTTACATGAACGATCACATCAATCACTTATTTTGTATTTGCTGTCTTTTTCTATAAATAACAAACGTTTGTTATTGTGACCGTGCAAGTTCGACAAAGCGACACCTGGTTTCTACGCTCAGCAAAATGATTCGCACTTTTAATTATATTGGCCAATTAAATTAGTCCTGGTTACTGGATAATTGTCAAGGCCATAGTCCAAAATAATAATAAGAAGAAAAAGTAGGATTCAGGTTATGTTATTAAAATGTAAACAATTGTATGTAGTAAATAAAATTAGTTATTAAAATGCAGTACTGCAAGTAAAATACAATTAATTAAATTTACCTTTATATAATAATGGCATATCATATCAATATTGTGGAGCAATATATAATTTTTCAACTTCATTGACAGTAGATATGAAATATACGTCAATTTGACAATTTTAATTGACAGTGAATTATTTAAGAAAGTTACAATATTTCTCCGGTATTCTCGCACGATCGTTTCTAGTATCCCTTCCAAGTACTTCCACACCGCGAATAGAAACAGACAGCAATTACAAAATAAGTGATTGATGTGATCGTTCATTCATTTTTCCGACTGTAAATAGGACATAAGTAAAGCAAATTGTAAAGCGGTAACGATTAATTTCATTTCAGGTGCTAAGTAAGGGGTGATTGTCCCGGTTTTCTTTACAAAAGAAAGGGATATACTTTATTTTGAGCGTAACTTGATAACTTTTAATGCTAGAAACTTAAGTAAAAAGACTGTTAAGCAACTTATGTATTTTTACATGATGGTAATTTTTATGTAATTGAAATTTATTTTCTATTGTTTTCGAACTATGGATCTCTTGCAGAAGGTGTCTCTGAGACATCCCAAACGTAACATAACATAATATGTATATTCTTCTTATTAATCCGTATCCTTAAAGACGTTGGTCATTATAGTCCAAGTAATGAAGCTTAAAATAGGACAAAACTTCGCAATTTTTACAGAATGGATCGATTTGCTTCAAAATTTGAGAGTAAGTAGTTGATAGTCCAAGGATCAAAATATATATGATGCTGAAAGGCGATTTTACCATGAGGGTGGTTACCACCCCATGTCGAAGGTGAAAATTTTTTATTATATTTTGACCGCAAAAGTTGGTAAAAACGTTCATTTTAAGTAAAAAACATTCTCTACATTTTTTTGATAAAATTAATAGTTTTCGGTTTATTCGCTATCGAAAGTGTTCAATAACTCCAAAAGATTTCGTTTTATCAAAACAACTTTACTTTACAAAAATGTACCTTTTAAAAAAAAAACAAAACCGTTGTTTTAATTTTTTTAAAACCAATAGAAATCGAGCTGTACTTTATTATATCTGTGGCTTGGTTCTAAAAGGGCCAATGTCAATTTTTTTTTGTAAAGTTTTCTTTTGAATTTAATATTGACCAAATAAAATGCAAAAAATTGACTCTGGCCCTTTTATCATTAAGCCACATTATGTGACTTAATGTTAAAATTTCCAATTTAAATTTTTTGCATTTTGTTTGGTCAATATTAAATTCAAAAAGCTGTACAAAAAAACAAAAATTTTTTAGAACCAAGCAACAGATATTTATGTTAGCTCTTCTTCGTCAAATACTAAATATTGTAGTTTCAAAGTCAAAAGACGGGAAAACTATATATTTTTCGAGGATAACTTGATGAAACTAATTTAAAGTATTTAAAAATATCTATCTCCAGATATAAAAAAGTGTGTAGCTTAAAAATTAAGTGACTTATATAATGAAAAGAATGTCAGTCCCTATTTTTTCAGCGAAAAAGTGATCGCGCGCAACCTGCTTATCACCATCCTAATTAAAATTAGTCATTTACCTTATTTGCTCTTCTTTATTGATGTATTATTAATAGGTTCTAGAAGTTTGATCAGCTTAGAATAATTAGTTCAAAAAAATGGAGTTTACATAAAATTGTAGGTTATTTTATTCCCAAGATATTGGTTTGAAAAAAATTTTTCTACGGCAAAAATTGAGTGAATCGTAAATGAGTATACCATCGAAAAACATTGATTTTTTAGATATAAAACTAACACCTTCGATCGCGAATAAATCGAAAACTATTAATTTTATCAAAAATATGTATAGAATATTTTTTTCTTAGAATGAATGTTTTTATCAACTTTTGCTGTCAAAACATAATAAAAAAATTTCCACCCCCGAGATGGGGTGGCAACCACCCCCATGATAAAAGCGCCTTTCGATATCATATAGATTTTGATTCTTAGACTATCCACTACTTATTATCAAATTTTCAAGCAAATCGATACATTCTGTAAAAATTGCGAGGTGAAAAGCTTCGGTTCCTGGACTATTACATTTACCCATTTAATCATATTTGCAGCCGCCCTGAATAGTTCTATGGAGGTCATATTCGTCCATTGTCGTAGGTTTTTAAGCCAAGAACTGCGTCTTCTTCCTGGTCCCCTTTTGCTATTGATTTTGCCTTCGATTATAAGTTCATACTTTTGATTTCTTACGATGTGACCAAAATATTGTGTTTTCCGTTCTTTTAGTATAAGCTCTCTTTCCTTGTTCATCCTCCGTAACACTTCCGCTTTTGTCGTATGACTCATGTAGGATATTCTTAGCATTTTACGCCAGTACCAGAGTTCGAATGCGTGGATTCTTTTTTGTGTCGCTTCTGTCATTGTCCAAGCTTCAACACCATAGAGCAAGGTGAAGAAAACATAGCACTTAAGTATTCTAGTTCTCAATGAGATATCTAGCTGGCGGTTGCATAGAACTTTTTGTATTTTTTAAAACACTGTACGTGCCTTTTCCAGACATATTCTGATCTCTAGTAAGTGGTCCCAAGTTTCATCAAGGATACTTCCAATGTACGTTATTCTTGTTACTCTTTCCAGATCTGTTCCGTCGACATTGACCTTCACCCTTCTGTTCTGGTGCTTGCTGATGACCATCGTTTTTGTTTTCTTTGTGTTTAATTTCATTCCAAATTCTCTACAGGCTGTCGTTACTTGGTCCATTAGGCCATTATTATTAACATAATTATATCCTTCACTAAATCTATACACTCCAGGTATGCTTATACGCTAAAATATAGTTTATATTGTTAGTTTTAGGCAAATATACAAATATACTCTATAAGTTTAACTAGACATAAATATATAAAAATTTCTTCGCAGGTGCCTCAAAGGGAAACCGAAACAACCCAGCTTGCAAACGGTAGTGCAAATGGTATAGCGGTTTCTTCTTCTTCAGGAGGCCAAGGCTGGAAAAACGAAGCTCTTCACGTGCCTGCACAACAAGAGGTCAATCCAACCTTATACGAAGAATTGAAATTGGGTCAAGATGGTGCTGGATTTAAGAGACTAAAACCCTAGTATGAGGACCTAGAGGATAATGAAGGCATAGAATCTAGGTTTTAAGCAATTGTCACACGTTGTGATAGTAGGATATTAATAAAATATACAGTACGTAAATCTTTCAGCTAGACATAGGTAATATACATTGCGGTAAATGTGGCCACTGCTCTCTCTCTCGATAACACTGGCCAAAATGACATTTCCTTAGGCTAAAAATATTCAGCTACTAGATTGTCATGTTTTAACGTTTATTTGTGTCAGCCGAAATTAAAATATACTCGAGGATTTTGACATCACGAGCTGCGGTCATCTTGGCGTGTCATCAGGTCAAAGGTCAAAGCGTCTCCAAGTGGCTACCTTGGTAGGATAAGACTCTAATAGGTGTGCATCAAGGGTGTTAATTCTGCTACGTAAATCTACGCAAATACTTTAAAGTTATTGCAATGCAGTTCTATTCCCACTAAAAACGAAAAAGTGTTATTCTAAAAGAGATTAAACATAAATAAATAATTCATTTAAAGAAATTTAAAAAAAAACACATTCTACTGTACAAAAAACATGTAAAATACAAGTGTAAATAAAAGGTTTAAATATACCACCTTCTTTTGCAAGACAATAACCTAGACTATTGTCTTATGCTCACAAAATGCTTGTCTTATGTTTACAAGCTCTTGTGGCATAATCGTAGCACAATAACGTCTTATTGTATTTTCTAAATCAACTAGAATATGTGCTCTCTCGATGTTGTTGCCATAGATGATGGAAGATGGTGTCGTTCCAAGGAAAAACAATCCGTGTGACCCAAATCGAGAGACCTCGCAGGCCATTTAATGTGGCTTATTCCGCTTATAATGCGATCCCGGGTCGCGCATTATGAACGGAACGGCCATCCTGTTGGTACCAGACGTATTCTAAACATACATTTGGGAGATTCTGAATAGCTGGAATAATGTTTTCTTGTAAAAGAGCAAGATATTTAGCTGAATTCAGAACTCCTTCAATGAAAAATGGACCAATTACATGGTCACCTAAAATGCCGCTCAACACATTAAGTTTTTGAAAGCGTTGAAATTATCATTTTCGTGAGATATGGGTATTCATTGCAGCTTGACAAATCTCCATTCTACGAAAATTATCTCCGCGAAATAACTCCTTAGTTTTCGAATACAGTGGAACCTCGATAACTCGGATTAATCGGGACCGCGACCGATCCGGGTTATCGAAAATCCGAGATAGCCGGAGAATATGGTAAAAATTAATAAAATACGGTATACTTACAGATAAACTCCGTTAGAATTGAAATAACAGGAAATATATTTATAAATATGCACAGTATTACCTACTCATTAAAATTACTAAAAAAAAACACGAAACCCAAACGTAAGCAAATGGAAGCGAACAATACAAGACACACAATACTAAAGACCATTGTTTATAAAAGAATTTTTTAAATAGTCTTTCCTAAACAATGCTGACAGTTTGAAATAAAAAGGAATAGATACTACAGACAGGTGGCTGTTGTTTCTGCGGCGTGTGCTATGAGTCATTTTTAATATCGTATAGTTCAAATTACACACATAAGTACACATTATCTCTCAAATATTATATTACATACATTTTTATTGTTGAAAGGCTTGTCTGATAATTAACTATTTTGATTGGAAATAAGCCACAATTAAATTGAAAAATACAAAATATTGAAAATCAAAATGTTTATCTGATGAAAATCGGTCCGGGTTAGCCGGACTTCCGGGTTATCGGGGGCCGACTTATCGGGGTTCCACTGTATTTGAAACTCTTAAAGCTATATTTTTTAAAACTTTATTGCCTGTGGTATGTGAGACCTCCAATTCCTCAGCGACACTTCTAGTGGTTCTGGAAATATCCACCTCAATGGTAGCACAAGTATTTTCGTCTCTCATTTCGATTTCCTGTTGTCTTTCCGGGGACATCTCTTTTATTTTGTGACAATCTTGTCTTCTTCTTCGGGTGCTATGTCCGTTTATCGAACGTAAGCGATCATGTTGGCTATCATAACTTTATTCGCAGCAGATCTGAAGAGCGATTCCGAAGTGTGACCAAACTATTGCCTCAAATTTCTTAACCAAGATGTTCTTCTTCCTCGACTTCTTCTGCCTAATATTTTACCCTGCATAATTAGATGTATTTTTCCGGATGTCGACAAACATGCGCAAAATACTCGAGTTTTCTAGACTTTATCATTTTTACCAGTTCTCTGCCTTTCTTCATCCTGCTCAGAATAATATCATTACGCACCCTGTCCATCCAGCTTACTCTCAGCATTCTTCGATAGCACCATAATTCAAAGGATTCAACCATCTTAAGCATTCTTCCTGTTAAGGTCCATGACTCAACTCCGTAGAGAAGAACGGAAAACACGTAACACTTTAAAATTCTTGTCCTAAGACTCAAATTTATGTCATGACCGCATAAAATTTTCTTGTAACGGAAAAATGCTGATTTGGCTTGAGCAATTCTGCAACGTATTTCGGTGGATGGATCCCAATTATCAGTGATTCTGCTTCCCAAGTATGTTATAGCTTCAACTCTCTTAAGTTGTACATCATTAACGTGACTCAAGTTTATGTCATGACCGCATAAAATTTTCTTGTAACGGAAAAATGCTGATTTGGCTTGAGCAATTCTGCAACGTATTTCGGTGGATGGATCCCAATTATCAGTGATTCTGCTTCCCAAGTATGTTATAGCTTCAACTCTCTTAAGTTGTACATCATTAACGTGAATTCCAGCATCGATGACATTATCCTTACTGACGACCATATATTTTGTTTTTTTGATGTTAAGGTGGAGACCATAATTACTGCACTGTGCTACCACAGAATCCAATAGATATTGTAATTCGGTATCACTACTGGCAATCAGTACAGTGTTGTCTGCATATCGGAGATTATTTATCAGTTTCCCGTTTATCACAACTCCACCTTGTGTAGTACTGAGTGCCTCTTCAAACATCTTTTCTGAATAAATGTTAAAAATTAATGGTGAAAGAATACATCCCTGTCTTACTCCACGTTGAATTTGAATCTCTTCTGTATGATCACCGTCTACTCTAACTGTGGCTTTTTGATTCCAGTACAAGTTAGCAATGATTTTTAGATCTTTATCGTCAATATTAGTTGACCTTAGAACATCTAACATCTTAGTATGTGATACTTTGTCAAATGCTTTTTAGAAATCAAGAAAACATAGGTACACATCAGCATTTACATCTCTACTCCTTTGTACTAATACCTGCAACCCAAACAGGGCCTCTCGTGTACCTAGTCCATTTCTAAAGCCAAATTGAGTTTCGCCCAAATGTTCTTCGATTCTTTTACATATTCTCGCATGGATCACACGCAGAAAGACCTTAAGTACGTGGCTCATTAGGCTAATGGTTCGATGATCATGACATTCTTTTGCCTTCGCTTTCTTGGGAATTGGTATAAAAGTAGATTTCAGCTAATCATGTGGTAACTAACTATGATTATATATAGCATTAAACAAGTCAAACAATACTTTACTTCCGCAATCTCCTAGTAGTTTTAGAACCTCTGTGGGTATTTCATCAGGTCCCATGGCCTTCTTTGATTTTGACAAGCGTATAGCATCTTCCACTTCGCTTTTAGTTATAGGTGGTCCACTATTCGCGTCTGTTATGTTGTATTGGTCGATCATCCTGAAAAAGATCCTCAATGTATTTCCTCCATTGGTGCAGTTTTTATTTGGTGTCAAACAATAGATTTTCATTTGAATCAGCTATCGCACGACTACTTATATTTCCACACTTTGCTAATTCTTTTACCTTCTTATGCATGTTGAAAGAATCATATTTTCTTTCATACTCCTCGATTTCGCTACATTTTTGGGAGAACCATTGCGCTTTAGCACTCCTTATTTTCCTTCTCATTTCAGTGTACAATAACTTATATTGGTCTTCATTGCGATTTCTGTGTAGTCTTCTTCTTTCCATCAAATCGAGAATTTCCTGCGTCATCCATCTTTGTTTTGGTTCACATTTCACCGTCTCCAATTTCCCTTTTATATGAGTCTGAATGGTATCTCTTATATTTGTCCATATTTTTTCGATTCGATCTTCCGGTGATACTTCAGTGATACTTTCGATGTTTTCCATTTCTCTTTCCAAGTCTGTTACAAATATATGCTTAACGTTTGGCTCTTTAAGCGCTTCTAGATTCAGTTTAGGTTTTGGCTTTTTCCTAAATATGTGTTTTAATCTTACAGTCATCTTAGCCAAGAGACAATCTTGTACAATCTTGTAAACAGGAAATGTGTGTCAATACGGTCTAGAAAGTATCCGGAATTTTATATTTTTCCTAATTTTAATAGACTTCCTTTTTGTAACATTCTAAGACAAAAGTAATGCATCAAGTAAGTTGTGCCAATAGTAGGTTATGGACAAAATCGCATGGCAACACCATCTGTCAAATATTGTTGTTTGTAAACAGACTTAAAATTTGTGAAATAATGTCGCAAGTAGAAAAAAGAAAAGTGATGGAATATTTGTATAGAAAGGGGGTCCGAAACGTTAAAAAATTAGTGCAATTAACTGAACTCGGGAAAAGTGCAGTGTATGAGACAATAAAGAGGGTAAAAAATGGCATAGATATGAGTCATAGACCAGTTTCGGGTAGACCACGTAAGATTCGCGGAAACAATTTAAATGCTTTAGTGGCTTTAGGACGACAAAATCCGCGCCTAGGGTTTCGAAAATTAGCGAACAGATTTGGAAATCAATGAAGAATAAAAGTGTGCCCAGAAACTGCCCGCATATCACTGAAAAGGCAAGGCTACATATCAAGGAATCCAAAAAAAATCCCTACAATGACACCTCTGCAAAGGCAACGAAGAATAGATTTTTGTCAACGTTTTCGAGAAGATAATTTTAATAATGTCTTTATATCTGATGAAAGTTGTTTCCAGCTTGGTGCAAATTATCTAAAAGTCATATCAAGAGAAAATGTTACCGTTCAAATTTCCAAATTTCCCACTAAAATAATGGTTTGGGGAGCAATATATCAGCGTGGTGCTACACCTCTCTGTATAGTTAATGGTACTGTTGATAGTGCGAAATATTTTGACATCCTAAATGGTTTTCTTCTTGAAACGGCTCATGTTTTGTATCCCGAGGGGTGTCGTTTTCAGCAAGATAATGCAAGATGCCATACTTCTGCTTATACTCAAGCTTGGATGCAAGAACACGAATTGGCAACAATTCCGTGGGCAGCAGCATCTCCAGATCTTAACCTCATTGAAAACATATGGGGATTGATGAAGATTGAAGTGGAACGAGCAGCGCCACAAGATAAAGAAGGTTTGATTCTGTCAGTTTTACAGGCCTGGAACACCATTACCGAAAATTATGGTCTTGACCTAGTTCGGGTGTACCTGGACGTTTAGTTAAGTGTTTAGATTTAAATGGAGGTTGTATAAGTAAATGAGATGAATTATTTGTTGAAATTTTATATTTCAAGTGATAGAGATAAATACCATAAAATTATAACTCTGTTTTTTCCGGATACTTTCTAGACGGGCTATATTTACCAGATATGCAATTATTGTTTATCTACAAGGTGTGGGTCTATTTCCTAAAGTATTAGCAAATAAATCTACACATTTTGACAACGAATTGCCTTGATAATACCATTTAATTATTTGAGCTTTTTCTGTTTCGACCTTTCTGTAGCTAGATAGTGTGATGCCTAGTTATTTAAGTTCCATATGATTTGTTCTGTTATCTGACCCTATAGCTCTAACTTACACCTTATTAGATGTGTTGTTGTACTCATGCATTTAGTCTTTTTTTTGGGGAAATAAACATGTTAAATTTTCTAGCGCTTGTATTAAATTGGTGCAGCATACGTTCTAAATCATCTTCACTTTGAGAGATTAGTATTGCGTCGTCTGCATAGCAGATTATTTTAAATTGTGTTTCTCCCAATTGGTATCCGTTTTTTTGTTCTTACTTTTTTATTATTTCATCCATGATCAGGTTGAACAATAGAGGAGTCAGGGAGTCTCCCTGTCTTATTCCATAATGCCATCTTCAATTGGGTCAGTTAGTCCTTCATCTACTTTTACTTTTATTGTATTGTTCTGGTAGATATTTTCGATCATTTTGATTATTCCGAGAGGTACCTCTCTTGCGTACAATAAATGGATAACTTCCTTTAATTTTACCCTGTCAAATGCCTTCTTAAGGTCCACGAAACATAAGTATGCCGGTTATATGACCTGATACAGAAAGAACAAGAGTAGAATGGAACAACCACATATGCCGAATGACAACAAATAGAGTAGTAAGGACGGCGAGAGACGGTTCCCAAAGAGGAAATGACTCTTATGCCTCAACTTACTGGAGGCACATTGAAAAACAGACAGAGTCATGTTTATACAAAAAGAAGAAGAAGATGAAGAAGAAGAGCTTTTTCTGGAGAAGTGCAAATAAACATTTTAAAACAGTACTCCTCGCTTCGCGGTTCCAATCACAAATCTCTAATCCTAAACGTTTCACGCAAGTAGCTCAAGGTTATACAAAAGTAAATGTCATTTGAACTACCGATACAAATCTTTTGATGTCACTATACTCTGGAGTGTATATTTGTTTAATGCTAATAACCATGCTAATCCATTATTACTGACAATAATTGTAATTGTCATCGAGAGAACGCAGTTGCCATACTTACCTCAATGTATATTACATATGTCCAGCTGAAAGATGTGCGTACTGTATAACACTTCGGGCAGTTATATAAGTCAAAGCTATTTTAAGAGTAGCGTTGCATTAGGTGACCAATTGTGGATATTTGCCCGCAAAAATTTTGTATGTAGTTCTTAGGTATTGTATACATTTATTTTAATATTTTCACAATACCTCAATAGCGTAGTGTCACTGTTAGATTTATTAAACAAATGTGATTTTTATTGTAAATTTATTAACAATTTGGTATATTATCGATGAAGTGGGAAGAATGTGTATTACTAAATAAGTTTTATATTGTATAATTAAACGTAATTAAAATGTGTAAAGAATTTGAATTATCGTAGAGAGAAAATTATTGAATACAATAGTATTTAAAGACAAATATAAATATAATGACCAGCTTTTCCTCATTTTTTATTTCGTCTGTTATAGACTTCTGCTTTATGTTCTTGGACATGAAAATTGTTATATGTACCATTATTTTACGTCAATTTGTGTCCACGATACGCAAATATTTTATATTTCCTCTTTTTTAGATATCTTTTTATCATTCAATATGTTGGTGTTAATCAACCTTCAATTGTAATATTGTACAATCAACCTGTAATATTTTTGTCTTTTTTTATAATTTTCACCAAACTAAAATTTACAATATTTTTATTTTATTCTGAAATGATACAAAGCGAAAAACTATTGTATCAAGTAATTTTTAACTTTAAGTTTGTTTATTGTTTCTATAACAAATTATATTAAATAATTTAAAATTATAATCTTTGATAATCTATATTTCCTAAAAAATATTGCGGCGTTTTCCAATTTGTTATATAAAGTAATCCGATAATTCCTATGCAATTAGTGTATTTGTCTAAACTTTAGCTATTTAATCAACTATTTTCAATGGGAAATTTAAATTTAGCTATTTAGATCAAATTATTACATTCTTTCCATGTTTTGTTAATCGGGTGTCCTCTTTGTCCAGAATCCATCTGGCTAATTAGTTTACTAATGTAACATTCTGATACTTGGTATCTACTCACCTGGAATAATTTTATTTTAAAATACATTTCGGTAATACTACGCTACGGTCGATTTTATAGCGATCTTAAATTCTAAAGAGTTTTATAGATTCGGCTAGCAATGCCATTTCAAACTTATTCCTCGCCGTGTCTGATGTTGCGAGACTTATCCTTGAGCATAGTATTTGTGTTACACTCCATGGAACTGATCTTTTTCTAAACTTATTATCTTTTTATACCAGCATACTGAAGATATAGGTAGGTAAAGATAAGTTGACTTTATTTTCAATAGTGGGGTTAATAGGCATTATCGATGAGCTTGCAAAAGTCTGCAGAAGAAAATCTAAACGCGTATGGGTGATAATTTTCTGAATCTGCATTATATATACATATATTGCTCTTCCAGACAAAAACAAACATAATTTGTTAATCGTAAAAGTAGTAGGTACAGGATAAAAATTAACATAAAATCCTAAAACACCAGTAACAGGTAAACAACAAATAGACATTTCAAAATATAGTGATACTTCAAGGATTCAAAAATTATAAAGGACCCCGCAACACTCCTTATGAAAAAGTGGTCCCGGTCAAATTTAACGAAAGTTTGGTCAATGATACTTCTCGATGTGTAGATTAAAAGATTCCATGGGACCTGGGTCTGAATAACTACTATTCTCGAGCTACCGCCTTCTGAAGTTATTGGATTCGAGTGCTCGGTTTACGTTAAGTGCACTAATTCACGGTGAAGTGAACGAAAATATTTATTGTTGGAAGAAGAAAGACTCATTTTCTTCATGCATACTTGCGTGTTGTATATGAATTCGTGGTCAAAAATAGATGCATCGTATTTTAGTCTTTAGAAAATCTCCGAAAAGTCCTCAGAAAATTAAAGAAGTGCGATATAAAGTGTGCTACAAGAGCGATATAAGATTATCATGTTTTCATAAATGCGTCACAGTTATGCAATACCAGCAGAGCTGCAGTTCCGCCTTATCTTTAGAATGCTACTGAACAGTGGCGGATCTAGAGGGGAATGGGCTAATTCCACTCGTATCATGCTCCAGGATTAAAGAAAAAAATGTTCTTCATTTAACCAGAATCAACGAGATGGAGCCGTCAAAACACATTTATCACCAAAGACCGGATGGTGCGAGGAAAATACGTAGGCCCAGAGTACGATTTAAGGAACAGGTGGAAGACGAGTTACGGGTGTTAAGAGTACAAAATTGGAAAACCAAGGCGAAGGATGGGTAGGAATGGAAGCTGATTATGGAACAGGCCGAGGTCCACCAGGGATTCTAGAGCCAGTTACCATGAACTTTTTAATACAAAATATTGTAAAATGGAAGGTGCTACAGCTGAAGATGCTTAACAATTATTACAGAGATTATTAATTCCGAATATTGTACAAGCTAGTGTTTAGACTGATAATCCGATTAGAAAAAATGGTCAATGGAGAAGGCTTCATAATTATGATTTTGCCAACTTTCCTGTTTTCGACTTAGAATACCTAGAAGACCTTACGTTTGAGATATATCAAATTAAACTGGCACCGTCTTACATACAAGATAGTATAATTAGGGACAATGACGAAGAGTTTCCAATTGATGAGAATATAGATAAACCGGGACTTATAAGTGTTCGAATATTTTCTAGGTTTCGGTAAGCTAGAAAACATCAAATGTTCATTTTCTACACGGTTGATGAAGATGAGCCTGCAGAAGAACCGATTAAAGGGTACTATTGTACCTGTCAATCTGGTGCGAGAACTGTGGGTAGGAGCTTGTGCTCATATAATCAGTGTGTTATGGTTTTAAGGCTTTGCAAGACATCAACCCACTGTTAAGTATCCTGGTAGGTCGTTAGTTAACACGACATATGATGCATCTAACCGAAATCAGCAAAATTCTAACGTACAAATAGTCGAAGATGACTTAAACCCGATTTTTCCATAGACAATTGTAATTTATATTTAGCGTTTACTAACTACCAGGTACTTTGTTTTTTTCGTATTGAGATCAAGTCCATGTTCTTTACTTGTCTTATATCTGATATGCGGAATAAATTTCATGTCAGCTAATGTATTTTTTATGTTTCGACAACTTTTTCTTTAGTTCCGGACCGTGTTACGGGGGAATTACTCCATTTCCCCCTAGATCCGCCACTGTTCAGTAGTATTCTAAAGATAAGGCGGAACTGCAGTTTTGCTGGTATTGCATAACCGTCAAGCATTCATGAAAACATGATAATTCTTATATCGCTTTAGTAGCACATTTTATATCGCACTTCTTTAGTTCTCTGAGGATTTTTCGGAGGTTTTCTGAAGTCTTCTGAATTCATGTACAACACGCAAGTATGCATGAAGAAAATGAGTCTTTCTTCTTCCAACAATAAATATTTTCGTTCACTTGACCGTGAATTAGTGCACTTAACGTAAACCGAGCACTCGAATCCAATAACTTCATAAGGCTGTAGCTCTAGAATAGTAGTTATTCAGACCCAGGTCCCATGGACTTTTTTAATCTACACATCGAGAAGTATCATTGACCAAACTTTCCTTACATTTGACCGGGACCACTTTTCCATAAGGAGTGTTGCGGGGTCCTTTAGGCCTCCTTCAGCAAGAAGCGGACATATTCACCTGGACCGCAATACATGAAAACATGTCTAAGCAAAATATCAACACTCTAATCTAAAGGGAGAGGGAGACTTGTATTATGTATGTATATACCATACGTTAAGTTTTCGATTAAAGATACGTGACTAAAAATCTAAAATATTGAAACGCTAAAAACGCTAAAATCGGCAACATTGCTTATGAATGAGTTGCATTTCCACTATAGAATCGACGAATGACTAAATAAATCCACGAGACTCGGGTGTGGGAAGCGTAGAAGCAGTGTTGCCATGTATTGGGTGTACTACTATATTTAATTTAAAAGTAAACACACGGTATGAACCTTAACCCGTTCCGTGATAATATGATGCTTCCGGTCTTCGGCGTATAATATGATGCTTAAGCAGTCAAGCATTTTATGTAAAAATGGATGAATCTCATGACAATTTCAGTTTAGACTGATATACCCTATATATCGTTTCTCGAATGACCAGATTCTATTCCCATCAGCTTTTTATTTGATCTAAACTTTTCTCAGGTACATTTATTAAAATAAAAGCTAGTCTTAATAAGACCTAGCGAATAACGACGATTTTTTTATATTAGTCCTTGCCGCGTTTACTATTAAGTACCTTTTAATTAAAAACGAAAAACGAAGTAGTTTTCAATCCTAATAGTAAATTATTAATATTGAAAATATATTGGTATACATTTATCTTTTACCTTTTAATTCTTATGGTTTCTGTAGCACTATTTTCCATTGTCTCTCTTCCATTTTTTACAAATCCTCTCTGACTGTGTCTCATCTGGTTTTTGTGAGAATATTCATCTTCTTAAAATCCTTTTTGTTATCCAAAATCCAATCCATTTGCTACATGTATTATTATGTTATTTTTCTGCGCTTTACTGCGCTAAAGTAATGGACAAGATGAAATAAAATTAAATTAGGTAAGATTTTGTACATCCCTTTTTCTGGCGTAATTGCTTATTGCTGACGTTTCGTCTGCAAGTGTAGCAGACATTATCAAAGAGGGTATGGAGAAGATGTAGAATTACCTTGTATCGTTAGCTTCAAGCCCTAGTTTTCACTAAAATATAGATCATCCATAAAACAATTAAAGTTTATATATATATATATATATATATATATATATATATATATATATATATATATATATATATATATATATCATTCCGTTTTATATATAAAACAGATACACGCTTATTATCTGGGTTACGATCCAGAAATAACTTGCACCATTTCTTTAGGAGATGTAGACATATCACCAATGTATACATATTGTATAGCATATTTTTTTAAGTGACTATATAGATATATTATGGTAACGTTTACACCTGATAATGTAGATTATTTTATAGTTTATAAAGCAAGATATTGTTGTTGATCAGACTATATTATAGCTTATTGTTTATTTTTCCATACACTGTAATTGTTAAGTGTTTAATGACCTTTCTATCCTCTAGGTTTTTGTAATGACCTCTTTTTTTAATTTCTTCCAGTTCCGTGACAGCTTATGTTCTTCAATTTGTTCTCTATTATTTTGCAAATATGCAGACATTTACCCGTACCTATACTACAAGGCTGAAGCAATTCCTGTTCACTTAGTTACTTTTCTAAGCTTAAAATGGCATTATGTTACATGTTATCTACCTTTAATAACAGCATTATCTCACTTTTTAACCTTCAAGAGAACTTAAACATAAAGCATAAGTTAATTCCATATACACAGTCACTTAAAAAATATGCAGTACGTATACTTCCATGATATACAATATGTTTTATTAGCTGAGAAAAACCAAAAAAAATTAATAATCCACACTTGTGTGTGTAAAAGAGTGTGTATTTAGATAAGTACACTTACATGTGCCTTCAAAGTAGTATAAAAATAAACTATCGAAATATTGTGTAGAAAAATATTATTTCTTGTACATAATTTTTAAAAATTTGTAAGATATGTAAACACAAGTAGCATAAGTAGAATAAAATTTATCACAGAGGGATGAAATCTTGTTTTTTTTAATGATATTACCTTTATTTTTAAAACAAATATTAGGAACCCACAAAGAAAAAGTTTTCCTGTAGTTGGCTGTATGCAATATATTACAAAAAACGACTAAAATCCTACATAAAAGGTATATTTTTAAAATCCCTAAAAAGGGCTATCACAGAACTAGTATTCGATTGGATGACCAATCATAATCAGTGCTTATCTAAAATGAATATAACCTGATAAGATAATACAAAGTTTTTAAAATTTTTACTACGGTTTTAAGAAAATTTGTAGGTTATATTCACGTGATCTAACATGATAACCAACAAAATACAATATTATAAAAATATATGGGTAAAATCCCTTCAAAATTGATCCGTCATGGAAACATAGATGAAATATGTGAACTTAAACATGGATGTTCAAAATATTCCATGTAATATGCTCTAGGTACCATCTGAGCTCTAAATCGACTTGTTCACATGTTGAATGTATAGTGGCAAGTGAAGATGATATCGGGACGCTTGAACGATGACATGACAGAAGTGACATGTCCACAGAACTTGACCTTAAGGTACTACCTCCATTGACAACACACCTACGTGAATACATTTTTATAACTAAAACATCTAGTTTATTTCATTTTAATTAATTATTTATCACAGTGGAGTGATTGTTGTTACTTTTCTTAATTTAACAAGCTTTACACCAGAGTCTTCAAAACTGACAGGTTAATTTTTCAACTCCTGTGAAACTGTCACTTCTGTCATGTCATCGTTCAAGAGTCCCGATATTATCATCGTCACTTGCCACTATACAGTCAACATGTGAACAGGTCGATTTAGAGCGCAGATGGTACCTAGAGCATATTACATGGATTATTTTGAACATCCATGTTTAAGTTTACATATTTCATCTATGTTTCCATGACGGATCAATTTTAAAGGGTTTTTACCCATATATTTTTATAATTCAACTTTTCTTAAAACCGTAGTCAATATTTTAAAAACTTTGCATTATCTGATCAGGTTATATTCATTTTAGATAAGCACTGATAATGATTGGTCATCCAATCGAAAACCAGTTCTGTGATGTAGCCCTTTTTAGGGATTTTAAAAATATACCTTTTATAAAATATTAGGAGGTAATTTTAACCAATATTGGACGCCTACTGGTAAGAGAAAATAACAATTGCAAAAATAACACCTACATAGAACCTCCTTCGTCCTTCAATAATGAAAATAAAGAACCGGAACACTAGGTCGCCAGAAATCAACGGCGTTCCTGCAGAGTAGAGTTCCTCAAATTCAGAATAAATATCGTCATAGGTCAAATCTACAGAATGATTGTCAAAAGTTGGAATAAACAACAAAATGCTACTAATGCTGCAAGCTATCCAAAAGGGAGAACTACTGGACTGTAAAAATTACAGAGGTATAACTCCTTAGACATAGTTTTCATGATATTCTTTAACACTTTTACTACAAGCATTTGTAGTGGTGGTCTACGATGTGTATCCAGAATATACCACGTCTGCGTGCTACGTGAAATATTAGAACGAACGGCCAAATTCAATGTTGATACTTTCCACCTCTTCGTAGATTTTCAACCAGTTTATGGTACCTTCTCAGGGGTAAGCTTAATATACTCAACAAAATAATAAAGAGAATTCCTCTAAAAGAAAAAATGAGTAACATGCGATATAAAAAAATTAACGTTTAACATATGTGGCCTTCCGTCAGATAGACTCTCTGGCTTGCCTGATTTTGCATGGCTGTTCAACATAGCACTAAAGAAGACTACAAGACATGCAACGCAATGGCGTAACCAGGATGATCCTAAGGGGGGAGGGATTACAAGTTGATTTGTCAGCAACACCTTTAAATACTCATAATATGGTGTTAAGCGTATAGAACTAAAAGTACATTCCAATGGGGGGGGGGGATAATCCCAAAGCTCCCTGGTTACGCCACTGGCAACGTATAATATTTAATTAATCAATGCAAATTACGGCAAATATTACATTATTATTATTATATAGCATATATTATTACTCAATTTTATATCGTGTAGATATCATCCTTTGCTTTAATAGCTCTAGCTCTCCTAGAAATATACCTAAATCGGCCTGGGTGCTAACTCTATTTTTCGCTGCATTTACATTTACAGTGTATTGTTTTGGTTGTTAGGAAAATAAAAGGAACTTATTACACATGTTATTACCTGTGTCTTTTATCTACTTTGGGTTTAAATATTTTATATATTTTGGGGTTGGTGTTTTATTGGAAGTCGCCCCCCTCCCCCAAGGCAAATCTTCCGCCAATGCTACTGAAGTATCCTGATAAGTCGTTAGTTAACACGACATATGATGCCATTAACCGAAATCAGCACAATCTTAACGTACAGATGACATAAACCTGACATAAGCCCGATTTTTCCATAGAAGATTGTAATTATTATTTCGCGTTCACCTACCGCCATGTATGTTCTTTGTTTTTTCTTTTCGTATTGAGACTCCAGTATAAAGTATAAAGTCCATTTTCTCCTACTAAAGGTTTTATACTCCGTATAAAGTCCATTTTCTCCACTCATATCTGATATGCTGGAGACTATTCTTTGCAAATCATATAAGCTAAGCTATTTGCAAAAACTAAGTAATGTTTCGCCGGCATATATAATGATTTTTAGAGGCGCTCTATTCTGCATGAGTGAAAACGTGAGGTGTCTTGTGCTGCTCTAGCAGCACTTATTGTGGTTGTTCCTCAATTCTCTTATGGCGCTTCAGTAGCAGTGTCGGAACATTTGCCTTGGGAGAGGGAGCGACTTCCAATAAAACACCAACCCCTAAATACATAAAATAGATAAACCCAAACTACAAGACATAGGTAATAACATGTGAAATATTATTATGTTCCCTTAATTTTCCTAACTGTCGAGTTAGTTGGGTTGAATTTGTCTGTCTGTAGTAAGTTGCATGTCGTAAGCTAACGTATTTCAACGTGTAATAATCATGTTTCAACAATTTTTTCTTTAATTCTGGATCGTGTTACGGGGGAATTCCCCTATTTCCCAGTAGTTTTCTAAAGATAACGTGGAATTGCAGCTATGCTGGTATTGGATAAATGTGAAGAATTCATGAAAATACGATAATTATTGTTATGTCACTTTTCTGAGGACTGTTCGGAGGTTTTCTGAAGACTAAAATACGATGCTTCTATTTTGATCACGAATTCATATGCAACACGCAAAATATGCATGAAGAAAATGAGTCTGTCTTCTTTCATTAATAGATATTTTCATTCACTTGACCGTGAATTATAGTGCAGCCGATATGTGAAACAATTGTGCATTTAATGATCTTCTTCTTCTTCAAGTGCCATCTCAGCGACGGAGGTCGGCAATCATCATAGCTATTCGGACCTTGGAGACGGCTGCTCTGAAAAGTTCGTTTGATGTACATCCGTACCATTCTCTCAGGTTGCGCAGCCACGATATTCTGCGTCTCCCTATGCTTCTTTTTCCTTGAATCTTTCCCTGCATAATGAGTTGGAGCAAGTTGTATCTCTCTCCACGTGTAATATGTCCGAGATATTCCAATTTTCTGGTTTTAATTGTATTTAAGACTTCCATTTCTTTATTCATCTTTCTCAGAACCTCTTTGTTTGTGACGTGTTCTGTCCACGATATTTTTAGAATTCTTCTATATAAGTACCCACATCTCGAATCATTCCAGTTTTTTCATTGATGCCGCATTCAAGGTCCAAGCTTCCATTCCGTAAAACAGAGTCGAGAAAACGTAGCACCTAGCCAACCTTATTCTTAGCTCTAACCTTAGATCTCTTGTGCAGAGCACTTTTCTCATTTTGTTAAAATTCACTCTAGCCTTTTCTATTCTAATTTTAATCTCCTGGAAGTAATCATTTGTGGAGTTGATCATTGTTCCAAGATATGCATGTTGGTCTACTTGTTCGACGTTGGTTCCGTTTATGAGGAGATTCTCGTTATTTTTTGAGTTTTAGATATTCTCATAAATTTTGTCTTCTTGATGTTCATTGTTAAACCGTATTCTTGGCTATATGTCGCTATTCTGTTAACCAGTCTCTGAAGATCTTCAATATTTTCGGCTAAGACGACAGTGTCATCCGCATATCTAATATTGTTAATGGGAACTCCGTTCACCTTTATTCTAGCTGTTTCACCCTCAAGAGCTTGTTTTAGGATCTCTTCCGAGTAGGCATTAAAGAGAACTGAAGACAATACGCATCCCTGTCTCACCCCACGTCTAATTTCAATTTCATCTGACAACTGTTCGTTAACACGTACTTTTGCTCGCTGCTTATAGTATAAATTAGATATGATCCTGAGGTCATTGTAGTCTATCTTCTTTAATTTCAGGACATTCATTAATAATTGTTCATGTCGTACTTTATCGAAAGCTTTATTATAGTCAATAAAACAGACATATATATCTTGATTGACGTCTAAGCACCTTTGTATTAGGATATTAAGTGAGAAAAGAGCTTCACGCGTTCCTAGGCCTTTGCGAAACCCAAATTGTGTATCAATAATATCTATAGTATTTTTACTACAAAAACGTTATTACGTAGGTCAAAATTTTTGACGTAAGAGAACTGTCAAAACATTATAGTGTGACTTTTCATTATTGCTATGTTTATTATAAACACGGCAATAATGAAAAGTCACATTCTAATGTTTTGACAGTTCTCTTACGTCAAAAATTTTGACCTACGTAATAACGTTTTTGTAGTAAAAATACTATATGTCAAATTTATGATATATTCGGTTATGGATGACTTTCAGTAGCAACTTCAGCACATGGGACCAAACAAAGATCGACGTTAACCATTCTTTGCCTTTTACAAAAATGGCGGGGATTCAAAATGGCGACTATACATTGTGACTAATAGCACGATAACTTTTGAACGAGACTTCAGATTTCAACCAAATTTGGTATATAGGTTCTTTTTACTTTATCGTACTATATACGCAGTATAGTATAATGGATAAAGTTATAGGATTGTGCAAAAAAAAAATTCAGATTTCACTTTTTTTCGACGTTTTGAGTTCCCCTGAGTCTAAAAAGCAAATAAAAAAAACATGTCGGAAGTATGTACGTACAGTATTTCTCATGATCATCTTTCAGTGCGTCACAGTTTTTCGATTTCTTTCTAACGCATTAAATTGTATGTGACAGAAAAAAAGGCACGTCGGTGATTACATTTCGTCGGTGACATTTTTATAACATTTATTCTAGTTATTCTAGTTGTCGATAGATGGCGCCATAATAAAAAAATAATTTTTGTTTAATTAGATAATAATATTACAAATATAATCTGTATAATTTATAAGACTATACAAATCAAAGAAAATACCATTTTATAAATGCAAGAAACACATTTGATTTGTTTTTATATATATATATATATATATATATATATATATATATATATATATATATATATATATATATATATATATATATAGTGGCTAAAACACCCCCGTGGGGGTAGCGCCGCCTTTACAGGCTCTCTTCTCTTTATTAAACTGCATTACATATCCGGTTCCAGCTCCTTCTGTCTCTTGCTTTTTCTTCTGCATTTATAATACCCATGCCCTCTAGATCTCGCTTCACCTCTTCCAGCCATTTGGACCTCGGTCTTCCTCTTCGTCTCCTTCCGACCGGAGACCACTTTGTCACTATGTTTATTATCGCTTCTTCTCCTGCTCTCCATACATGCCCAAGCCATCTCAATCTTTGTCTCTTTATTCTCCTGACCATATCTTGCCCCTTCAATTCCTCATTTATCTCGTTATTTCTTCGACTCCTGCATTCACCCTCTGCTGTTTTTATTGGTCCTAATATTGCCCGAATTATTTTTCTCTCAGTTTTTCTCAAATTTTCTTCTGCTCCATACATTAATTTCGGTCTAATTAACGTTTCATAGAGCCTTAATTTAGTAGTTTTTGTTAATATTTTGCTTTTTATCATTTTTTTGTTGGCTTGGAATGCTCTATTTATTGCCAATGTTTTCTCTTTTATTTCGTTTTCTCTTGTTCCATCACTTGACAGCATGACTCCTAGGTACTTATATTTACTTACTTCTTCAAATTTGTATCTTCCCACTTTAACCTCTCTATTGGTAGGATTTTTCCCTAATCTTAAAATTTTTGTTTTGTTTTCGTTAACGCGGCACCTGCCACGTGGCTTTGCAAGGCATCAACTGCCACGTGGGTGCTCACAGCACCCCTTAAAAATTTTCTGTGATCTACTTGTTTATAAACAAAATAATGTGTTGAGTTACACAAGAATATAAAAAAACATGTTTTATTAACTTATTAGCTACTAATATATTATAAAAGTTAAAAAATAAAATTAAAAAGGTGTTATAAGCAAATTAGCAAGTACCAACCCCTAATAAATGAAGTGATGTAAAATATCTAAGATAATTAAAATTTATTGAGTATAGAGAATATATTAATAATTTAGATCAGTTATTACAATAAAAAATGTAGATCTGACCTGTTTATCAAAAACATAAAAAAATTTTACTGCCAGATGATGACACCCCAATTCGAATTTAGAGCTACAATTTCAGAATGACACTAAATAACCACTTCAAACACAAACAGATCTATGCTATATAATATTATTGAAAGCTACTATGACGCACAGGACGGTTAACAAATTTGAAATACCAAATATTTGATGAAAATGTGTTATGGGGTGCTGGTAGCACCCCACGTGGCAGGTGCCGGGTTAATACTCAGACCCACTGTTTTTCCTTCTTGAATGAGTTCCTCTACCATTTGCGTTAATATATCTCTTCTCTTTGCCATTATCACAACGTCATCGGCATATGCTACAATTTGACCTCCTCTATTTCTGAGTGTACCTTTGTTCATTTATCTGGTAATATATTCTATTGCCATGTTGAATAGTGTTGTGGATAAACCATCACCCTGCTTCACTCCTTTGTTTGTTTCGTATGTATATCGTATCTATTGTGGATTTTCCTTTCCTGAATCCACATTGATATCGACCTATCTTATTCTCTGCTGCTTCCTGTAATCTTCTTTGTATTACGGTTGACAATACCTTATATACTGTACTCAGTAATGTTATTCCCCTGTAATTTTGACATTCTTGTTGGTTTCCCTTTTTATGTATCGTTATTATTTGGCCTGTTTGCCATTCTTTTGGCATTTTTTCTTCTTTCCAGGTGTTTACTATCAGTTTGTGTATTTCCCTGTGCAACTGTTTCCCTCCTAGTTTTATGAGTTCGCTGTTTATGTTTTCTTTCCCGGGTGCTCTTCCGTTTTTGTTATTTTTAATTATTTCAATTACTTCTTCGAGTGTTGGCTCCTTCATTCCATTATTTTCCCACTCTTCTTCCATTTCTGTAATCTCTTCTGTTTCATTTTCTGCCAGTAACTCCTTGAAGTGTTCCATCCAGACTTTCATATATGGTTGATCTTGTGTTACTATTTGCCCTTATTCATTTTTAACTCCATTTACTTTTGGTTTGAAACCTCTGTTCTGTTCTCTGATTTTTGTGTAGAATTTCTTGGTGTTCTGAGTCTTACTTTCCGCCTCAATTTCCTCCAACTGACTTTCCATGAATTTTCTCTTTTGTTCTCTTATTACTTTGTTGCTTGCCTTTCTTTTTGCTCGTACATGTCTCTATGTTCATTTTTGTGAGTCCGCATCCACTGATTTCGTGCTTTTACTTTTTCTTCAACTGCTTCTTTAGATTCTGTATTGAACCAGTCCTTCTTTCTTGTAATTTGCTTCGTCGATAATGTAATCTCAGCCGTGTGGTTAACTGCTTTTTTAATATCACCCCATATTTCTTCGACATCATCTCTTTCCTTATTCAGTGCGGCAATTCTTTTACCTATTTCATCTTCATACTTTTGTATCTCTTTTGCTTCCTTCAATTTTTCGGTATTCCACCTCTTGTTCCTCTCTTTCTGCCTTCTCATTACTTTCATCTTTTGTCTCAGCTTTGCTACCACCAGGAAATGGTCTGAGTCTCCGCATGCACCTCTGTAGCTTCTCACATCCATTATACTTTATTGTCTTCTTTTCGATATTAATATGTGGTCTATTTGTGACTCTGTTTTTTGGTCTGGAGAAACCCATGTGACTTTGTGTTTTCTTTGATGCTTGAACATTGTACTGCTGATAGACATATTATTTCCTGTCGTCATATTGCATATTCTGTGCCCGTTGTCATTCGTTTTCTCATGTATTGTATGTTTGCCTGCTATTTGCTGTATATAATCCTCCTTTCCTATTTGTGCATTAAAATCGCCCAATATTAATATCACATCTTCTTTTGGTATTTTTTCTAGCTCTTCTTCCATAGTGTCGTAGAAATGATCTTTTTCCTCCTCTTTCGCATTTTCTGTCGGTGCATAAACATTTAGTAGGGATATGTTTGCCTGTTTAGCTTCAATCCTTAGGTAAGCTATTCTTTTGTTTATTAGTCTGACTTCCATTATTTTGACTCTCATATTTCCAATTAGTATGAATCCTACCCCATGTTGTCCTTGCTTTTCTTCCCCTGAGTATATGAAAGTACTATTCGGTTGATCTATTTGTCCTTTTCCTTTCCATCTAATTTCCTGCAGTGCTGCTATTTCCACCTTATACTGTATCAGAACTGATGTAATTTCTTCCAGTCTTCCTGCTCTAAGTAATGTTCTTATATTCCATGACGCTATTCTTATAACACCTCCCTCTCTTTTTTTCTTTTTTGTATTACCCTTTCTTTCTTTCTTTCTTTTTGCTAATCTTGCTTGTTCTCATATCCTTTTGTATCATTGCCTTGTCCATTTTTCGTGCCGTTGTCGTCATAATGTGTTTCCGTTCCAATTCTAGTTTTTTAATGTTTGATTTTCGTTTACTTTCTTTATTTTTTCTCTTGGATCTAGTTCTGTGTCTACGTTTGGTGATCTTTCACTCACTGTTCTCGTTTCAGTTTTATTCTTTGTAGTCTCTGCCATATTATCATCTCTAAAATCTTCGGAATCGCTGTTCCATCTTTTGACCTGGTCTATATCGTACTCGTCTCCGTTAATTATCAACTTATTATATTTTATCTTTGCGTTGTACCCTTTCATCATTGCCTCTTTCATGTGTTTTAAAAGTGTTTTGCGTTGTTCGATTATGGTTTTTGGATAGTCTTCATTAACAAACCATTTCGAGCCTTTTAATTTCCATGTAGCTTTAAGAATTTCCGTTCTTGTATTCCCACTTCTTAGCTCTACCAGGACTGGTCTTTCAGAATTTCTAGTTTTGTCTCCTATTCTTCTAATTTCTGTGACTTCTTGGTTGGCTTTGCAAGGTATTTCCATTTTGTTGATGATGTCTTGTACTTTGTTTACCAGTATTTGTGTGTCCTCATCGCTTGTTTCTTCAATGCCGTGTATTATCAGGTTTTTTCTCTTCATATCCCTTTCTATTTGTGCTATTCTATTTTTATGTTGATGCAGCTCTTGTTTGAGTAGTTCATTTTCATTTTTAAGTTCCTGATTCATATTTTTTAGTTGTTCCAGCTCACTTTGGATCCCATCTAATTTTTCTTCTATTCTCATTCCTCTATCTTCCATTCTATCTAGTTTTTCCCGCAGTTCCTTTATAAATTCCTCCATTTCTTCTTAGTGAGGGTTTCCACAAGTTCCGCGTCTCCCGTACAGTTCGTGTTAAAGACCTGCTCAATCCAGCCCCAACCCGTACGAGAGCTAGCTTACCTTGCTTCTTTCTCACTTTTCTTTATTTCGAATAATTCTGGAGCCGCCTCTGTATTTTGGCGTTTGCCCTGTCAGCGACAGTTCTTATCAGAACTTGTTTTTGTTCTCGAATTAAATAAAATATAGATGTAAATAAATGGTATATCCTTATTGTAGAAATGGACAATATATGGAAATTAATTAAATAGTCTATTAATTTTCAGAACTTACTTTGGTAATCACTAATCAGAAGCCTGTTTGTTCACTTAAACACTGGTGTTAATCACTTCAATTAAATGACTTTGTTTTCGCTAAAAATAGCCAATTTATTACGAGTGTAACTTACGAGTTTTTATTCCAAATTGAAAATAAAATGTAACAACTGTCAGATTTAACTAAAATGTCATGTTAGAATAAATGTCATAAATGTGTATTATCACGGACTTCCCTTTTTCCTATAATTTGTTACGCACTGAAAAATGATCATGAGAATGATAATACGTACGTACGTATGTCGCCACCGTCCAGCAAAAACTACCGGACCGATTTTGATGAAATTCGGTATGAGTAAGTTTAAGAGAATTTTTGTCGAGAAACAAAGCTTTTAAAAAAACCTCTCAAAGGCGGGCCGAAATAGGGGGTTATTTAGGGCCCATTTTTGCAAATTTTGACCGAAATGAATGAAATTCAACTCAAAGTAAGCTAATTGATAGGTAAATAAAAATACGGAATTTGACATTTTCAAATTCAAAATGACGGCCAACATGGCCCCGACCGCCCACCCGACACATTTCCGTACCTATCTAAAAACTTGTTTAAGATAAGTTTAATTTGAAAAAGTCGTTATATAGCCTAAAGATGGGGCTATAAGAAGGATGTTATCGTTTTTCATAAAAAGTTACGGGCTGCTTATATTTAGGGGGTCAAAATTTGACATAAATTTGAACTAGACTTTCTCAAAATGGCTCCAAGGAATTTTTTATTTTTTGATATATTTTTGATATCCTATCAGTAACTTGAATGGCATTAGTCAGATTTCTTAACTCGCCATAGGAGGGGAGTTATCAATTTTTTATAAAAAAAATATTCGAGTGCCCGTAACTTCCTTCTTAATAGAAACTAAAGTTTGAAATTTTGCAGACATACATCGTACTTTATTATCTATTATCACAATAAATTTTACCAAAAATATGGCTTCCGGTTGAACCGGAAATTAATAAAAAATCTTAATTTTTTTATACGCCCTATATATTTTTACATATTTTGAAAGAATGCAAAATTACCTTTCCAATGACATAAAATTCATTGCTGTAGCTCAAAAACTCGAAAAGTTACGGTAAATAGAAATTTTGCTATAATCTTATGTGTGTCCTCTCTCACGCGATCATAGCAGAGCATTATTGTAGGGCAGTCAATGTTTGGCTCCGAACTCCATCCTACTACATTGATGTACTTGATATTTTCACAGTAAGTAGGGAATAGCTCAAGAAACAAAATCTACCCTATGGCGCTTTTTATCATGGGGTGGTTCCGACTTCTTCAAGGGGGTGGAAAATTTGTTGGTCAAAATAAACACGGAAGTGGCTAAAGAACCTATTTCTAAGCAAAAACTGGTCTATACTTTTAAAACTGGTTCTATGCGTAGTTGAAAATTGGCCATTTTCATTGAAAAATGACACCTTTTAGGACGGATTTTTTGTGAATACCTTAAAAACTATGCATCGAACTAAAAACACTATATAAAACATTTTTCAGATTATAAATAATAAAGAGATTCGTTCCTTCGTAAATGTTCTATTTATAATACAAAAAGAGATACGGTAGGTGAAAATAGTTTGTTTTTTGGTGCATACTCAAATTGGTGTATTCAACTTGAAATAACAGAGGAACGGTAGGTTTTAGGTGTATAATGGTACCAACACCTTTTGTAATGTTTGAAAAGGCCTTTAAAACGAGCACCGTTAAATGTCGGTTACATACAAACTAAGCGAGATATGGTGCAAAAAAATATATGACTAATGTACTTTAAGGAAAAATTAAAAGTATATACATTTAACTCCCCATCCACCATAATTTAAATGCATTGTTTTTCTTTTGCAATACCTTGTGTTATTTCTACGTTCAAAAAGTTGAACGGGTTTAAAATGAATGGTTTTTGTAAAAAATGTGATCAAATTATAGAATGAATTTTTAAATTTTCTTAAAAATCTTCCTTTTTCTCCATGTAATTCGAAAATAAAAATATTTCACCCCTGAGAAGTGGTGGGAACCTCCCCCATGATAAAATCGCCATAGTATATAGGATAGACTTTGAATTAGGAGATTGGGCTACTCCCAAAATTTCATTAAAATCCATGCAGTAGGATAGAATTCGGAGATAATATTTTATTCTCAATCTCGCACATTGACTGGCTTAACAATAATCTATACATCTATAGTGTGTACCCGAAATATGGCATCGAACATTTTCTCAAATGCAGGAATTAATGATGCGTAGAACCATAAAATACTTTCAAGTACAGAAGGTGTTTCTAAAATATCAAAATAACGAGTAACTTTGTTATTTTTATAGAATGCCAGTATCTAGTACTATAACGATAATAGATCGGTACGATAAAGTTCCCGGGCGGCCCTTCCGTCCAGCGTTTTTGATGTATAAGATCGAGGTCTTGCACCGGAAGAATCGGTTTACCAGAAGTTGTGTTTTTCTTGATTTTTATGTGAAAATATGCTGTTTTTTTTCAATTCTTTCACCCTGTACGTATTAACTTTTCAAAAAGTTAATACCGCCATTGAAAAGAGCAGAAAAATATTTTTTAGGAAATATTTTTTTTTAGTTATGTTAATTACCATTTAATAAATGCAAAACGTATCTTCACATGTACCTATATGCGGCAGATTCGTGCAAATATTATAAGAATTATTGTGCATTTAATGGTAGAAGCATATAATTTGGACCACATAATACTACACATAAAAAGGTTCAAATTTAAATACGAGGCCATCTCAGTTTTTGTTCCTTTTACAAAAATGGCGGGCATTCAAAATGGCGACTATACATATGTGACTAATAGCACGATAAATTTTGAAAGAAACGTCAGATTTTAACCAAATTTAATATATAGGTTCTTTTTTTGATGAATAATATCGAGGTCTTAAACCGGAAGAGTCGGTTTACCAGCATTTGTGTTTTTACTGTTTTTTTTTTATGTAATAATATGTTGTTTTTTTTTTCAATTCTTTCACCCTGTATATATAAATTTTTCAAAAGGGTAATAACGCCATTGAAAAGAGTGTAAATATATATTTTAGGAAATATTTTTAACTTTTCAGTTGTGTTAATTACCATTTAATAAATGCATAACGTATGTTCACATGTACCTATGGGCGGCAGATTCATTTTGAATGCCCGCCATTTTTGTAAAAGACTAAATCTGAGATTGCCTCATATCTAAATTTGAATTTTTGTATGTGTAGTATGTGTGGTCCAAATTATATGCTTCTACCATTAAATGCACAATAATTCTTATATTATTATTTGCACGAATCTGCCGCACATATGTAGGTACCTACATGTGAAGATACGTTAAGCATTTATTAAATGCTAATTAATGTAACCAAACAGTTCAAAATATTTCCTAAAAAATATTTTTACGCTCTTTTCAACGCCGGTATCACCTTTTTGAAAAATTAATATATACAGGGTGAAAGAATTGAAAAAGAAACAATATATTTTTACATAAAAAAAAACAGTAAAAACACCAATTCTGGTAAACCAATTCTTCCGGTTCAAGACCTCGATATTATTCATCAAAAAAAGAACCTATATACCAAATTTGGTTGAAATCTGACATCTCGTTCAAAAGTTTTTTTTTGAAACGTTTATTCAACAATCTGTTAGTTATAAAAATTCTAACAATAAGTGTCTTTGGGGTTTGAATTAAAAAATATTGACGTTAAAGAGGTCAGTCCAATGACTGGACCTCTAGTATGGAACAAACATGACATTCCGATAATATGCTACATACATACATACATTTTACATTTTTTACAAACAATACATATATCTAAAATATAAACACAATTACGGTGATGTATAAAACTTATTTATAAATAAGGTCTAGTGGATTTTTACGTTTTAGTCTGTGAGTTTGTTGACTATTATCAAGCAAGTTTATTGCCAGGGCATTTGGATGGCTTTCTAGGCGTTTTATGTACCGAACACTGCACTGAACTATCACTTCACTGATCGTAGGTACTTCTAGATCACAATAAATGTCTTTGTTTGACACGAACCATGGGGCGTCTGTTATAGAGCGTTACACTTTGGATTGTAATCTTTCCATTATGGATATGTTGGATTTTGCTGCTGTACCCCATAGCTGGATCCCATAGGTCCAGACCGGTTTGAGTATTGTATTGTATACCAACAGTTTATTACGTATAGACAACTTCGATATTCTGCCCAGTATCCAATAATGTTTACGAAATTGTAAATTTAACTGTTGGCGCTTTTTCCATATATGTGTTCTCCATGTCAAAGTTTTGTCCACGTGCATACCAAGGTATTTAACGCTTTCGGCTTGTGGACTTGCTTTGTTATTTATTTCTATATTAGGCGATATTTTACGACATTTTGTAAATATGATATGTTGTGATTTTGATTCATTGATCTTTATTCTCCATTTCTTTGTCCACTTTTCAATGTTCCTAATATGCCTTTGAAGAGATTCGGTAGCTGTTGCGGGATTTTCATCTGTGACTAATATAGCTGTGTCATCTGCGAATGTTGTAGTCGTTACATTTTCGTTTGTTGGTATGTCGTGTGTAAATATGAGATAAAATATAGGACTCAGAACACTACCTTGAGGGACTCCAGATCGTATAGGGTAGATTTTTGATGTATCTGCTTCATGCTTGACACGGTAGTACCTTTCTTCTAAATATGATTTTAGTATAGTAAACATTGAATCAGGAACGTTCATTTTTATTTTGAAGAGCAACCCTTCATGCCAGACTTTATCAAAAGTCTGACTGACGTCAAGAAAAAGTGCAGAACAGTACTTTTTTTCTTCAAAAGTTTTATTTACTATATCAACGACTCTATGAACTTGTTCTATTGTTGAATGCTTCTCTCTGAAACCAAACTGGTGATCCGGAAAAAGATTATTATCAGCTATTATCTTCATTAGCCTGGTCGCTAATAGCTTCTCAAATAGTTTAGCTAGTACCGGTAAGAGACTAATAGGACGATAAGAGGTATGTTCGTGAGGTGGTTTACCATGTTTATGGATAATTATTATATCAGCAATTTTCCATTGCGTTGGTACAATTTTGAGCCTTAGTGCGGCGTTGAATAGTTGTGTTATCATAACTACACCTTTATCTGGCAACTCTTTTAAGATAGTTCCTGTTATAAGGTCATAGCCAGGAGCTTTTTTGGTATTTAATCTATATTGAATAGTATTTTTTACATCTCTTTTTGTTACTGGTTTAATTTGCTCACTTGGCTGTTGGATTGTTGCTAGACTTTCTTATATAGCCTCATCTTCTTCAGCACTGACAGAGGGTAGAGGTTGAAAAACTTCTTCAAGATATTTTCCAAATGCCTCTGCTTTTTCTTGATCTGTTCTGGACCATGAGCCATCTGGGTTTCTTAATGCTGGTATGTGTTTACTGGGTTGTTTTAATTTCCTGGTGGCCTTCCAAAGTGAATAATCGGTATCTGCTGCTGGTGTTAAATTTTGAAGATAATTTTCGATGTAGGAGTTTTTGTGCTGTAGTATTGTATTTTTCAGCTGTCTTGCGGCTCTATTGTAGTTCATTTTGTATTAATGCTGTCTTGTGTTTTGCCATATCTTTCTTAGTCTCCTCTTTTCTTTAATTTGATTTCTTATATTAACAGGATTGTTTCTTTTATTCTGTGTATCTTTACATTCTGCAGTGGCATTCCAAGCAGCTTCTTGAAGAAGTGTTGTAAATTCGTATACTGCTAATTCAAGTTTATGTTTTGTTTTGAGAAAAGTATTAAGGTTTATTTTTTTATGTATTTCTTTCCTGAACTCATTCAAGTCGGTTTTATGATTGTGCAGTTTTGCTGGACGTTCCTTCTCAACAAATCTTGAATTTAGCGTCGCTATTACGGGGGTACGGTCTGAAGCGATTTCATAATTTGGTACAATATTTAGATAGCCTTCTCCAAAACCTTTGCTTACAAAGAAGTCAAGACAGTCCGGAAGTCTAGTAGGGTCAGTGGGCCAGTAAGTAGGTGTGTAACTAGATAAGTGTTTGAGATGTAGTTCCTGCATCACTTGAAAGAGGATTCTACCTCTACCTGGTGGAGAAAGTCGAGAGCCCCAACTCACATGTTTTGCATTATAGTCAGCACCGGCAAAAAATCTATTACCTAGTGAATTAAAATAATTAGTAAATTATTCTTTATTCGGTGGATAGTTTGGTGGAAGATATGCTGCAGATATTGCTATTTGTCCAAGCCAATCTTCTATGATAATACTTGCTGCCTGCAGGTGTGGCTCTTTTATGTTACCAAGATGATAGTGTTTAATCCCTTTTCGAATAATAACGGCTGCACCTGCTCTAGCATGCCTTTCAGCATCAGGGTGTGGTGCATTATAAATTATATATCCATAAAACTTAAGGCTGTGGTTGCTTGTTAAATGTGTCTCTGATATTAGCATTACGTCAATATTGTTTTCTAACAGGAAATATTGCAATTCGTTTTTATGATTTGCTAGTCCATTTGCATTCCAGAGTCCTACGTACCTTAAGTAACTTACCCATTTGTTTTCAGAGAGAGTGCATGTTTGAGTTCTTCTCAGTTCTCTGATTTCGTGTGTAAGTTCATTTATGGTTTTTTGCTGTTTTTCCAAACTTTATTGAAGAAATAAATTTTGTTGTTGCAGGTATATGTTTTATTGATTTAGATATGAATAGATATAATTTGTAGCTATATTTTTTTATGTAGCTTGTGCATATGTTAATCCAGTTTTTGGTTGGTTCGGGCTTGACGTAGGTCTAGGGCCAATATATTGCTGCGATGTAGATGGATAAATTGATTCGGTTTTTTGGAATTCATTTTTATTATTATTGTTGTTCGTGTTCTTTGGAAATCTCTTATTTAATAATTCAACGTAGACTTGACAGCCTTTATAATTCGCAGGAGGAGCGCCCCCACATAGAATACATTTTCGTAAGAATACATAGAATACGTTCAAAAGTTATCGTGCTATTAGTCACATATGTATAGTCGTCATTTTGAATGAATGCAATTTTTGTAAAAGGCAAAATCTGAGATGGCTTCCTATCTAAATTTGAACCTTTATATGTGTAGTATATGTGGTCCAAATTATATGCTTCTATCATTAAATGCACAATTCTTATAATATTTGCACGAATCTGCCGCACTATTAGTGAACTTAACGTAAACCTAGTACCTGAATTTAAGAACTTCAGAGGGCTGTAGCTCGAGAATAATAGATTTTCATACCTAGGTGCCATGGACTTTTTTAATCTACTCACTGAGGACTATCATTGACCAAAATTTCGTTTTTGACCGAGACCACTTTTCCATAAGGAGTGTTGCGGGGTCCTTTTTCATACACATTTCCTAACTGAAACCTATCTGAAATTAAAACCCTATATCAGAACATGTGAATCGTCGACAATAAAAAATAAAGTGTGTTTATTTTTTGTGCCCAATAAGGGGAGCCCTTTTGTGCAGGTGAGTGTATATTATACAGATGAAAAAATTGTGTTACAATATAATAGCTTATTTAACAAAATCATATAAAGTAAGATATCTATATAAATCTGTCAACATGGAAGTAAACCACAGGAGAAACAACAGGCTTTACTGTAAATTGTAAATTTTCTTTAAGTATTCCATCGACGTTCGTGGGTATCGTATCGCGCTACTGCATCCTCACCAGTCCGTGAACGATAACGTGTAATGTACTTACCGCTACCGTTAACATTTTTACTTGTTCTTTTGTTTTCTATTCTAATTATCGACTTTTGATATTAAATATAATGCTACTTAACGTTATTCTGAAATGACTTGTATGTGATTGTTAACAGAAAGGAATACGTGACCTAGTCTTAAAGGTAAAGTACAAGGCTAGTTTTAACTAAGTTGTTGTTTGCTAGGTTTATGTTTTTAATTATTTGTTTTGATCAGTACTACATCAGTTTTTATTATGAAAAGTGCAAGAGAATGTATGATACCTTAATTTGGGTTTAAAATTTTGTAGCGCCAAAACGGCGCCTATATAGGCAAACATTTTTATTAAATAGGCAGAAATCTTAACAAATAGGTAATTATAAAAAAGCAAATAAAGTATACAATTAACTTGTAAATACAATGCTAAATTAACAAAAATATTATTTACCCAAAATAACATTAGCAACAGGATAAATAATTCACTAAATAATTATTAATTAAAAAAAATTTAAGGCATTCGGGGGAGTATCCCGACAGAAGTGAAAACTTCTGGCGAACTAAGCGCCTTCGCCTTCGGGTACACACTCTTTCTAATTCAATACTTTTACTCCATCCAAAAAGTGCACAACGCCCCTAAAGAAGTTTTCATTTCAAAAATTTATTTCGTCGAAGAGATGACGGTCGCTAATTAAATACTTTCGACCCATCCAAAAGTGCACAACATACCTAAAGAAGCTTTCAGTTCAAAAATGTATTTAACCAAAGTGATACGGTCGCTAATTTAAAACTTTTTTCCCATCCAAAAGTGCACAACATCCCTAAAGAAGTTTTCACTTCAAAAATGTATTTCGCCGAAGTGATGACGGTCGCTAATTAAATATTTTGCCCATCCAAAAGTGCACAACGTCCCTAAACAAATTTTCACTTCCAAAATTTATTTTGTCGAAGAGATGACGGTCGTTATGACGGTCGCTAATTTAATAATTTTTACCCATCCAAAAGTGCACAACGTCCCTAAAGAAGTTTCACTTCCAAAATCATTTATTTCGTAGAAGAGATGACGGTCGCGATGACGGTCGCTAATTTAATACTTTTTCCCCATACAAAAAGTCCACAATACCCCCTATGTGGTTCAGTGGTAAGAGCGCCTACCTTGGGATCGAAAGGTCCGAATGGTCGTGAGTTCGAATCTCACCAGGGTAGAGAATTTTTCGTTTATAAATTAATAAATGAAAATAGTTTCTATCCTTGTGGGATCGGTACTCACCGGAGGGACCGCAGACGTTCGGATACAATTAGCGTCTCTTTGCAAAGATAACGTCGACTTTGCAAAGTAACAAGACACTTACTCAACACACAAACTACACATTACACTTGGTATCTAATTGTAAAAATCCATACAGTACCATCACCATGCCAATGGTCATTAGTTGTCGAGGCGTTAGCTAAATTAAAAAATTAAAAAAAAAGTGCACAACGTCCCTAAAGAAGTTTTCATTTCAAAAAATGTTTTTTTCGTCGAAGAGATGACGGTCGCTAATTAAATACTTTCTACCCATCCAAACGTGCACAACGTCCCTAAAGAAGTTTTCACTTCAAAAATTTATTTCGCCGAAGAGATGACGGTCGCTAATTTAATACTTTTTCCCCATACAAAAGTGCACAACGTACCTAAAGAAGTTTTCACTTCAAAAATTTATTTCGCCGAAGTGATGACGGTGGCTAATTAAATATTTTCCCCATCCAAAAGTGCACAACGTCCCTAAAGAAATTTTCACTTCAAAAATGTATTCATCGAAGTGATGACGGTGGCTAATTTAATACTTTTTCCTTATCAAAAAGTGCACATCGGCCCTCAAGAAGTTTTCACTTAAAAAATTTATTTCGTCGAAGAGATGACGGTCGCTAATTTAATAATTTTTATCCATCCAAAAATGCACAACGTCCCTAAAGAAAGATTTCTTCCAATAGATGACGGTCGCGATGACGGTCGCTAATTTAATACTTTTTCCCCATACAAAAAGTGCACAAGGTCCCTAAAGAAGTTTTCACTTCAATAAACAATGTAAACATTTCAAATGTTATTATTAATATTTATAACTAAATGTTTTTCAATCTTTTTGATCTTAAAACTATGTCTTCGATCTCTTACAAGATAGATCTCGAATAAAAATTTGATATTTTGCAATTATGTATAACTTTAGACACTCTATCAAGATAGCTATCAAAATGACAGTGTTGCCATTGAAGAAAATCAACGATGACGCTATATCTCTAAATTGGGACACCCTGTATACATTATTATTTTATGTAAAAAATTTCGATTTGGAATACTAATTGACAGATCTAAGCATTTTTCAAAAAAACAAATAATATTTGAACTATTGAATTTATTCCAAATTACAGACATAACTTTGTTATTTTTTATTATCTTGTAAATGGTAGGGAATAAAAATTTGATATTTTGCAGTTATGTATAAATTTACACACTCTATAAAATACCTATCAAAATTACAGTGTTGCCATTTAAGAAAATCAACAATGACCTCATATCTCTAAATTGGGACACCCTCTATACATAATTATTATATTTAAAAAATTTCGATTTGAAATAGTAATCGAGAGGTCTGAAAATTTTTCAAAAAAACAGTTAGTGTTAGAGCTATTGAATTTATTCCAAATTACAGACTCACTCTGTATTTACACAACAAAACATTAGTAACAGAGTAAATTTTCAACATTAATATCACGAGGGAGTGAGAATAAATTGGCAATAATGCAACAATTTTTTGAAAACTTGTTAGCTAGCAATAGACACGAGAATGGAAACAAGATTCAAAAACAAATTGGGGCATTATTTTCTTATTAATTCTTACTATTGTATGATATTCGACAGATTATTTTTTAATACTTACATGCAAAATTCAATTCTTTGTAAATAAACATTCAGTGACATTTATCCCAATTAGGTGACACACATTTATTTATTAATTGTTTAACTTATCAAAGTGAACAGCAGAGTCTAGCAAATATTCAGACGAAGATATCAATAAAGTATTAGTTAAAATTATTTATACATAAGTACAGATTTATTCATGAAACAATCTTACCAAAGTAAGTAAGTAACACTCGAGCGCTTAAAACGGTATAATAATAATCTGATTGGACAGAATTAAACAAATTATGAAAAATCTTACTACACGATTGAAAGTTAAAATCATTAAAAAATAACCAGTATAATAATGTAGGTAGAATATTCCCGGTATAATAATAATCTAATTGAACACGTGATACACGTGATGAAAAATCTTACTACACGGTTGGAAGTTAAAATCATTAAAAAATAACCAAATAAATAATTGTTAATTAAGAATTAAATATCGTAAACACTTAAAATTTTATCATTAATGCTTTTCAATATTTTCGGTCTTAAAACTATGTTTTCGATTATTTATGGTAGGGGACACAAAGCGGGGATTTTTGTAGTTACTCGAGCGCGTCAGATTATCACATGGGGACAAACCTTGTACCCTGTAAAGATACCTCTACCATATATTGGCTCTTCATACAGGGGAGTTCGTTAAGGGGGTCCGAAAAAAAATATATCCTTAGAAAAGCTCGCAATCGTCAGATTAAGATAATCTAAGTTAAGTACATGCAAAACAGTGTATATTTCAAAATCCTAACGATTTGAGCGGGGCGTAAGGAAATGGGTGAGTCACAAAGTTTCACAAAAAAAGAGAATATTTCGCGAAATGAACGTCAGATCGAAAAACTAAAAAATACGTGCTTAATATTTTTTTAAATCTTCGAATGATACCAATCACGACCTCCCACGGAGAGGGGTGGGGTAAATTTAAAATTTTAAATACGAACAACGCGATATTTCGCGAAATGAACATCAGATCAAAAAACTGCAAAATAAACGTATTCAATATTTTTGAAAAATCTCTCGATTACTACGATACACGACCCCCCACGGAGGTGGGGTAGGGGGTTACTTTAAAATCTTAAATAGGAGCCCCATTCATTACTGTAGATTTGAATTACTTGGGTAAAAATAAGTAACTTTTATTTGAGAAATTTTTTCGAATTATGGCTAGAATGCGCTATAATCGGAAAAAACGATTGTTGGAAATGAAAATTAAATTAAAAGATGGAAAATCCCCCACTTTATGTAAAACTTAACTTTTTTGGTTTTAGGACCTAATCTGCAGTATCTGCAAATTTAGCATACTTTCCTACCCTACTATTAAAATTAATTTGCACTTTGGAGATGGATTTTCTAGATGTAATTCGGGCATATTTTAGGCCGGTAATTAGTCCTGTCGCCAGGGGGGTACAACGGCCTCCTTAATTCAGATGGACTTACCCAAGTTTTTTTATGTATTTTGACCCGTAGAACACAAATTTTTTGGGTAACAGTTGATCCGGATGTCGATAAGATTGTTATATACAAAGAACTTGAGGAATTACATAACAGCGATTTTTCACAAAACAAAACATTTTTTGGATTCTTTGGGTGATTCTCAGCAAAAAATAGTCTTACAACTTTTTTCATAGGATGCATAGTTTTCGAGATAACGCGGGTGAACTTTCAAAAAATCGAAAAAGTGCAATTTTTGAACCCGAATAACTTTTGATTAAAAAATAAAATAGCAATTCTGCTTACTGCATTTGAAAATTCAAGTCAAATTCTATCGGCTTTGATTATTTGCAGTGCTAAAAATTTAGTTTTTATTTGTTAAACATAAACACATAGTGTTTCCAGTGCCCAATGCATGCGTTTTAATGTACGTACGTCGAAAAAATGAAAGAATACCCATGAACGAACATATAAAACAAGCTGTATTTTCCTGTCACCGTGTCACAAAGAAAATTGTCCAGTGCAAGTACATGTAACAATAATTATTACATGTACTTGCGCTGGCCAATTTTTTGTGTGACACTGTGACAGGAAAATACAGCGTGTTTTATATGTTCGTTCATGGGTATTCTTTCATTTTTCCGACTGTAATCTACGTAGAAATTGTATGTATGCCCGCCTACTCGTTCGATTTCAAATGAGAAATGCATTGAAAACACCATTCAATCACTATGTGTTTCTAGCTTTGTTTAAAAATAAAAAAATTAATTTTTAGCAATAAAAGTAATTAAAACTGATAGAATTTGACTTGAACTTTCAAATTCGTTAAGCAGAATTGCTATTTTATTTTTCAATCAAAAGTTATTCGGGTTCAAAAATTGCAATTTTTCGATTTTTTGAAAGTTCAACCGCGTTTATGTCGAAAATTATGCATTCTATGAAAAAACTTGTAAAAACATTTTTTGCTTAGAATGATCCAAAAAATACAAAAAAATGTTTTGTTTTGCGAAAAATCACTGTTATGTGATTCCTCAGGTTCTTTGCTTATAACTAGAGTCCGGATTTCTAAGCATAATGCTTATGGTAAATAATACAAGCAGGACTATTTTCTTTTTAAATATGAACGAAATATGCAAAAATAAGTCATTTTGACAGCCCTTTTTTATGCTTTTTTTGCTTTTTTTTAATTTTATGCCTTTTTTGAATTTTTGTGCTTATTTGGTGCTTTTTATATACTATTATCATTTTTTGCATTTGCGAACAGCGTAAATTTAATTTTGATCTATATAGTACAATTGTGGACTCTGATCTCCCATTAAATAAATTGCAAAATGAAAGTTTTAAATCATTTTTGGAAAAGCAGCTACTATCGATGACATGTGCCGGATGAAAGTACTCTGCGAAAAAATATGTTAATTGCATTTACAATAAAACCACAAAAAAAAAATAAAAACACTCGTGGAAACAATTACACCTGCTTTCCTGTGGACGAGACTACGTATATTTTTGGAAGATACGTGGCTAATTTAATTATAGGCGTACTTCACGAAGAAATATTGACGAAGGGTTATTTAGTGTGCAAAAAAGAACTAGAAGCAACAAATAACAATACAGTTCCAAGATTCGTAAATGACGCTTTAACAAATTTTTATCTTCCCGAGGCTGTGCCCACCAACAAAATATTATTAATGCTTTTCGACGCTGTACCATAATATTTATGATCAAAACAGAATCAAATCTTAAAGTGTTATATACAAATCTAATTCATTGTACGGCCTGAATCGTGTTGCTGAGACTATACGGCTGCAATTTTCACTTGTTAATGAGTTGATAAAAAATGAAAAAAAAAAGAATGTGTGTGTACTTTGTACGCACGTAAGAAGTTCTTCTACAGATACTTCTCAGAAGATACTTCTACTACATATTATGTGATTTTTAAGACAATACCAAAAATTTAAAGAAATAAAAGAATAAAACGCACACAAACCATTGAAAAATGCCACAAAGAATAAATGATTTCTGAACGATAATAATTGTTGGCAAAAATTTTAAATACGCATTTTCTGAAAAAAAAGTTATATAACAAATATACTTACAATCATAAAATGCATAAAAAAATAAAAACTTGCACCGGGAATCGAACCCGTGAATTTCGTGGCGCTTTGATTCGTACTAGACTCACTCGTCCAATTCCACATTATTTGTCATGTGGAAAAATAGGGTAACTGAACGTTTCACTGTTTGACAGTTTTTTTGAATATAATTAAATTATGTAGTTTAAATTTTGTGGAAGAAAATATTAAAATGTAACAAAACAGTAAGAAAACAATATATTAGATGAAGATTGGTAGAACTTTTGTTGGTAATCAAATTAAGTATGTAAATCAAAACATTACATACCAACTAAATAAATAAATCTACGCCAAAAAATCATAATTTAAAAATAAAAATCGGACCTAATTTGGGATTTCTCTCTAAAATCCCCATTCTTGAGAAAATAAATGTACAGTAGAGCGTCGATTATCCGAACGTCGATCAACCGAACTACCGCTTATTCGAACTATCGACTCCCGCGTCCCGCACTCGAATACCGAGCAAGCGTTAGTAATTGACGCTTAAAATATCTTCAATTTTCTTCAATATTTTATCCAAAAATAATTATGTTGTTGCAAAGACTGCACTTTTTTGTTTAGTTGCTAGTTGTCATTATCAAGATATAAATAAATATGTAAGTAGGTATATAAATATGGCTTTTATTCACTTGTGGATAAATATGTATGACTATATGTGTCAATATATTGTAGTTCGACTATCCGAACAAATCGGTTTTCCGAACGCCCATGTCCCCCAATTAGTTCGGATAATCGACGCTCTACTGTATTTCAACCTAATCCAAATGTATAATTACAATATGATTATAATAAAAACTACTTACCAAATTAGAATGAGTTTTCCGTGTCCAAAATAGTCCAAAAGTTCAAAAATATAGGTATATGAAAACTATTTAAAAAGGCAGTATAACTATTAACTAACTTTTGTTTGTTGTTTCTTTTCACACAAATTTTAAAACGCAACAACCATAAATAATCTAACTTCAGCTGTGCCACAGCCGCCATATTCAATAATTTTTGACATGTCATTTGAACATCCAATCAGAACAAAGTTATAATGCGCATGCGCCGGGATCATAGGTTTTAACATATAAAAATTCACCCTCATATCGCCGGTAAAGAAGTATAACTTCAAAAAATCATTAAAGCTCCTTTAACGGTGCAACTTTTTAGAGACAGATTCCCTAACACTCCATTACCATCGGAACTAGTGCTAATTCGGTGGGGTAGATGGCTAGATGTAGCTTTATACTACGCCGAATATTTCGAAAATTTTAAAAGCTTCGTATTGGAACTTAAAGAGACTGCTAGCAAATCGATAAAATATTGTCAAGATGTTTTAGGTGAAACATAATTACAAAACAATCTTGCTTTTATCAAAAGCAACTTTTGTTCTGTGAGTGAAACAATAAAATATTTGGAGAAACAGTAAATGTCATTAGTTGAGTCGATCCAAAAATAAATAGTTTTAAAAAAAAGATGGAAGGTATCCTTGGAAAAATTGGTCAGCTAATATAAACAAAATTCAAAGATGTAAAGATGTATTAACAAAAAACGAAGGATTTCAAAAGATGAAGTAAATATTTTCAAGACTAAGTTTTCACTCTAATGGCATATAAAAAAACATAATGCTATTATACACTCCACCAGAATGAAAACAATGGGAACCTTCTCTGGTTAGAATGGTTGGTGGGGTGTAGAATAGCATTATGTTGTTTTATATGCCATTAGAGTGAAAACTTAGTCTTGTTGTAGCAGTTGCCGCTAGGGCATCTATGCCATTTCGTTCGTTGCAATCCGGGACTGCACGCTGGGGTTTGTTTTGGTTGGATCGGGGAGAGCAGCATATGTGCCTCCTGATGAGAGACTAATAAGTTTCGAAACCGGTAGAGGTGCTTGCGGCACTCTCTGATTGGACTAGAATATGGTTCGGCTGTATTTTCGTTTTGCAACGAAATTGAAAATGGTTATTCATTTTTTAAATATTTTCAGTTTTAAATTGAGAACACGTTGAAGATATAAATATGGATCCGACAGTAGTTGCAAAGTATATAATACAACCTGCCATATCCGGACCTGTCATATCCGGACCTCCTCATATCCGGATGGTTCTGCCGTCCGCATCTACCGAAATCTACCGAGAAAGGCAGTCCTGCTGTTGGACAACGCACCCTCTCATCTTGACCCAAAAGAACTAAAAGATGGCGAAATAAAGTGTCTTTTTTGCCACCAAATGCGACATCCCTCTGTCAGCCTATGGATCAAGGTATTATAGAATCTATAAAAGGTGCCTATCGACGAAAATTATTGACAGCGTTTATTACTGGAATGTATAAAGGAGAAAACGTTTCAAAGACTATAAAATAAGTGTTCTTGATATCCGGATTTTTTCATATCCGGATCGGTCTGTCGCCACATTGATCCGGTATTGACAGGTTTTACTGTAGTTGCAACGATAACCAGTGTGGACGTTGAAAAAAGCTTTTAGATTTTTAGATATACAAAAATGTTTTAAGTTATAGGTGCCGAAACTTTGCGATGGAACATTTAAATGAGTAATTAGTTATTTCATGTTTAAAATAAAAATGATATATTTTCCTTCATCTAAAGCGTACCGATAAAAATTAGGTTAAAGGATTTTTGTTTCAGTTATCTATTTTTGTCTGTCAAAATTTATATGCTTATTTTCATGCTTTTTTTGTATAATTAAATGCTTTTCGTAAAACTTTTATGCTTTTTAAGCGCTTTTTTTGCGTTTCTTTATGCTTTTAAATCCGAACTCTACTTATAACAATCTTATCGACATCCGGATCAACTGTTACCCAAAAAATTCTTGTTCTACGGGTCAAAATACATAAAAAAAAACTTGGGTAAGTCCATCTGAATTAAAGAGGCCGCTGTATCCCCACTGGCGACAAGACTAAATAGATTGGCTTAATTTTTAGTTCTTAGGAAATTGTCCGATCCGAACGTTTAGCAACATTAGATAAAACGAAAAACCTTCATTCTTCTCAAAACCATATTTAATTTTTCTTTAATTAATTGCGATAAAATCTTTTTTCACAGTTTTCGTTCAAAATTGCTATCATGAAATTGTCTCGGTACCTGCCGCCTACATCTGTCATTAAATTTCATCCACAATAATATACTAGAAATTGTTGTTTAAGCCAGCTTATTTTTTAAAATACATTACACATAGCAGTTTTGCTTAATTTGTTGTCTGAATGTAATCTCCTTCTGTAATATTTTTGTTATTTACAGAAATATACCCGCATCAACCACTAGTTGATTTCTGATACCTGCGTTAATCTATGGTTCAGTTGAACCGGGTTCACGGGTGACTCCGGTTCTGTTTGGAATGCATTTCTCATTGCGCGTTGATGTCAGTGCTCGTTCTACAGCTTTCGAGAAATGCCAATAGATGGCAAAAGGTAAAAACTGTCGCCATTTTGAACTACCCTTTTTATGCTGTTTTTGAATAAAGTTAAATTTAAGTATTTATAGTCAAATAATCATTTTAATAATTATAAATAAATATTATAAAAACACAAATAATGTTATCGTTTATCGTTAGGCTTAATATAATAAAATAGGATATATTTATATTATGACAGCGTTTCCTGTTAATACAACGCATGCGTAGTCCATGAAATCATCTGACTGAGTTCTGAAATCTTTGAACGGCCGAATTCCACCGTTCAAGCCACGGTTATTAGACTTTATTACGGTTGTCTTGTCCGACGGTGGTGGGGAGACTTATATTTTTGACTTTACGTCACAAGAGTTTACATTCCCATATTTTTAAATGATTTTCAATCATTGAATGTGTGTTATTGTGTATATATGTGTATTATTTGTGTTATTATGAAATAATTAGACAAAGAGTACACATTTTATCTTATACCGGGGGTGAATCTTAAAAAGGGCCATAGGAAACTCAATGTAAAATTCTGAATTGTAGAATTCCTGCTTCCCTAATTATTTTACATCAAAAGTCATGAGAAAATACTTGTAGAGAATTAAAATCTGTATTAAAATCAAAAGTTAAAATTGTTCTACGATTTAAATGCATTCCAAAATTTTGAAAAATATGATACATTTGCCACAATAGGTATGCGTGTAAAAGTAAGGCCACACGTTACTATTTAACTGACAGTGCTCACACCATTGACTGAATAAAAAAATCTTTATTATTAATCCTTTCTCCGCAACTGAGGGTATCTTATCAACTGTATTGTTTGTAAACAATAGATGATAAAATAAAAATATTGACAGTTCAAAAATGTGAACATTATTGCATTGTGTGTAGCCTAAGTTTGGGCTGAAAACTAAAATGTACCTATTACATTTTTACAAAATTTTGGAATATGTTTAATTACGTAGACCAATTTTAACAGTTATCTCCAATACAGATTTCAATCCTCTACAAATAGTTTCTAATGTGTTTTGATGTAAAATAATTTTTAGGGAAGCTGGAATTCAACAGTTCAGAATTTTACATTGAGTTAATGCAAAATTTTGACGCATGTCAAAATTCTCAATGTGTTTTAATTGTATTCATTTTTTTCGAATCCTGAGAAAACTAATAAATATTTTTGAAAAATTTAAACTCAGAATGAAAGACTACATTATTACCGAGGGCTGAAAGTCCCTGACAACTTGTATAATGTTTATTTTAATAAGTTACAGGGCTGAAAATAAAAGAGAAGTGTGATATTTAATTTCAAATATTTCATTCAATAGAATATGCTTGTTTATTCTAAGGGGCTTTCCGCCCTCGGTAATAATGTAATCTTGCATCCTGCGTTTAAATTTTTCTAAAATACTTGGTTTTCTCAGGATTCGAAAAAAATCATATTACGATTCAAATGACAGTAAATTCTCGTGACGTAATCTCACCCTTAATGTTCATTGGTTAGTCGATTTAGGCAACCGTAGTAATGTCTAAGAACCGTGGTTCAAGCATCGTTCAAGTTTAAACTGCCATCGGTTGAACGGGAATTGAGAAAGACGATTTTGACTTTAAACTGACGTTTACTAGAAGTTCAGGGCCCGGATTACGTACACTCGATACGCATCGTATCCGCCATGTTTTCCCATAAGGCGCTACAGTAAAACATGGCGGATACGATGCGTATCGAGTGTACGTAATCCGGGCCCTGGTTAAACTGGAGTTGAACTCGATATGAGAAATTGGCCCTAAGGGTTATTAGTTTGGTCTGATAATTTATTCTTGTTATTTTTCTTTTGATTCTATTGATCTTTTTATTTTTTCTTTTGTTTTCTATTCCAATTATCCACTTTTGATACTAAATATAATGCTACCTAACGCTAATCTGAAATGACTTTTATGTGCTTGTTAACAGAAAGGAATACGTGACTTATGTAGTTATTAAAGGTAAAGTAGAAGGCTAGTTCTAATTAAGTTGTTGTTTGCTACGTTTATGTTTTTAATTATTTGTTTTAATATTTCTATCTAGTATACATCCTACATAAGTTTTTATTTTGAAAAGTGGAAGAAAATATATGAAACGTACAATAATTTAAGTTTGAAATTTTGTAGCGCCAAATAGCATAATACCAAACACACACCACATACTTCCATAATAAAGAGAGATTGATTATAAAAGATTTGAAACTATTATAATGTTTAAGTCATTGAAACTTGCGCAAACTTGCGAAACACCAACTTCCATAATAAAGTTGGACGGATTATAGAATAAATAACTTCGATTTTTAAGCTCGAATTTATATGCAACAAAAATTAAAAAAGAGTTGTATACACGTATGGCCAAAAATTTTAATTAAAAAGGCACACATCTTTACGTATGGGCAATATAGACAAATTGCAAAATACACATGGTAGGGGAGCAAAGTGTGCTAAATGTGCAGTCACTCGAGCGCTTTGGGGACCTATCGGGTTGTGAAGAGGGGTCCTAAAACCAAAAAAAGTTAAGAAAAGTTTTCCATTTTAGTGGAAACTTTCCATTTTTAATTTAATTTTCCATTTCCAACAATCGATTTTTAGATTATAGCGCCATCTATCCATAATTCGAAATAATGTCTCGAATAAAAGTTACTTATTTTTATGTAAGGAATCCAAATCTGCAATAAAAAATAGGAGATCCCATTTAAGATTTTAAAGTAACCCCCTACCCCAACCCCGTGGGGGGTCGTGTTTGGTGCCATTCGATAGATTTTTCAAAAATATTGAATAAGTGTCAGTTTTTCAATCTGATGTTCATTTCACAAAATATCGCGGGATTCGTATTTCTTCTTCTTCTTTCTCGAAACTCCTTATGCCCCTCAGGGGCGTCGGAGGTTTTATTCATCCTCTATCCATATCTTCCATTTCTTGCGGTCCTTTCCTAACTCTTTCATTTGTTGAAATGTTTTTCCTTTTTCCTGTCCAATTTCTACAATCTGATCGATCCATCTCTTCCTTGGCCTCCCTTTCCTTCTTTTACCATATCTTTTTGATTCCATCACCTACTTTGGTAGTCTTCCTTGGTCCATTATGTTAATCTGTCCATACCATTTTAATTTTCTTTTTTGGATCTTGGTTATTATCGATTCCTGTTTCAGTTTTTGTCTAATAACTTCATTCCTTATTCTGTCCAATTTCGTTTTTCCTGCTATTTTTCTCAGCTGCTTCATCTCCGCTGCGTTTATTGTACTGTCTATTTTTGCATTGTGTACCCATGTTTCACTTGCATATTAAAGTTGGTACAGATATTGCATTGCATACCTTCAGTTTTATTTCTTTATCTATTTCTTCCTTTTCAAATATTGTTTTATTTAGTGCATAGTACATCTTATTTGCTTTTTTCGTCCTGTATGGGATTTCTTGATCTAGCTTTCCATCCTCTAATATTATTACTCCCAGGTATTCAAACGTCGCGTCGAGACTGTTTCTATTATTTCGTTTTTGCACCTAAATATCGTTTGGTTTACTTTTTCCCTTTTTTTTGGGCTACTATCACGGTCTTCGTTTTCTTTACATTTACCTCCATTTTCAAATTTCCTATTTCTTCCACCCAGATATCGATTAATTTTTGCGTTTTCTTTTTATTGTCTGCTATTATTACTGGGTCATCTGCATATACTAATCCCTCCTTTCTCACTGGTACTAAATTCCTGTACCCTATTGTTGACTGTAATTGCCTTGCCTTTCTTTTAGCGCTCTTCATTACTCTATTAATAATAGGTCTGGATCCCGCGTATGAAAAAAAAGTTGATTAATAGCAAGCTGAAAATTTGTTAATAGCTTAAGGGTGTCTAGTTGGACAAACTTTGATATATGGAAACACTGGAACAGGGGAAGTTTTAATTGTGGAACAGGTTAAAAATTTGGAACGGTCAGACCACGAAAACGGCACATGAATTTTGTCCGACAGAACAGACTTAAACTCTTCGAACAGAGATTAAACTCTCATGCAAAAATCAGACTGCTATTTATCACCAAATGGGCGTTTTAATGAGTGGAACATGTAAAATATGTCAAATGACAGGAATTGTGACAGGCGATAAATAGCAGTCTGATTTTTGCATGAGAGTTTAATCTCTGTTCGGAGAGTTTAAGTCTGTTCTGTCGGACAAAATAAATGTGCCGTTTTCGTGGTGTGACCGTTCCAAATATTTAACCTGTTCCACAATTAAAACTGCCCCTGTTCCAGTGTTCCCATATATCAAAGTTTATCCGACTAGACACCCTTAAGCTATTAACAAATTTTCAGCTTGCTATTAATCAACTTTTTTTTCATACGCGGGATCCAGACCTATAACTCTATCCACTACTAATATAAACAAAACTGGGCTGTCCCCTTGTTTTATTCCTCTCCTTAGGTTTCTTATTGGCGAACTGTTTGCATTTATTTTTACTTTAGCAAGTACGTTTCTATATGTACTTTTTACCACGCTTACTATCTTTTGCGGGATTTGCAGGTCTTCAATTACTGACCATATTACTTCTCTATTTATAGAATCAAAAGCAGCTTTAATATCTATAAACGTAATATATAAGTCTTCTCCTATTTCGTTTTTCCTTTCAATTATATTTCTCAGTATGTATATATTATTTGTTGTTCCTCTTTCCTTGCTAAAAGCAGCTTGTTCTTCTTCTAGTTTTCCTTCCAGTTCTTTCCTGAGCTTCCTTTCTGTTATTCCGGCGGGATTCGTATTTAAAATATTAAATTTACCCCCCACCCCTCTCCGTGGGAAGTCATGTTTGGTATCATTCAATAGATTTTTGAAAAATATTGAGTACGTACTTTTTAGTTTTTCGATCTGATATTCATTTCGCGAAATATTCGCTTTTCTCTTGTGAAACTTTGGGACTCAGCCATTTCCTTACGCCCCGCTCAAATCGTCAGATTTTTGAAATATACACTGTTCTGCATGTACTTAACTTACCTTATCTTAATCTGACGATTTCGAGTTTTTCTAAGGATACATTTTTTCGGCCCTCCCTTAACGAACTCTCCTGCATTAGGAGTCAATGTATGGTAGAGGTACATTTTCAGGGTACAAGTTTTCTCCCCATGTAATAATCTGACGCGCTCTAGTAACTGCAAAAATCCCCGCTTGGGCTCGTCTACCAAATAAATTAATAACTAAATGCCTGTTATATATCTAATAATTAAATCTTATAACCGGATTTGTTTGTTAATTGATGGAAATTCGTTATATCTAACAATAAAACACTGAAAACGTTTGTTTTCAATACTTCGACAAATAAAAATGTATTTCAAATTAATATCACTACAGCTCTTTCGGCAGAATGTTTTTCTCAATTAAAAAGTATAGTAAAAACATATGACTTGCTGCAGGTATAATTTTTTGTATTTTATGTATTTAATCAAAAACTGTATTTTTAATTTTTTACAGATTTTTCTGTAAGGTGCGCCACATTTAAAAACCAGAAAAACTGCGTTTTGGGAGTTGTTGAGGATCAGCCTTTTATCCTGTTAAGGTTTTTCTTATAGATTATATTAATTTGAAATAACTGGTTCCTTTAGCATACTTAAAAGTTAGGTGAGACACGTTCAAACCCCCCAAAAAACCAAAAAAACCCATAAAACACCCACTTTTCAGGTGGTTTGAAGGTGTTTCTTCCATTTCTGAACATCACAAAGGACTGTTACGTCAAATAAGAAAAACCTTGACTTGATTATGTTCAAGTCTATAAAATGGAGAAAATCCCCAGAAACCTCTAAAAAACATTTTTTTTCTGGGTTTTAAAGGTGGCGCACTGAAAGGAAGTGAAGAAAGCCATGAAGGTTGGAGTGTAAATTGCGCTGGTTTGAACTTTTCGAAGTAAAAATTAAATACGTGTTGACAGTTTGAAAGAACAATTTTTACTACTTTTTATTGACAAATTTGCCGTTTGCAACGTAATTTAAATGTTTAGAATTCAGACACGCACCTTACGCAAAAATCGGAGAAAAATTAAGAATATAGTTATAGTATAAAGTACAAAAAATAAAAAAAATTAGACCTGCAGCCTTTTCCAAAATAAAGGTATACGCTTTAATCAAAAAACTTCATTTTATATTTCAATAAAAAAAATTTTAGGTTATGTACAGTACACTCAACGTACGGTTTTATAAAAAATAAACATGTTTTATAAAAGTAACCTACGCGTGTACATTTTTTGCAATATTAAAATTAATTGCATCCCACCTAAAAAAAATAAAAACGAAAAATGACGTTTTTGACGGTGGGGAAGGGGGAAGGGGTAATGGGTTATAATTATGCTGAGTATTATTTTTTTAATGATATAGAATGTAAAAAAAATGTTTCTGTGAGTGAGTGCATTTTGACTATCTTAACGGGGGATACCCTTAAATTTATTGGACAGCTTGTATATTAGTGCACCCTACGTAACCTACATCTGAATCTTATGTTTGTGCGTCACAGTGTTGCCATACTTTTTTGTTAATTTCTTTCATAATTTTAATCACCGGAACTAAAGATTTAAACTCGGCTTTTCAATACGCTGCGATTGATGTGTCGATTTCTGCGACTATAATATAGCACTTCCGGTTAGAACCTTTTAACCGGAAATGATATAAAAACCAAAATTCTACAATTGTTCTCAGACGGACAGACAGCCTAGGTCAAACTTCTCACCTTTAGTACCATCCTTGGATTATAAGCTTTCATTTGACACCTCATTTGTCATTCTACCTGGTATAATGACGGGGAAGTTGAGTTTACAGACAGACAGACAGACAGACGGACGGATGGACAGATGGAGGTAGATAATTCAACGTTTTTACATTGTTTCTCAAAATTAGTGAAAACAACAACATAAAAAATTTTACTTAATTGGTATTTCGAAACTATTATTTTAAATGCAACTTTATACAGGGTGTCCAGAAACTCTACCCACAAGCGAAGACAGGAGATTTCTCAGATAATTTTAAGACAATTTAACCAAATTCACCTTATTCGAAAATGCTTCCTAAGGGAGTTAGAGCTCTTTGAAGATGGCGTCTTGTCATTAGTTTTTCTTAAATACCTCCAGAACGCTTCCAGTTAGAAAAACGAAAATTGGTAAACATATTTATCTTCCAGAGATAAATCAATTCGATCCATTGTGAATTTCTAGTACCAGTCATAGGCGTCCGTTTTGGGAGGGGGAACGGTTATTTTATCGCATAACTTTTTTATCTTTAACATTGAAGCATTTTTGATACTAGATTATTAAATTGTGAGGTGTTCTAGTACTAAAAGGTACTCTTGCTTTAAGTAGATAGGACACACCGTTTTCTAGAAAAATCGATTTGAAAATTTTTCGTTTTCTAAATTAAAAAAAAATTTTTTAATTTTTTTCAAAAAAAAACGGTGTATTTTACCAATTTAAAGCGAGAGTAACTTTTAGTACTAGAATACCTCATAATTTAATAATCTAGTGGAAAAAATTTTTAAAAATTGAAGACAAAAAATGTTTTGCAATAAAATAACCGTTGAGCTACCCAAAACGGATGCATATGACCGGTAATATCAATTCGCAATTAATGAAATCGATTCATCTGTAGAATTTAAATAAAATGACCAGTTTTCTTTTTTCTAAATAGTTTTTTTTTATTTTTTTATTGATATTAAAAAAACGAAAAATTTTAAAATTGATTTTTCTAGAAAATGGTGTCTCCTATCTACTTAAACTAAGAGTAACTTTTAGTACTATAATACCTTACATTTTATTAATCGAGACTCAAAAATACTTAAAAATTAAAAACAAAAAAGTTATGCGATAATATAACTGTTCCCCTACCCAAAACGGAGGCCTGTGACCCATATTAGAAATGTGCATAATGTGCAATGGATGGAATCGATTTATCTCTTGAAGATAAGTCTTCTTCTTCTTCTTTTTGTATAGACATGACTCCGTCTGTTTTTTCAATGTGCCTCTAGTAAGTTGTCGTTCCATCGCTTTCTTGGTCTTCCCACTGATCGTCTTCTTATTGGGGAACCGTCTCTCGCTGCCCTGACTATCCTATTTGTTGTCATTCGGCTTATGTGGTCATTCCATTCTATTCTTCTGTTTCTTACCCAGTTATTAATGTTATACACCTTGCATCTCCGTCGTATATCTGTACTCTGTCCCATATAGTCTTACCATCGATTTTTCGAAGGGTTTTCATCTCCGCTGTTTCGAGCAATCTTTTGTCCTCTCTGTGTCGGGTCGTGTTTCTGCCGCGTATGTCATTATTGGTATGATGACTGTTTTGTAAATTCTGCCTTTCATTTCTTTTCCGATATTTTTATTTCTCCATATTGTGTCATTCAGGCAACCTGCGGCTCTGTTTGCTCTATTCACTTGATCTTCCACTTCTGTTTCGAGCTTTCCGTAGCTAGATAGTGTGATGCCTAGGTATTTAAACTCCATCACTTGTTCTATTATCTGACCTTCCAGCTCCAATTTACATCTTATTTTATCTGCTGTTATAACCATGCATTTTGTCTTTTGTGAGGAAACTAACATGTTAAATTTTCTTGCGATTATGTTGAATTGGTGCAACATACGTTGTAAATCATCTTCACTTTGAGAGATTAGTATTGCATCGTCCGCATAGCAGATAATTTTAAGTTGTTTTTATCCCATTTAGTATCCATTTTTAGTTCTTATTTTTTATTATTTCGTCCATGATCATGTTGAACAATAAAGGACTCAAGGAATCCCCCTGTCTTATCCCATTGCCGGCTTCAATTGGGTCAGTTAATGCATCGTCCACTTTTTTGGCGTTCTGGAGATATTTAAGAAAAACTTATTACCAGACGCCATCTTAAAATAGCTCTAGCTCTAGCTCTAGCTTCAAATAGCTCTAGGAACCATTTTCGGACTAGATGAATTGGCTTAAATTGTCTTAAAATTACCTCAGGAATCTCCTGTATTCGTTTGTCGGTAGAGTTTCTGGACACCCTGTATAATGTGATAGTATGAAAAAATAGAGGATATGGCAACGGTGTTTCATGTCAAGCTCGGATCCAATGCCAAAATACGCACATAAATATTAGGGTGCACTAATATACAATCTGTCCAATTTATTTATCCCAACCATAAGTGGAAAGTTTGATTTTCCACTGTCGACTTATGTGTCATGTGTCACTTAAAATTGATGGCATGGTGCTCATGCGTTTTCTTTAAGAGGATCGGTACGTATTTTCGGCTGCAATGCTATTCAAATGGGGATTCATTTTTGTCGAATCCTGAGAAAACTAATAAGTGTTTTTGAAAAAGTTAACCGCAGAATGAAAGATTACGTTAATAGCGAGGGCCGAAAGTCCCTGATAACTTCTATAATGTTTATTTTAATAAGTTACAGGGGTGAAAAACTAAGAGAAAATTTAGTGTGATTTTTAATTTCAAATATATCATTCAAAATAAACTTTTTATTTATTCTAAGGGACTTTCGGCCCTCGGTAATAATTTAGTCTTTCATTCTGCGTTTAAATTTTTCAAAAATATTTATTGGTTTTTTCAGGATTCGAAAAAAATAATCACAATGTCGTGGTAATATTTTCCAAATCTATCTTTGTCTTACAACGCACTCAGCCGAATATAATATTGTCAGCATATGCTAGTATATTGTCAGCAGCTGTATATTTTCAATCAGACACAGACAATCAGTGACAATTTTAAATATTTGACATTGCATCGGGAATATGTTGAGTTTTGATTAAATATTATTGATTTAAGACGTGAACTTAATAAAAAGTTATTTATTGTGTATATTATTTGTGGATGATCCAATACAAGCAGATAATACATCAGGATAATATATTCTGTGATCCAAGTATTTTGTTGTTAAAGATGTTCCAAATTGTAAGCGTTCCATAACAATATATTATTAAAAAATCACTTTAAGGCCGGCCATTGGTAATGTTACAAGTATAGGCGATCCCATCACCTTTATAAAGTACACCACTCATAATCTAGAGCATATATGTATACCGAAAAATGCTTAACCTACTAACAATATATCTCGCTAATTACAGCCATATTTTTGCTACCCTACCTGTTGTGTATTGTTTATAAAAAAATGTGAAAGTTTTGCTTTTTTCTCAATAAATATAAGAGCGTTTATATCTAAATTACTCAAGTATTTAAATGAATTTCATGATAAAAGTCCGTTTAGCACTAGCCTATATGTAACGGAAGGATGTAACGTTAAAAAAAGGTGAATTAATAAAGTACTTTTTGCGTGGTGTACTTTTAAAATAAATTTCTGGAATTAATAGAAATTGGCATGTGAAACGTAAATCTTGTACATATAATACACAAAAAGTATAGGAATCTGTAAGAATCTAAGCTCTGTTAATGTAGCAATTATGTATAAGATGGCGCTACGAAAAAAATTAAATAAACATCAAAAATTCAGGAGCGTAATGGCCCGTTTGAAACTTTCCTTATTAAATTTCGGTACTTGACAAATATGAGTTTATTAGGGGGTCCGGACAAATAATCCCCGGACAAATAATCCCGGACAAAAAATCCCCACAAATTATCCCCGGACAAAAAATCCCCACAAATAATCCTCACAAATAATCCCCACAAATAATCCCCGGACAAATAATCCCCACAAAAAATCCCGGACAGATAATCCCCACAATTTTTTTTTGACAAAATATCCCCGCAAAAAATCCCGGACAAAAAATCCCCAAGAAATATTTTTGCCCAATAAAGTTGTCAAATGAATGCTTATAATCCAAGGATGGTACTAAAGATGAGAAATTTAGACTGTCTGTCCGTCGGTACGTCCGACCGCGCATATAACTACTCCGTCATTATGCCAGGTAGAATGACACATGAGGGGTCGAATGAACGGTTATAATCCAACAATGGTACTACAGATGAGCAATTTGGTCCGTCGGTCTGCTAGACCACGAATATAACTCCTCCATCACTGTACCAGGTAGAATGACAAATGAGGTGTCGAATGAAAGCTTATAATCCAAGGATGGTACTAAAGATGAGAAATTAGACCAAGGATGTCTGTTCATCGGTCCGTCCGACCGCGAATATAACTACTCCGTCATTATGCCAGGTAGATTGACAAATGGGGTGTCGAATGAACGGTTATATTCCAACGATGGTACTAAAGATGAGCAATTTGGTCCATCGGTCTGCCTGACCGCGAATATAAGTCTTCTGTCACTGTACCAGGTAGAATGACAAATAAGGTGTCGAATGAAAGCTTATAACCAAGGATGGTACTAAGGTTGAGAAATTTGACCAAGGCTGTCTGTCCATCGGTCCGTCCGACCGCGAATGTAACTACTCTGTCAATATGCCAGGTAGATTGACAAATGGGGTGTCGAATGAACGGTTATAACCCAACGATGGTACTAAAGATGAGCAATTTGGTCCATCTGTCTGCTTGACCGCGAATATAACTCCCCCGTCACTGTACCAGGTAGAATGACAAATAAGGTGTCCAGTGAAAGCTTATAACCAAGGATGGTACTAAAGATGAGAAATTTGACCAAGGCTGTCTGTTCATCTGTACGTCCCACCGCGAATGTAACGACTCCGTCATTATGCCAGGTAGATTGACAAATGGGGTGTCGAATGAACGGTTATATTCCAACGAATTTGGTCCGTCTGTCTGCCTGACCGCAAATATAACTCCTCCGTCACTGTACCAGGAGAATGACCAATAAGGTGTCCAGTGAAAGCTTATAACCAAGGATGGTACTAAAGATGAGAAATTTGACCAAGGCTGTCTGTTCATCTGTACGTCCCACCGCGAATGTAACGACTCCGTCATTATGCCAGGATTAATGACAAATGGGGTGTCGAATGAACGATTATAATTCAACAATGGTACTAAAGATGAGCAATTTGGTCCGTCGGTCTGCTTGACCGCGGATATAACTCCCCCGTCACTGTACCAGGTAGAATGACAAATGAGGTGTCGAATGCAAGCTTATAATCCAAAGATGGTACTAAAGATGAGAAATTAGACCAAGGATGTCTGTCCATCGGTCCGTCCGACCGCGAATGTAACTACTCCGTCATTATGCCAGGTAGATTGACAAATGGGGTGTCGAATGAACGGTTATATTCCAACGAATTTGGTCCGTCTGTCTGCCTGACCGCAAATATAACTCCTCCGTCACTGTACCAGGTAGAATGACCAATAAGGTGTCCAGTGAAAGCTTATAACCAAGGATGGTACTAAAGATGAGAAATTTGACCAAGGCTGTCTGTTCATCTGTACGTCCCACCGCGAATGTAACGACTCCGTCATTATGCCAGGATTAATGACAAATGGGGTGTCGAATGAACGATTATAATTCAACAATGGTACTAAAGATGAGCAATTTGGTCCGTCAGTCTGCTTGACCGCGGATATAACTCCCCCGTCACTGTACCAGGTAGAATGACAAATGAGGTGTCGAATGAAAGCTTATAATCCAAAGATGGTACTAAAGATGAGAAATTAGACCAAGGCTGTCTGTCCATCGGTCCGTCCGACCGAGAATGTAACTACTCCGTCATTATGCCAGGTAGATTGACAAATGGGGTGTCGAATGAACGGTTATATTCCAACGATGGTACTAAAGATGAGCAATTTGGTCCGTTGGTCTGCCTGACCGCGAATATAAGTCTTCCGTCACTGTACCAGGTCGAATGACAAATAAGGTGTCGAATGAAAGCTTATAACCAAGGATGGTACTAAGGTTGAGAAATTTGACCAAGGCTGTCTGTCCATCGGTCCGTCCGACCGCGAATGTAACTACTCCGTCAATATGCCAGGTAGAATGACAAATGAGGTGTCGAATGAATGGTTATAATCCAACGATGGTACTAAAGATGAGAAATTTGATCCGTCGGTGTGCCTGACCGCGAATATAACTCCTCCGTCACTGTACCAGGTAGAATGACAAATGAGGTGTCAAATGAAAGCTTATAATCCAAGGATGGTACTAAAGATGAGAAATTAGACCAAGGCTGTCTGTCCATCGGTCCGTCCGACCGCGAATGTAACTACTCCGTCATTATGCCAGGCAGAATGACAGATGAGGTGACGAGTGTACAGTGAACGGTTATAATCCAACCATGGTACTAAAGATTCACTCACGCATTTCGTTTCCGAAAGTTGCACTTTCACGCACGACGTGCGGGAAAGTAAAATACCTTGTAATATTGCATTATAATATATTATAATACATGCAATAAACTAATATTGAAAGTTTGTTTTTAACAACCTTGTCAAATAATTGATTTGTGTATTTTCACTTCTAAATAAAAATCGATATAACTCTATTTTTTGTGGCTTTTTCCAAACGTACGGCCCTAGAATAAATATTATTCCTAACTCGTGCGGAAAGTGTGTTCCTCGCACTCGAATGCCTGCCCGAACTCCGCTATCGCGTCGTTCGGGTCAACGGCAGTCTCGTACGTGAAATTATCACTTTCCGCACTAGTTAGGAAAATAACTATTTTATGATGTCGATATTTTCCAAGTTATGGGGGGAAATAGTGACAGTTAGAGGTTAGAGTTAGAGCATAACTATTGAATTGTCTCGTTAATTATGAGTTTTACGACAAAAATGTAGGTACCTATAATACAAAAATAGAACTTAGTAGATAGAATTAACTTTTACATAATTTTGAATTTTGATCTCTTTCATTTTTTTACGAATATTTAAAATTGTTTCAAATATAATTTCCTACAATTATTTCTTTTTGACAATTTTTTTCGTGCGGTTGATATTTTCCGAGTTAGCGGGAATATATTAAAAAGGGGTGGGGGAGCATAATTATTGAATTGAATCTTGTTTCCGAGCTGCCCCAAATTTTATAATTCTAACCTTTAGGGGAGGTCAATAGTGGTGTAAATTTAAAATTGCGACTGAATTCCGCTGAAGGGTTAGCCGTCATATTGATTTTAAAGGAGAACCGTTGATGCTAAATGCCTCCACCATTTTCAACTTTTTTGCTCTACTGCTCATTATTTATAATAGTTCCCAGGTAGCAAGACTGTTTAACGCGCTCTATCTGAATCTGCGTTCCATTAGTGTGCAGATGGGTTATAGGTATAGATAGGGCTATTATAGCAATCGCTATTAAACCGGTTTTTGGTACGAAAATAGTGATTAGCAATTAAATTTAAGCATGAATTGTAATTTCGATTACCAAATATCGATTTCCAATTGTGAGTTCTTTAAAAAATCGTGCATGCAGCACTCTGCTTTGAATAACCCTGTTCAAAACATCCTATTTGTGATGATAATTGCTTGTCCTGAAAACGATAATCTTGATTGTAATACAAAAAAACCTATTCATTTTTGTAATTTCAAAAGTATTTGGTCATCATTATCATCAATGGCGTTATAACTCTTCGAGACTCTGCCACATTTTTTATTATTTAAAATCAATACAGCTGCCCACGATGTGATATTTGATACCGTTCACGTTATCAACACCAGTAATAAAAATTTAATGTGTTTCTCGGTCGATGATCGAAATGCCACATCAGCGACTTGTTAATTATTGTGTTTTGACTGGAATAAGAATGTGAATTTTAACCGAATTTAACGTGCATACAAATTGCACATACAATTTTTTTTGTTTATGCTTATTTTTTATTATAATAAATATGTTGATTTTCACCCATTCTTGAGCAAAAATTTGGTTGTTTTGACTTCTGAGTAATACCAAAAAGTCAAAAATCGTTATAACTGAAAAAACTCGACAGATTTATGCTCGATAAACTCATAATACTCATAAAGCTAATAAAATATTTTTGATCTTTTCGTTTCACATGATTCACTGAGCGTTGGCTTATTTTTTAATATTTTTCCTTATTTTTTTTTAATTCATTGAATTATAGCGTTGATTGAGATATTAGAGGCCGTCCAATATATCAATCAACGATAATAGTGAATATGCTTATTTAATTTAAAAATAAAATAATTCTATCCTCTTCTTCTTGCTGTGCCTGTCCGTGACGAATGTTGGCGATCTCCATGGCATGGCAATCTTTATTTTATCTGCAGCAATGCAGGAAAGCTTCACATATGTTGAGTTGAACCAGGTTCTGAGGTTCTTTAACCAGGATGTTCTTCTTCTTCCTGGACCTCGCTTTCCAAATATTTTTCCTTGGAGAATGGCTTGTAGGAGGGCATATCTGGATTCATTTCGCATAATGTGTCCAAAGTATTCCAACTTTTGAGATTTGATGGTCTCGGTTTTTCCCCATTCTTCTGTAAGGACCTCCTCATTTGTGACCCGATCAGTCAATGGGATTTTAAGAATTCTATTATAAGTTCAAAAAAAATTCAAAAAAATATGCTTTAAATATTTATTTCAAACTCTAAGCTCACCCCACCTTAAGGATAGCTATGACACGAATTTGATAGGCAAGCCATGCAAGTCGTTTTTGTCTATGTATGAAATTTAATAAAAAAATGTCTCATCCGGAAAGCAGATGGGTGCAGGTCGACCTATATTCGGATCTTAGACTATAACGTATATATAGTTTCGTAGAGTTTTGCTATCAGTCGTTGATGATTTGCTGATGAACGCTACTCGTGTTATTTCTTTCCGTTCATGTTCACAAGAGCATGTGTTAACAAGTAATTAGACTTCGTAAGTCCTAGGTTTTCATCCAAAGTAATCGAAAGTAGAACTGGAAGTCGATATTTTAACTCTTCGTGTAACTTTGCGTCGATTCATATACGATTTTACTAATTTTGGATCATATTCATTTACATTCATACCATACTTTGAGTCACTTTAAAACAGATACTTGCGGTTGCAACTCTAAAACTGAAGTCCGATGTTAAATTACTCATCTTTAATACCATCCTTGTGTTATAATCTTTTATTCGAAACCTCATTATTTGTCATTATATCTGTATTAATACGGAGGAGTTGTATGTAGGAGGACAGACGGAAAGACACTCATGAAACCGGAAGTATATATTTGTTCTCGCCTTGCGAAGGCTCGTCGAATAATATATCACTTTTACTATTCCGGTGACTTTAAAACAGTATTTCCGGTCCCATTTGTAAAACCGGAAGTACTTGGTCAAATTTCTCACCTTTAGTACCATCCTTGGATTATAAGCTTTCATTCGACACCTCATTTGTCATTCAACCTGGTATAGTGACGGAAGAGTTATATTCGCGGTCACACGGACCGACGGACAGACAGCCTTGGTCAAATTGCTCATCTTTAGTACCATCCCTGGATTATAAGCTTTCATTCGACACCTCATTTGTCATTCTACCTGGTACAGTAACGGAGGAGTTATATTCGCGATCAGGCAGACCGACGGACCAAATTGCTCATCTTTAGTACCATCGTTAGATTATAATCGTTCATTCGAAACCTCATTTGTCATTTTCCCTGGCATGATGACGGAGAGAAGTTACATTTGCGGTCGGACGGACAGATGGACAGGCAGCCTTGGTCAAATTTCTTATCTTTAGTACCATCCTTGGTTATAAACTTTCATTCGACACCTTATTGGTCATTCTACCTGGTACAGTGACGGAGGAGTTATATTCGCGGTCAGGCAGACCGACGGACCAAATTGCTCAACTTTAGTACCATCGTTGGATTATAATCGTTCATTTGAAACCTCATTTGTCATTTTCCCTGGCATAATGACGAAGAAGTTACATTCGCGGTCGGACGGACAAATGGACCGACAGCCTTGGTCAAATTTTTCATCTTTAGTACCATCCTGGGTTATAAGCTTTCATTCGAAACCTTATTTGTCATTCTACCTGGTACAGTGACGGAGGAGTTATATTCGCGGTCAGGCAGACCGACGGACCAAATTGCTTATCTTTAGTACCATCGTTGGATTATAACCATTCATTCGACACCTCATTTGTCATTCTACCTGGCATAATGACGGAGTAGTTACATTCGCGGTCGGACGGACAGATGGACAGACAGCCTTGGTCAAATTTATCAGCTTTAGTACCATCCTTGGATTATAGGCTTTCATTCGACACCTCATTCGCTATTCTACCTGGTACAGTGACGGAGGAGTTATATTCGCGGTCAGGCAGACCGACGGACCAAATTGCTCATCTTTAGTACCATCCTTGGTTATAAGCTTTCATTAAATGTTCTAAACATTAATTACATTTTCATTCTAAATTAGACAATTAGACAAATTTGAGTGATATAATTGTTCTTCCCTGGTATAATTTTATAATATTGGGACATGAGAAGTAGGTAACAAACTATGATGAACCAATATGCGAAATAGATTTTTCCAATACTTTTGGTTTAGATTTTACCACGAGATACGAGCACAGTATTTATCCGAGTAAAATTTTCAGCGAGAACCCGTCCTTAAACCTCCTAGAAAATGAAAAGTTCGCACCTCATATATAAAACGATTTCGAGTCATCTTAGCGAGACCGCACCTGCATACCTCTCTGTACTGAAACTAAACTATCAGCTGACTATAAAGTCTGGAGTCCGCGCTTGGCTTAGATATCTATTGCGTTATTTCTCCGATAGAGGCAGCATCTCTCGGGAAAGAATCTTTTCTCTCTGTTGCACTGCGACTTGGGGACCTCTCTTTCATACAACGGCCGGCCTTAACACTTTTCTTCTTTTCTCGATTGATTATTAGTCTTTGTTGTACAAATAAATTATTACAATCACTGAATACATAGTTAGTGAAAAAATTATCACATTTATTAAGGGCCAGTTGTTCAATCAATGGTTAACTCATGGATTAAGTAAACCATGATTAAATTTAATTCGAAGATTATTTCTAATTAAGTTGTTCAATGCAGGTTAACTTTCGGATTTATTAAACCCAAATACTGAAGCAGTGGCAATGATACTAGTTATTAATTAACGGCTTGGAACAAATTTTATCATGAAAATTGTACCGAAAATTGTGTTCTGTGGTATAAACGGTGGCGTTCATGACTTTTGACGCAGTGACGCTCCCATGTCAGTGATTATTTTCGTGTTTTAAATTTAAATTTCAAAAAATGGTATAAAAACAATGAACTGTCAATACGGATGGAATAGGCAGGAAGACAATTACATAGAGTTATATATTAGCATAGAGAGAGTGTCATTCAGAGCGAAGTGACGACACCATCTTTTTTATTTGGATTAGTGCTGTTTCACTCTTACGCATAGTAAAGCTGCTACAGTTGTCCTCCTCTTCCGTGCCTATATTCACACTGAATGTCATCATAGATTTTCGATACAATGTGTTAGAAAGAGATGCAGCAAACCAGTCCATGAGATCTTGTCGTCAGGAAGCGCGGAAGGTAGGTTCCCTCTATGTTAATATATACCTCTATGGACAATTAATGCAGCCACGATACAAGAGAGAGGTCCTAGAGAGAGACAGGCAAGGTGCTGGAGACTTTGACAGCCCGTGTAATTTGAGTTGCCTATATCAACTTAAACGGGGAAATATAAAAGTAAAATTCTAAATATAAAAAAAAAGTAACATAAAAACATAATCAAGGACTTCTTCACTTTATATAAAACAGTCAGTAATTTAGTATTTAAATAGTTTTAAAATTATTTAACTCCCAAATACTTTAGGAAAGTAGGTATTTGTTTTGATAAATACAAATAACAATTCTGAAAAGTATTTAAACTGATTTAAACACCAAATATGGTAATCTGTACTCTATTTACTCTGTAAATACAAAAAGTATTTAAATTTTGAAATATGTACTGCCAATCAGCCCTGAAAATTAAAATATGAGGTCCATTCAACGAACTGTCAATACTGATTTAATCGGGTCCATTTATATAGGCAACTCAAATTACACGGCCTGTCAAATTCTCCAGCACCTTGTCCGTTTCTCTCTAGAACCTCTTTCTTGTATGTTGGTGGTAATCTCGCTTCACTATTTGAATGGGACAGGGCCATTCCATCCGTATTGACAGTTCATTGTATAAAAATAATAAAACAAAGGGAAATATTAGAGCCATAGATAAATAATATATTAGTATTACCGGATTAGAGCTTTACGGCTGATGAAGAAGAAATATTAATATCTTTTGTTAAAAAATATAAACATATTCTCGAGAATAAGAAAGTGATGCAGTTACAAATTACGGGAAAAAATAGCCCAATAGGCCAAACTAGTTTGTCCTAAAATCGGGTTTGGCCGGTAATTTTATATATTTGTTAATTAACTATTATAAATAGTTTGCCTATTTGTAGGATGAGCTATCCTGTCTCTTATACGATCAACAATCATAAAAACTGTTTCCTTTGCTACACGAAATCTATTCAAAAACTCATTATCTGACCACTTATGAAAATTATTTTCTTTTACTCGAAAAACAGGATTTTTTCGTAGAGGAAAAATTTTATTAACAACAGCTAAGAACTCTTCGTCTTTTGTGATATCTCCATCTTCAAAATCAAAGACACCATTATTAGCAATAGCCAAAATTATGTTTTATGTAGACACTAAATTATAATAAATTATTTTAAATCTTATCCACGATTTAAAAGTAGCAATACCAACACAATATAGTACAATAACTATGGTTGTTTTAATCTTTAATTTTCTTGACAATATTTAATTTAAAACCAGAAAATAAGGTTACAAATCTCTAGGTAACACCGTTAATCCTTCGTTTTTGGACGATTAAGATAATCTCTGGTTAACAGATGGTTAAGTGTTAAACTTGCATTGAACAACGCAATATTACTTTTAATTGAAGATTATTTTTAATCTGAAGATAATCTCCAATTGAACAATCGGGCCTAACTGAATTAATAATTTCCAATTATAAAATTAACAGTTATCCAAGAACATTCAAAACCCATCTCTTTAAATTAATAATGACATTTTCAAGTAGAATGACATTCTAGTAATGTTTACATATCCATACCAGTGTGAATTTTACTACATGTAATTTGCCGTGTAAAGACAGAAAAATTAGGGATACACGTAAAATATTTGCGAATTATGTACCCATAGCCTTAAGGTTCTTCTATTTAAGGTACAAACTCATACAGTGCCTAAAATGATTAGCAAATTTTACCAATATCGGCTCTTAATTTACCTCGATTAAATTTAAAAAAAGTTTGCGTATAAATAAAATAAACTTACCTATTTGTTTCCCAGTGGAAACATTAGCTATTACTCGAATCTATCAACTACTCAAAATTGAAAATAATATCGTCATAATAATAATAATTTGAAATGTTTGTCTCGGTAGTGGCGTTCGTGGTTGGCTGATCTTTTTTCTTATGCAATTATATAACCGTTGTTTTTTCCTTGCTAATAAAGATAAATACCAGCCAGACCGTACTAATAATTACTTAGGTGGTTATAATTAGTGCAAAAAGTCTGGGTATATCTATATAAATCTGTGCACTTGCTTTTGAGACGCCATTATGATTATAATTTTAAATGAAATCAGAATATGCTTAATTACAGCACTTAATATATACCTAGGATCTAAGTTTTAAGAGAGAACCCGGTTTTATGGATTTTTTAGTTATATCACGCAATAGGGAACTTGCACATTTTTTTATTACATAATAATGTTCAGTTTTGTATAAAAATGAGATTTCCAAAATTTCACTCTTCAAAACGTCATAATAACTTAGAAGTACAAATTTAAAGTCTTCGGTATTTTAAAGTAGTTCGAACGGCCCGTGACGTCACCTAGTTTTACATTAGTTATTATTATGGTTATATTTCGCTGTGTCTAGGTAAACGCTAACGTGTACGCAAATAAAAAAGTTAGGTACATACACGCGAATTAAACTTCATCAAGCCAGTGACGTCATTATTTAACGTACGCAGTGACTGTATATTTTGGTAAATACATGCTATTTTGATATGTTTAGTGTTTGTTTGATAGAAAAATATTTGTTAAGAGGAAACAGTTGCGATCAACAGGTAGCGAAAACGCGTTCCAAGATTGCGGCTGTAATTTTGAATATTTTTTCGAGATATTTGGCACACGTATTCGTAATATAATAAAGAATGGCGGTACAGAGCCCAATTTGAAAAATATATTAATATGTGGAAATTACTCTGTAATTAAATACAATATTAAAAAATCGAGCCTGTACCGCCATTAAAAAGAACAAAAAATACACTTTCTTCAAATAAACTTTTTTATCCGATGCCTAGATTTTGTGTCATTTTGGAACTACTAAAAATTTTTATTTCATTAGAAGTTCCAAAATGACACAAAATCTAGGCATCGGATAAAAAAGTTTATTTGAAGAAAGTGTATTTTTTGTTCTTCTTAATGGCGGTACAGGCTCGTTTTTTTAATATTGTATTTAATTACAGAGTAATTTCCACATATTAATATATTTTTCAAATTGGGCTCTGTACCGCCATTCTTTATTATATTACGAATACGTGTGCCAAATATTTCAAAAAAATATTCAAAATTACAGCCGCAATCTTGGAACGCGTTTTGGCTACCTGTTGATCGCTACTTTATCACCTTAAGGGAAGGGAAGCAGAACTATTCACATGTTTCAAACTTACTTGTAATAAATCAATGTATATAATAAAAGTATATATTTAGGTTAGCAAAATAAATATATGTATTTAGTTGACATGACACGTACAAAATATTGCTAAAATAATTTTTATACGAAGTTAATTATTATAATCAACTATTCTAAATGGGAAATGAGCCACAATTTAACTAAAAAAAGATTTTATTAACGTTTCGACGTCCAAATCGGATGTCATTGTCGAAATACAAAAATTAGTCAGATTAAATAAATTATTAGAAAAAATTTTTTACTAAGCAAGAACATTTTTGTTTAATTTAATAATATTTTAATATTTAATATTTAATATATTATATTAAGCTTTAGGTCTTCCTTTTATTTTAATTTTGGACGGTAATACTAAATATTGTATATACTAAATTGTAACATATTGTACTATATTGTAATACTAAATACTGTATTTCACTTATAACTACAAAAATATATATTAATTTATAGTCTCTTAACTTTCTCATACTGTTTTAAAATTTTGTTAAACTCATTAAAACAACTAAATAATTGTCCACACTGCATAGTTAATTTAAAAACAAACACTAAACAAATAAGAAATAGGAAATCTCTTTACTAATCAATATTTAAATTAAAGTATAAACACAACGCAATTAAACAAATTCCAACACTCTGACACTAACTTTTTTATTTGCGTACACGTTAGCGTATACCTAGACACAGCGTTATATTTAGGTATATTCTTCTTTGCCTTCTTTAGTTTATTGGGCTCCACCTACTTGGGTATTTGGCCAGCTCGTCGCAGGGTAATAAAGGAAAAATATTTATATTCTAATGACATTTATCGTATGTCGTTGTAATAATATATACCAGTTTGTTGAGATTGGAGTTTGATACAGTTTTTGAAGGAAAGAAAAGAAGGTTTACTATTGAAAATAAAACCATTTTGTAAAAGTAAAAATTTTCTATGAATAGTTCAAAGGAACAAAAACACTTTTAACGTCACATAACTGTATTTTTTACTGACGTTTATAATGTCTAATTAATTTTGTTTACTTTTTGGTGTAAAATGTAAATGCAAAACCATATGACGTCACGACGCGTTTCTTGCTGGCTGGAATAATTTGAATTTTGAATCGTCTTTAGGGGAAAAACGAAAGACAAACAAAACTTTTTTATCATTGATACATGTTTTAAATTATGTTCTGTTGTGATTTATAACATTTTTTTCCAATTTTAAATTTTATGCAAGTTCCCTATTATACAGTGAGGGACAAATTATCGACTAAATTCATTTTTTTCGAGAATAGGCCACTTTGGAGAAAAATCCAGAAACAGATTGATTATATTTTTATAAATTATGATCGTTTGTCATACACAGAGTGTTTCTAAATAAGTGTCACAAACTTTAAGGGGTAATATACATGAATATAATATAATATACATGAAAAAGTAGTAAAAGTTTGCTGGAATAACGTATGTCCGCAAGTGCTTCCTTTCCGAAATACGGGGTGTTTAAATTTTTCTTACAAACTGACGATTTATTTCTTGCTCTAAAACCTGTTGAGATACGAAAATGAAATCTGGTGGGTTTTTAGAGGTTATTGATCATTTTGGACATACAATTAAGAATTTTATAATCACCATTGGCGCGCATAAGGGTAATGGGTTGAAATTAAAAAAAGTAAGCCTCTGAGATATTGCAACTTAAAAATCATTTCTGAGTTCCTCGTTCAATTTATGATCTTTCCTTCCCAATGAAAACCTCACTTATAAAGTACTCGACATAAGTTTCGGTATGGAAACTTATTTCGAATACTCTGTATATAATACTAGTGACGCCAACCATCTGGGTGTGATGACTAAACTGGTGATTTTTTAAATGATCCTTTTTAAATGATCAATTCTCTACCAGTAATATAAACAGTAAGATAATTATTTATATAGGGTGGCCAAGAAAAAATAAGACTGCCGTTGACCCGAACGACGCGATAGCGGAGTTCGGGCAAGCAGTCGAATGTTGGAAAGACACTTTCCGCATGAGTTAGGAACAATAATTTTTCTAGTGCCGTACGTTTGGAAGAAAGCCACAACAAATAGAGATATATTAATTTTTATTTAGGAGTGAAAATACACAAAAAAATAATACGTTCTTTAACAAAGTTGTCAAAACCAAACTTTCAAAATTGGTTGCCATTATTGGTTTCGATGACGACGATTTAAAACCAGTGTTATTGTCTACTGATTTGACTTTTGAATATACGCTGTGAGCTCGTACGTAGAAGGGATATTTACAAATTCGCGAGCGCCAGTAGTGACAAGTCTGTAAACGATTACTGGAAATTTGACATAAATGTCAAAGTGATTAATTTAAAATTAAAATTAAAAACATTAATTATAAAAAGTATTAGTTTGTCAAAGTTGTGTTATATATTTTTACCTTAAATATACAATACGTTTTAAATACTAAATTTAAGTTTTTTTAATGTTCCGTAATATCTAATTATAAATTAATATATTAATCTTACCGCCATCTATACGATAATTGTGAAAGTATCCGAAGTAAGAAATTCATATTTTATCAATAGAACGTCAATATGATTAGCAAAATCTTAAAAAAATCGATTATAATTTAATTACTTTTTTGCGTTGTAAATATTAAGCGATAACAATTAAATAATAAATTTAAAAATTACCAGTGAAAGTTGATTAGTAATCCGCCAGGAGCGACACCAGCGAAGCTCACAGCGTATAATGTCAAAGTAATTTTATCTCATCGACTTATCAGTAGTAATTGCACAAGAGCTCTAAAATTATTGAATTTTTCCGGAGTGACACTTTGACAGTTTTAATTTCACGAGCCAAAGGCGAGTGAAATTATGTCAAAGTGTCACGAGGTCAAAAATTCTATATTAATTTTAGAGTTCGAGTGCAAATTGTTGCGATTATTTCATGAATAAAACTGTTCAAAACCAAAATTTGATTGTAATTTATTTATGTAAGTACCAATTAGTACAATTAAACACAAAGTTATTATTTTGACGATTGAAAGTCATCACTTTTATAATTTTTAAAACATTAAATTAATTTTCATTAATGTCACTGAATGTATTTTTTCGTAGCAACGAAGGGCATCTGACGTAATATACTTAACGACGGGCAATTATCAAAAATTATCGATTTAATTCAGATTTCTGTAGCTTTCTATTGGTCAGAATCTCCTATGAATGAAATAATCAAAAATTATCAATTTAATTCAGATTTCTGTAGCTTTATATTGGTCAGAATCTACTATGAATGAAATAATCAGTAGTAATTTCACAAGAGCTCTAAAATTATTGAATTTTTCCCGAGTGACACTTTGACAGTTTTAATTTCACGAGCCAAAGGCGAGTCAAATTATGTCAAAGTGTCACGAGAGCAAAAATTTTATATTAATTTCAGAGATCGAGTGCAATTTGTTGCGATTATTTCATGAATAAAACTGTTCAAAACCAAAATTTTATTGTACTTTATTTATGTAAGTACAAATTAGTACCATTAAACGCACAGTTTTTATAAATATTTGACGATTGAAAGTCATCACTTTTATAATTTTTAAAACATTAATTGTCATTAATGTCACTGAATGTATTTTTTCTTAGCAACGAAGGGCATCTGACGTAATATACTTAACGACGGGGAATTATCAAAAATTATCGATTTAATTCAGATTTTTGTAGGTGAGAATCTCCTATGAATGAAATAATCAGTAGTAATTGCACAAGAGCTCTAAAATTATCGAATTTTTCCCGAGTGACACTTTGACAGTTTTAATTTCACGACCCGAAGGAGAGTGAAATTATGTCAAATTGTCACGAGGGCAAAAATTCGATAATAATTTTAAAAATCAACTGCAATTTGCTGCGACTATTTCATGAATAAAACTGTTCAAAACCAAAATTTTATTGTAATTTATTTATACAGTATGTCCCTGTAAGTTGTATCCATATGGAAAACTTTTTTATTAATAATTTTACAGAAAAAAGTTATTCTTCATAAAAAGCTCTGCGTGGTCCAAAATCTAAGATTTATCCATCAAATATCAATTTTTTTAAATATTATACGAAGTATGTCAAAAAGTTTGAATTTCACTCAAGAGTAAAGTAGCTTTATTTTTCACAATATTGAAAATTGCTATTATGAAAAGTTGTTTGGAATTAAAAACTATATTCTAATATGCAATTACATCCTTCTAATTCTTCTAATTGAAAAAAATTTTTTTTTGAAAAATTATGGATAATCAACATTATTTTCAGTTATTTCAATTCTGATAAATCTTTTATTATTAATTTTACGAAAAAAAGTCACTCCCAATAAAAAGTTCTGGATAGTCTAAAACCTAAAATACAACTATCTTATATGAAATTTTATCAATTTTATACGAGGTATGTCAAAAAAGATAAATTTAGATCAAAAGTAAAGTACCTTTATAGTTCAGAATATTTCAATTAAAAGGATGTAATTACATAATGAAACATAGTTTTTAATTCTAAATAGCTTTTCATAATAACAATTTTCGCTATTGTGAAAAATAAACGTATTTTACTCTTGAGCGAAATTCATATTTTTTGACATACCTCGTATAAAATTGATAAAATTTGACATAAGATGGCTGTATTTAAGGTTTTAGACCAAGCAAAACTTTTTATTAAGGATCACTTTTTTTCGTAAAATTAATAATAAAAGAGTTATCTGAATTAAAACAACTGAAAATAATGTTAGTTATCCAAAATTTTTCAAAATTTTTTTTTTTTCAATTAGAAGGATGTAATTGCATACTAGAATACAGTTCTTAATTCCAAACAACTTTTCATAATAGCAATTTTTAATGTTGTGAAAAATAATTCTACTTTACTCTTGAGTGAAATTCAAACTTTTGACATACCTCGTATAATATTAAAAAAATTTGACATTTGATGGTTAAATTTTAGGTTTTGGACAAAGCAGAGCTTTTTATGAAGAATAACTTTTTTTCGTAAAATTAATAATAAAAAAGGTTTCCATATGGATACAACTTACAGGGACATACTGTATAAGTAAAAATTATTTATGTAAGTACACACAGTTGTTATAAATATTTGACGGTTGAAAGTCATCACTTTTATAATTTTTAAAGCATTAATTGTCATTAATGTCACTAAATGTATTTTTTCGTAGCAACGAAGGGCATCTGACGTAATATACTTGACGACGGGATGTTACCAGTAGTAATTGCACAAGATCTCTAAAGGCTATAGCGGGATAAGATGGTCAAAAATGCCCCCGCACCGATCAGCTCCGCTACTTATTTTTTCGATAAAGGATATAAAATTATGCCCTCATGCAAATTTTTAGCTTCCCAGAGGTCCTAAAACGTCTTAAATCAAGAAAAGAAGAATTTTTAGGTTTTATTTTTTTGTGAGCGCAATGTTAATTCAAAAAATTTGAAAAAATTCAAGAAGTTGTCTCTTTCGAATACAAAACAACCTAATTTTTTTTAGATTTTTGTAATGAAAAATGAGCCCAGGAAAAATTTTTGAAATTTTCAAACAATTTTTAGGTTATGATAATATGATTTGGCCAACGTTTAAATAGTATTTTTTTGTGTACTTTTTGCCGTTCTTTTAAATGGCAGAGGCAGAATTTTTAATATCTGAGCGGAAAGAACGAAAAAATCGAAAAAACCGTTTTTGGCTGTCTCGAGATGCGTCTCGGGACAGCCAATTTTAGGATTTAGGATCCTGACCACAACAACTGAAATAAAACTAAAATTGTGAATTTTGTCATAAAATTTGGTATGTGGGGTTATAATAATATTTGGAACAACTTTTCCAAATAACTTTTATCGATATCTGTAACGCGAAGCAAATCGAATCGCATATCGAAAATTCACCCTGTTTGTAGTAGGTCGCGTTTAAAATTTAAAGTTCAGTTGACTATTTTAAAAATTGTGAACCATCACCCTGTATGACTGTGCAAAATTTCAAATCTGTATATATTTTTATAGCCGAAACATAGAGGTGTCTTCATCTTAAATGCGACACACTGTATCTTATCAATTTGATAATTTATTGCAACTAATATAGTCGTATTATTTATATATTCAAAATATACAATCAAAGTACTGACTAATTCACTAATTTTATCATAAAAAATTCAAATTGATTGCATTGAAGTATTGAACCAATTATTAATGTGTATTAATAAAAAATAATGTTTATATAATTATGTGTAATAATATAATATAATATCCTAAGTGAGTTTTATGTATGGAAACCCTCAATTATCTCGGAAATAGCTTGCACGATTTTTATGGATTTTGGTGGGTTGGGGTTTTCTAATGTGGCCGATATTATAGTAATACTTACATTGTTGTCAGATCTTCCGTTTTTCTGAAAATCTAATTAACTTTCTTATTTCAAATAAAACACCCTGTATATTTTTTGCGTTTTGAAGTCCTTAAGAAATACTGATTATTTTCCATGTTATATTCCCTATACCTAAAGGCCGTAATTTCGGAGTTATTGCTACATTTATTTTAAAAAACTTTTTAAACAAATTATAAAAATCAATCTTTTCGGCCTGCGTAGACATTATTTACGTTCTTTGGACCATTGGGAACAAAAAAGTTCTCTTGTAATTTTTCTATAAAGTTTTCATTTTCGAGTTATAAATAATTTAAAACTGAAAAGAAATCGAATAATTACGATTTTCAAGGTTAAATAACACAAATCAAAAATATTATTTTTGAAACTGCCAAGTATAGAAATTCAAGCTAAAGCCTTATTTTATCAGTTACCAATAAGTAATTATTTAAGCTAGTTTTATTCTAAAATATTGTTTTTTAGTTGTTAATGCATCCCGATCGCCCGTCCTCTCATATGCGCTTCATTAACATTTAAAAATCAATGTTTTAGAATAAAACGTGCCAAAAAATTTTATAGCGAGCCCCTGGAAGAAGGGTTTTGGGTACTCCGCAGTTTCAAAAATAATGTTTTTTATTTTTGTTTTTAAAACTTGAAAATCGTCATTATTCGATTTTTTTCAGTTTTAAATTGTTTGTAACTCGAAAACGATTAACTTTAGAGAAAAATTACAAAAGACTTTTTTTGTTCCCAATGATCCAAAGAACGTAAAATAATGTCTACACGGGCCAAAAAAATTGATTTTTATAATTTCTTTAATTTTTTTTTAATAAATGTAGCAATAACTCCGAAACTATGGCATTTAGGTATAGAGAATATAACATAAAAAATAATCAGTATATCTTAAGGACCTTGAAACGCAAAAAATATACAGGGTGCTCTATTTGAAATAAGAAATTTCATTAGATTTCCAGAAAAACCGAAAATCTGACAACAATGTAATTATCACTGTAATATCGGCTGCATTAAAAAACCCCTACCCACCAAAACCTACGAAAAACGTGCAAGTCGTTTCCGAGATACTTAAGGATTTTTAAAACTCACTCTATTATAAATATTATAATAATTATTATAATAATATTATATTAATAAGTATTAATGGGTTCAATATTTCAATGCAATCAATTTGAGTTTTTTTTTTTAAAAAACTGTGCATCGTAAACTACATTAATTGAACAATTTGATTATCCAGTGGCGTAACATCATACCAGGTAACTGTTATTCTTTTATCACTTTATCCACAGAGTCCTACTAGGACGTCTGTTGCATTAATAAAATTTACGTGTAGTGGTTTTGGCATCCAGGACCACTCACAAAAATGACCTCAAATAACTCTCAAATAAATTTACAAACTAACGTAACAATGAATAAGTCTTATGTCGCCGCAACCTTAACTAAACCTGCACCTCCATCGTTTCCTCATAAAAATCAAGCCCTTGTCTTACATGCACTTGCATCTCGAATTTCTAATAATCGTATTTGTATTTATTTAACCTCCGTTGCAGTAGTCGACGAACTTCTGAGTACCCACCAAAGTATTACCATAAACTCAATAGTTGTCCCTATCAGACGACTTATTACTCCAGCTAAACGTATCCTCATATCAAATGTATCGCCCACAATACCGCACCTTATAATAGAAAAAGCACTTAAAGATATCGGATTACAAATAGCTTCTCCTGTATCATTCGTGAAATGTGGCTCACTTAGTGATGATTATGCCCACATAATGAGCTTCCGAAGAGTCTCTTATGTTATTCCTGATAACGAAAACTTTTCAATTCAAACCTCTATCTTAATAACTTACGACAACACGCCAAATAGAATATTTGTGTCTACTGACAAATTAGAATGCTTCTTATGCAAACAAGCTGGCCACACTGCTGACGCTTGTACAAATGCTCCAATCACAGTAACTCATACCGAACTTTCTACACCCGCTACCCCCGTATCTCTTCCCACCGATATATTATCTCCAACGGAAAGCAGTCATATTGAAACTAATTTACTAAATGCAACTTCTTCCGAAATTCCAAGTACTTCAACACAAACTGACATTACAGAGTCACCACCCCTCCTAACACACGGCCATAAAAGACCCATATCTACTGACAGCAATGCAAGCACCCCACTTCAAATTTCTCCGGTCACTACACCGGATCTAACTAACAACCAAATGCCTCCACCCTTGCTTGTCAAAACTAATACTCCCTGTAAACGCAAAAAGAAAAAATCCAAAACAACAATAACAGAAGAACATAAACTAACAGTCAGTTCACTTAATGCAGTTCAAGGCATCTACAAAAATAATTCATCGGAACTAACTCTTACCGAAACTCAGTTTACAGCTTTCCTAGAAATTACATATGGCATCCCAGATCCACTTAAAGAAGCTCTTAATTTCACTTCTAACATTGAAGGATTACTAAACGATTTATCACTTCTCCATTCAAAATCAACTGAGAGGTCTTTTAAAAACCGCATTACTAGACTACAAAAAAAAATTAAACGACAACTTAATCCTGATGACAATGACAATATGAGTGCCTCGTCTGACTACCAAACTGAAGATGAAACCACCTTTCCTATTTCTGAACAAGCTCTTCCATCTTCACAGTTTTCTACCTCTCAAGCTAACTAAAACTCGCTTTCAAAATAATTCAATGGAATTGCGATGGATTTTTTCCTCGCTTGGAAAGAATCCAGCAATTAGATGCCGAAGAACAACCTGAAATCATATGTTTACAAGAAACTAATTCCAAATTATCCAAACTTCCTAAACTAAAAAATTTTGAAGACTATCACTATGTTCGAACTGACTACAATAGAGCCAGTGGTGGAACCTCAATTTTTGTTTCCAGCGAACTATTTTCATCTCACCTCTCTCTCACCACCGAACTTGAGGCTATCGCCATAACCGTATGGTGTCCAAATAAGCTCACTATTTGTAGTGTATATATTCCACCCAACCACTCACTAAAGGAAATTGAACTTCTAGACCTTATTTATCAGCTTCCTACACCGTACATTCTAGTAGGCGATTTTAATGCTCATAATTCTATGTGGGGATCCAATCATACGTCAAATAAAGGCAAAACTATCGAGAATGTAATTAACTGTACAGGCTCTTGCATATTAAATACAGGTTCTAATACACATTTAAATTTTTCCTCTGGGACGTTTTCTTCGATAGATCTTAGCTTTAGTGATCCCAAATCTGCACCTTTACTAACTTGGAAAGTCTCTGATGACTTTTATGATAGCAATCATTATCCTATCTTTATATCATCTAATATTCCCAATACTGAACAAACTCTGCCCAGAAGCTACTGGCGACTTAAAAATGCTGACTGGACAAGTTATACATCCCAAACAGATATCGCATTTCCTTCTCTCATACTATCAGATAATATTGATAATAACATATCATTAATCACAGACATCATACTTTCAGCTGCCAATTTGCACATTGGCAAAAGTACTATGTCACATAAACAAAAAAGAGTTCCTTGGTGGAATACCTCATGCCAAAGCTCTGTAGAACAACATAAAGTGGCACTAAAAAATTATCGAAAAAATAAAAACCCCGAAAATCTCACAACATTAAAAAAAGCTAGAGCCAAGTCACGGTTCATTATAAAACAAAGTAAAAAATCTTCTTGGAAAAACTATGTATCTTCTATTAACGAAAATACCAATCCTACTGATCTCTGGAAAAAAATACGCCAAATCCAAGGCATCAATACAAACACTAAAATCTCTAGTCTTATCTCAAATAATATTACTATCAGTGATAATCAAGAAATTGGCGAAACCCTAGCAAAACACTTCGATACAAAATTTAAAAGCAAAATAAATTCTTCTTTACTTGAGCCATTAGTCAACACCCTTCCTCCATGCTCTTCCGAAACAGTTAAGGATATTACTTATCTGAATTCGGCGTTCTCTTACGTAGAACTTACCTCGGTCATTAACACTTTCAAAAACACTGCTTCTGGCCCCGACGATATTCCCTATATCTTTATAAAAAAACTATCCAACTTAGGTCTCCTTAAACTTCTTGAAACGTTTAATTTAATCTGGTCATCCAACAAATTTCCCAACCAGTGGCGAACCTCAATTATAATACCCATTAAAAAACCTAACATAGCTCGCTCGTCACCCAGTGCTTATAGACCAATATCACTCACTTGCACCATGTGCAAAATCTTAGAAAAAATGATTAACAAAAGACTTATATGGTTCTTCAACAAATATAACATAATTCCCAAAGAACAGTCAGGTTTCCGACGAAATCGCTCGACTCAAGATAATCTAATACTTCTCCAAAGTCATATTTCTGATGCTTTCAACAAAAGTCAGGAAGTCGTCGCTGCTATATTTGATATCGAAGGCGCCTTTGATACTATTAGCAGGCAATCTATACTGAACAAACTAACCTTTTATAATATTAAGGGTAACATATTCAATTTTATACAAAATTTCTTATCACTTCGATCGTTTAGAGTGTCTGTCAATGGTATTTTTTCATCAGTTCACACTCAAACCGATGGGGTACCACAAGGATCAGTATTAAGCCCAACTCTTTTTAATCTAGCAATAAGTGATTTATGCTCTAATATACTTTCCCCCATTAGACATGTCTTATATGCAGACGATCTAATAATTTACTGCCACGGACGATCTATCTCTACAACTTCTAAGCTCATTCAATCCGCAGTAGATATCCTCATTAAGAAAACAAGCTCCATAGGCTTATCATTATCATATACAAAATCAAAAATAATAAAATTTAGTAGACGACCACCATCACCATCTCCTAGTATTACGATTGACAAAGCTTATCTTCCCTCTGTCAGAGAATGTAATATACTCGGTTTAACGTTTGACTCACGACTTACCTGGAAGCAACATATATTAGAAATAAAAGGTGAAGCTCACAAAAGACTAAATATTATCAAAACTCTTTCACACTATCAATGGGGTGCAGATGAAAATTCTCTTCTGAAGATATATAGATCTGTTATTCGTTCCAAACTGGATTATGGTTCTTACATATACATCTCTGCTCCTAAAACATATATTAACCTCCTAAATTCAATACATAACACAGCTCTCCGCATTTGTATAGGAGCTTTCCGATCTAGTCCCGTAGAGAACTTATATTGTGAAGCAAATGAACCCCCTCTTTGGATTAGACGGGAGCAGCTGCTGCTGTCCTACGCAGTATCTGTTTCTTCTAATCCCTCTAACCCAGTATATCCTCTTTTTGTATCATCCGCGAATAAACTGCATGACCACTCTAAATTACCTTCGATAAAACCCGTCCCACTAATTTTGGCGCAGTTACTTGATGACATTTCTCTATCACAAATAATTCCACTTCTCCCAACCCCTTATCCTCCTTGGTCTATAGTCATTCCTCATATTAACACATCACTCTCAAGATACGATAAATTTACAACTCCGAGGGAACTCATTAGGAACAGTTTTAAAGAAATAATCTCTACAAAGAAATACGACTTAGTTCTGTATACTGACGCTTCAAAAAATGATACAGGGGTAGGCTGTTCTGTTACAACGTCACATAATCTTATCACGGCATCCCTTATCCCCCCTTTTTGTAGCGTTCATACTGGCGAATTATTCAGCATACTTCAAGCTATCAAAAACATTTCTCTATCAAATAAGCAAGTTGCTATATGCACAGACTCTCTAGCCTCAATCCAGTCTATCCAAAACATATTCACTGATCATCCTATCGTCCAAAAGATCCATGACCATTACCAACGTATCCTTTCCCAAAATATAACAGTTACTCTGATCTGGCTACCATCTCATATTGGGATAGAAGGTAATGAGCTTGCAGACCACCATGCCAAGATTGCCTCAACATCATCTGTTATCGCCGATAACATCCAAATTAGCAAGGATTTAAAAGCTTACATTAAAAGAAGAACAAGAGTCCGATGGCAACAACACTGGGACACCAACTGCTCAGCTTTACATCAAATTCAACCGCTAATCGATAGTCCTCCTATTTTTGGACCTACAAGTTTGTCTAGAAGAGATCTTGTCGTGGCAAGACGACTCCGTATCGGGCATACAAAATTAACACATGGTTACCTAATGTCATCCAGCAACCGACCTAATTGTGAAAGCTGTCAATTACAACTGACAGTGAATCATATTCTCACCGAATGCCTCCAATATTCTGCCAGAAGACTATTTTTTCACCTCAAAGACAATATACGAGACATACTAAATAATGCGGATCAAATCAAGTGCGCCATAAAATTTCTAAAAGACATTCAGTTGTATTATAAAATATAATTTTCATTGTACCATATTTTTTTGCATTTTGTAACATATTATTTATTGTAATATTGTTGTAACCGTTCTTGTGCAAGTGGCCTTAGTAGCCGAGCACATTAATTTTAAATAAAAAAAAAAAAAAAAAAAAAATCAATTTGAACTTTTTATGATAAAATTAGTGAATTAGTCAGTATTCTCATTGTATATTTTGAATCTATAAAAAATACGACTATATTAGTTGCAATAAATTATCGAATTGATAAGATACAGTGTGTCGCATTTAAGATGAAGACACCCCTAAGTTTCGGCTATGAAAATATATACAGATTTGAAATTTTGCACAGTCATACAGGTTGATGGTTCACAATTTTTAAAATAGTCCACTGAACTCTAAATTTTAAACGCGGCCTACTGCGAATCCACAAACAGGGTGAATTTTCGATATGCGATTCGATTTGCTTCGCGTTACAGATATCGATAAAAGTTATTTGGAAAAGTTGTTCCAAATATTATTATAACCCCACATACCAAATTTTATGATAAAATTCACAATTTTAGTTTTTTTTTTCAGTTGTTGTAGTCACGATCCTAAATCCTAAAATTGGCTGTCCCGAGATGCATCTCGAGACAGCCAAAAACGGTTTTCTCGATTTTTTCGTTCTTTCCGCTCAGATATTAAAAATTTCGCCTCTGCTATTTAAAAGAACGGCAAAAAGTACATAAAAAAATACTATTTAAAAGTTGGCCAAATCATATTATCATAACCTAAAAATTCTTTGAAAATTTCAATAATTTTTCCTGGGCTCATTTTTCATTACAAAAATCTGAAAAAAATTAGGTTGTTTTTTATTCAAAAGGTACAATCTCTTGAATTTTTTCAGATTTTTTCAAGTAAAATTGCGCTCACAAAAAAATAAAACCTAAAAATTTTTCTTTTCTGGATTTGAGACGTTTTAGGACCTCTGGGAAGCTAAAAATTTGCATGAGGGCATAATTTTATATGCTTTATCGAAAACATAAGTAGCGGGGCTGATCGGTGCGGGGGCATTTTTGGCCATCTTATCCCGCTATAGCCTTTATCGAATTTTTCCCGAGTGACACTTTGACAGTTTTAAGTTCACGACCCGAAGGGGAGTGAAATTATGTCAAAGTGACAATAACAATTTGATAATAATTTTAGAGATCGAGTGCAATTTGCTGCGATTATTTCATGAATAAAACTGTTCAAAAACAAAATTTTATTGTAATTTATTTATGTAAGTACAGATTACTGCAGTTAAATACACAGTTGTTATAAATATTTGACGGTTGAAAGTCATCACTTTTGTCACTTTTAAAACAGTAATTTTTATTAATGTCACTTAATGTATTTTTTCGTAGCAACGAAGGGCATCTGACGTCATACTTGACGACGGGATATTATCAAAAATTATCACTTTAATTTTTATTTCTGTAGCTTTCTATTGGTCAGAATCTTCTATGAATGAAATAATAAAAAATTATCGGGTATAATATCACAAGGCAGTGAGAATAAATTGACAATAATGCGACAGTTTTTCGAAAATTTGTTGTCTGGCAATAGACACGAGAGCCCGCAGGGCTCGAGTGGCTAAATGATAACAAATTTGAGAAAAAATGAAGCATTATTTTCTTATTTATTCTTACGGTCGTGTGATATTCGTAAGATTATTTTTTAATACTTACATATAAAATTCAAGTCTTTATATAAAAACAGTCAGTGACATTTATCCCAATTAATGTGACGCAGATTTTTAAACTTGTCAAAGTGAAAAGCAGTTAAGCAAATAATTAGGTGAAGATATTAATAAAATATTAGTTAATTTATTTATAAATAGAGTTTTATTCATGAAATAATCTTACCGAAGTAAATCGAAAGCTAAAATTTGCCTATTTGTGTTCTCCTCGTGAAAATTTGACATTAGATGCAGAACTAAAAGTATATTATGGATATTTTCTTAAATGTGACAGTTGTCAAAACTAAGAAACTGGTTGTAATTAAACAAAAACAATCTACTTAAAAAAATTCTCACTGTAATTTTCTACAGTAGAAAATTACCGATGAAATAATGATCTGATTGGACAGAATTAAAAACGTGATCAAAAATCTAACTGTACGATTGGAAGTTAAATCCATTAAAAAATAATCAGTAGTAATTGCACAAGAGCTCTAAAATTATTATCGAATTTTTCCCGAGTGACACTTTGACAGTTTTAATCTCACGACCCGAAGGGGAGTGAAATTATGTCAAAGTGTCACGAGGGCAAAAATTCGATAATAATTTTAGAGGTCGAGTGCAATTTGTTGCGATTATTTCATGAATAAAACTGTTCAAAACCAAAATTTTATTGTACCTAAGTTTATTTATGTACCTAAGTACAAATTAGTATTACAATTAAACACACAGTTATTATAAATATTTGACGGTTGAAAGTCATCACTTTTATAATTTTTAAAACTATATTTGTCATTAATGTCACTGAATGTATGTTTTCGTAGCAACGAATTGCATCTGACGTATTATACTTGACGACGGGATATTATCAAAAGTTATCAGTTTAATTTTTATTTATGTAGCTTTCTATTGGTAAAAATCTCCTATGAATGAAATAATCGCGTTAATTTCAATAAAACACGAACACAATAAGATACGTTTGAAATAAGTTAGTAAATAATATATAAATATTAGTTTGTTGCATGTATTATAATATATTTTAAAGCCATATTGCAAGGTATTCTACTTTCGGAAAAGAAATGCGTGCGGGAAAGTGGCTGTTTTAGCATGGCCGTAGAAAAAATCATTTATTTTTTAATCCCATACAAGCTGTAGTCAAGAAACGCCTGCATATTTCGTAAAAATCGTGTTTTAATTAATCATCGAAATCATTAAATTTTACGTCACCCCAATAGGTACATGTTATTAATGCTGACCAATTTTGTAATATCTTGAGGATCAATATTGTTTGATCAAACATAGGTGGTAATAAAGTTCCTATTCCAATTCATCCATTTTATTTATCTTACGTTATGTTGGGATGCTGAAATGTTTGTTTTTATTCCAAAGTTTATACAGGGTGTTTCTAAATAAGTATGACAAATTTTAAGGGTTAATTCTGTATGAAAAAATAATGACAATTTAATGCGATAATATTATGGGTAATAATGCTGGAAAAATAATGCTGGTATCTTTGTTAGTATCTTTTACCAATTTTGTAATAAATGCCATAAAAAGTTTCCGTGTAATTTGAATTCCAGTGGCTTTTGATTAAAATTCAGTAATTCCCAGCCGTTGTTTAAAAAATCTATTTAATATATTTTTTATTATTTCAGATGAGAACCACTAGAAATTAGAATGTAATAAACTAAAAATGCCGCAAACTCTTCTGAGGGGAGTTGCTCATCAGAACTACCAAGAGTATAATAATTATCCTTGTACTAAAATCCACAATGGACAAAATGGGTTTATACCCAATGGCAAGGCTGGGCAAAACGGACATTACAACTATAAAGCATATATCAAAAATCACAACGGCTATGCCAACGGTTACAACAACCTTAATGGTCGTACTATTCAAAAAGGACCCATAAAAGAGAATGGACTTAATTCCAATGGATGCAGCTCAATTTTTCAACCACATAATTATTCAGGTGAGATTGATTTTATAGCTTATTTATTGATTTATTGTACAATAAATAATAATACTGTATAATAGTTATTTATGAAACAGTTCGTGAAGTATGCTTTTTGCGAACGCACGCGATGTTTAGAGCACGAGCGACAACGGAGCGAGTGCTGTACATCGCGTAAGTTCGCAAAAAGTACTTCACGTACAGTGTCATACAATATTGTATCTACGATAAACAAATAAAAAAACTGTAACTCTTCGTCACTGGAAGTCATTTCTATTCTACAATTTTTAGAACTTTGACATTTAAAAATTCTAATTTTTTTCAAACCACAAAACTGTCAAAATTGTTGGTGTAATTTATTGCTCATTATGTCATCACCATGACAACGCGAAAGTTAAGGATATTTGATTATATGAAAGTGTGTCAAAAACAGTGCGAAAAAGTAAATTCCATTTAAAACACATTGTTACTTCACGCACACTTTAAACCCTTCACGTACTGCTATCTATAATTGCAGTTTTCACAAACTAAAAACTTATTCATAATATTAAGGCATAGAGTAGATAAAGGATATTTTAGTAACCAAAGTTTACGTATTTTTTTGGCATGGGAAAACAGCACCAAATTAACAAAATACTGGTAGTTTATGGCATGTGGCATGCAATTTGATTAGGATTTATTTTAAGGTTTATACCATTTTCATATTTTTTCTATGCCTTATTGTCATAATATACCAGGTGAGCAAAAGAAGCGTGACGGTAAAATATTTTGCGAAATTTACATCGGATCGAAAAGTTTCTTCTTCTTAAGGTGCCGAGACCGTTTGTGGATCGTTGGATCTCATGTTGCCCAGCATATTAACAATCATTGTCTTATTTACAGCCATACGAAATAGTTCAGTGCTAGTTTTCCCAAACCATTGGCGTAGGTTTTTGAGCCATGAAGTTGTACGGCAGCCCACACTTCTTTTTCCCATTATTTTACCTTGCATGACAAGGTGTAGTATGTCATATTTTTCTGGGTGACGCATTATATGACCAAAGTATTCCAATTTGCGCCTTTTAACCGTGTTCACTACTTCGCAACTTTTATTCAAACGTTGTAAAACCCTTTCGTTTGTGACTCTTTCTACCCAACTGATCTTCAGAATACGGCGGTAGACCCACATCTCAAATGCTTCTAGGTTTTTCAAAAGCGATTCTTTCAGGGTCCATGCTTCAACCCCGTAAAGTAGTACTGGGAATATATAACATCGAACCATTCTTATGCTAAATTCCAAATTTAGATCATGACTGCACAGGATTTTCTTTAATTTCATAAAACTTATTCTTGCTTTGGAAATTCTACTTTTTATTTCTGTACTAGGGTTCCAGCTTTCATTAATATGAGTACCCAGATATATAATATTACTTACTCGTTCAATTGAGTCATTACCGATTGTTACGTTATAGTTATTAGTATTTACGGCTGCCTGTTTACTAATAACCATAAACTTTGTTTTTCTTGCGTTGATTTTGAGTCCATATATCGCGCAGAATGCCACCATTCAGTTCAATTGATCCTTCAGTGATTCCTTGAATTCAAGAAGATGTTCAATTGATCCTGTCAGTATCAAGGTGTCATCTGCGTATCTGATATTGTTCATAAGCATACCATTAATGAGTATTCCCTCTTTTGCGTTTTCCAACACTTCATTTAAGATTGTTTCAGCGTAAAGATTAAACAACATTGGTGACAATATACAGCCTTGTCGAACTCCACGCTTGATTTTTACTTCTTCAGAGCACTGATTCCCAACCCTAACACATGCAGCCTGGCCCCAATACAAATTTGCGATTATCCTAATGTCCATACCGTCCAGACCAGTAGTTTTGAGAATATGTAGCATTTTTTCATGACGAACTCTATCAAAGGCCTTTTCAAAACCAATCGCGCACATGAAAACGTCATGATTTATATCTCTGCATCTTTGAATTAAAACTTGGGTTGCGAATAGTGCATCACGCGTTCCAAGGCCACAGCGAAAACCGAATTGAGTGCTTGAGATTCTTTCCTCAATTTTTCTATATGTTCTTTGATGAATTATTCTGAGAAAAGTTTTCAATACATGACTCATTAGGCTGATGGTGCGATAGTCGCTGCATTTTGTGGCTCTGTCTTTTTTTGGTAGTACAACAAATGAGGATTTAAGCCAATCTTTAGGAATTTTTCCGCTTTCATAGATTAAGTTGAATAATTTCGTATGTATCGTAATGCCCTCGGTACCTAAAAGCTTTAGTGTTTCTACGTAAATACCATCTGGTCCGATCGCCTTGCCGTCTTTTGCGTTCTTTATAGCGTATTTCACTTCTTCCCTAGTTATTGGAGGACCGCTCATGTCATCTAGTTCGCTTCTTTCATCATCGAATAATTCCTTTATATATTCTGTCCATCATATTAGTTGACCTTCGATATCGATTATAATTTTTCCATTTTTATCTTCGATTAGTGGAGAATTACATTTTTTATTCAGTGCTGCAACTTCTTTCAGTTTTTTGTGCATATTGAATGCGTCATACATACGCTCGTAGTTCTCAATTTTTTTACATTGTTGTTTATGCCACTCTGATTTAGATGATCTTATTTTTCTTCGAATCATACACATAGCTAACACATAGCTAACAAGTCAAAGAAAAAAAGTGATATTGTGCCGATAAGTGCTTTTGCCCTGGGGGTGGTTTTCACCCCCTCTTGGTGGTGAAAAAATATTTGTCCAAAGAAAGTCAGGAAATGGATAAACTGGCTAATCTTAAGTAACTTTTGTTCTATAGAGTTTTTTCACTAAGTCAATACTTTTTGGGTTATTTGGCAGTGAATATGTTCATTTTTTCAACAAAATAACCACGCTTTTAGACGGTTTTTCGCAAATAACTCAAATAGTAACTATTTTGTCGAAAAAACGTTTTTAGCAAAAATATAACCTGTAAAAATTTTTAAAAAATGGTGTATATATCACATATCCACACCTAGTAGAAGCAGAGTTATAGCTAATGAAAAATAGGTTCATATTCGTCAAATTCCAAATGAAATAATTTAACGTGAAATAGTAAAAAATGAAGCACATTTCGGGGAAAACTTATTACAACTTATTTAAAGTGATTAAAAATAGCTTCATTTTTGTTTTATAAAAAAAATTTCTAGCATCAAAATTAAACAAGTTACGCTCAAAATAAAGTTAGTCCCTTTTGGTTTTGGTAAAAAAAATCGAGAAAATCCCCCCCTAATTAGTATCTTAAATGAACTTAATCGTTACGACTTCACAAGTTTCTTGACTCGTGTATATATTGTTTATATAATCTGTAAGTTTCATCGGTTCAAAGTCCTTATTATTGAAAGGGCTGTAGTTAAAAGGGGTTGAACGAGTCACTGATCACGAATCTATGCAAATTTAGAAACACCAAATCTTAATCAATTTTTGTCTAACAGAAAAACAAAAAAATACATGATATTCAGAAAAGCAATGCTGACTTTTTTTTTCGAGATTTTTGGTATCTCTAACAATTTTTAAGTTATTTTGAAAAAAAGCATATTTTTCAAAATTTAAATTTTTAAAAATTTTATTTTGAAACCAAATTTTTTCAAAAATAAGCACTTTGAATCGATGAAACTTACAGATCATATAAACACAATATAAGTAAAATAATTTGTGGAGCGGTAACGATTAATTTCATTTAAGTTGCTAATTAGGGGATGGTCTTCCCGATTTTTTTTTTGCAAAAACAAAAGGGACCAACTTTATTTTGAGCGTAACTTGCTTAAATTTAATGCTAGAAACTTTTTGTAAAAAGAGAAATAAAGTTTTTAAACAGTTTAAAAAAGTTAAAATGGGTTTTCCCCAAAAAGTGCTTAATTTTTTGGATATTTCACGTCGAAATATTCTATTTGAAATTTGGTGAATATGAATCTATTTTTCATTGGCTAAAACGCTGGTTCTACGAGATCCAGAGACCTAACGCGTACACCATTTTTTTACTTTCTTATAGGCTATATTTTTGCTAGGAACGTTTTTTTCGACAAAATACTTACTTTTTGAGTTATTTGCGAAAAACCCATAGAGGTATATATTAACATAGAGGGAGTGTAGCGATCACGCTACCAATTAAATTACTTTAATTAAAATTGGATTAAAATATACCCCTCTACAAAATCCTTGGGTGACGCCCGCGAAGATCCAACTACGATTTTTCGGTGCACAGGCGCGCCAATAGAAAGAAAATCGATGATTGTCGATTTCTAGTTGAGTTGGTCACGAACTCACAAAGAGGCAACACATCGTCATTACTTAGGTGACGGAGTTTGGGCAAAATTGGGAAAATATATAACTAAAAGACCTCGAACATCAGCCAATAACCCATATTTAGCAGTAGTTATATCTGGAGACTTATTTACAAGAAAGGAAAAAGGTTATAATACCGCCGATGTGTTGCTTTGCTCAAGTGAGTATATTGATATATTTCTCTTTATTTCTTCATTATAAAATCAAATTCACCATCCTAGATATCTCGTTCGTTATCTGTAGATATTAATTTCAGTTAAGAAATAATTTAAATGTCACATTATAAGTTATATTACCGTAAGGATATTCATTTCCATTTGCAAAGGAACAGTCAAGGCCATATGTTTTAGTGCTAAAGTTAAATTCCAGTTTCTCATTAGACTTTTTGCTCTAGGTTTTTTTTGAGGTAATAATATAAAAAAGTTTTAACGAATATCAGACATGTCATGCGCATGTCCCTGCCATGTCTGATTTGATGATTTGGATTAGTTTCAGTTTGACATGACATATGTATACCTAACCTGAGTTTTTTTGTTTTGGTTTCCAGTGCAGTGACTCTGTGCTGTCTACACATAGTGTTATAAATAATGTAATTAAATTGATAAAATTTATTTTAGATTCCGTCCCGTAGCTACTTGTCACATAGACACTTAGCCTAGTCAATTTATATAGATTGTATCATCATTTAATGTGCCATCATATAAATATGTGCCAGTTACTGTAAGCAGCTATGGTATGGGTTACCCCTAGAGTTACTTTTGATTGGATTGGATAGTACCTATTTCACAACATCCAGGATTGGATTTATCACCACAGCAGCCCACTAGTTTTTGCCGTGCCAAGAGGAAATTCATTCCTATCTGGACCTTTTTAAATAGGACTTGTGGTTAAGATAAGTTGTTTAATCTTATTATTTACATATTTTGGGTACTCTATAGTTGCTTGCACTGTAAACTTCTTGTATGCATACAATTGAGGTAAACTAGGTACATATTTCTTGATAGATAGGGTTTTAGGTCGTTGGTTTTTTTTTAATTTAATAGAAGTAGTAGTTTCCAATAAATAAAATTAGGTCTTGTTCAATAATCATTATAAATAATAATTGTAGCTTAAAAATTTGATAGGGAAGGGGTCGTTAAAGGTTTGTCGCGGATATACATTGTATATAAAGAGTAACTGACCAACTCATTTATACAACTCATTTATATCACTCATTTATAGAACTCATTTATATCACTCATTTATATAACTCATTTATATAACTCATTATATATTTATTTATTAGTGTTTTTGCTAGGTGAGATCTTTATTATTTTTGGTAACCGTAGCGTTCTTGTTGTGGATCTCACTCTAGCGTAGTTCAATTTAGGAAATAATTACTAACTTTTTAGTTGTAAGGACTTAGTGCTATTCCAACGGACTTTTGATTTGGATTTTGATTTTAATACTTTTGCTTGGCCAGTGATAGTGGATAATTGCTTGTTGAGTGGCCTTTGCGGTCCTATTTTATCTTTTCCCCATCCACTATCACTGTAATTACGTTGCGTTATATGTAAAGTGTTAACATTTAATATTTATTATTAATATATTTGTATGTATTAAGGTTGGTGTTTTATTTCAGTCTGTATTACCAGTATATAACATAGCAAGACAAGATCAGTATTTAGTATTTTGTATTTCAGGTGGTTGTAACCAGTGTCATAGAGTTCCCATTGTTCATTACTTCAAAATCTCGAACCTGTCCAACTTCTTGGTTCTGAGAGCCGAGTTGTTCGTTCGAGTTGGCGCCCTTTTTTCTTCTTCTTTCTTTGTTGTAACTCGATATTATTTTATCTCTAGCATTCTTACCTATTTTTCTTCCATTTTTGTATTAACAGTCTCATTTCCTTCCTAGTTACTATCATTTCATTACCAAATTTTCTTCTCATATCTCTAAAGCCAATATTCGGTGTATGGAAGCTAGCCCGAATACTCATACTTGAGATTTAGTGTCTCTCTGCCCTTTTGATTTTTTTTCCTTCCTGAGCTAAGCCCCTCTTCTTGTCTTCTTAAATCTCTTATCATTTATTTTACCCATCTTTATTCAGTTCTTCTCTTCAAAAATCTCTATACCCAGAGTATAGAGGTTTCAATTGGCGCCCAACGTGGGCGCGATATTATCTTGATGATATTCTAGTCATTACTCCTGATTTCGACACTCATATCTCTGTATTGCAACAGTTGTTTCAGCGTCTCAAAGATGCAAATTTGACTATTAACTTAGATAAAAGCAGCTTTTGTCGTGATTCTATTAAGTTTTTAGGATATGTTGTAGATTCTCATGGCTTACATACTGACCCTGACAAGGTGTCAGCTATTCGTGATTTTCCTGTGCCTAAAAATACCACCCAGGTCCGTCGATTGTTAGGAATGGTGGGCTATTATAAAAAGTTTGTTAAGTCTTATTCTACCTTGTTGTCCCCTATTACTGACTTACTTCAAAATAGGAAAAAGGGACAAAATATTGTGTGGACTCCTGAAGCTAATGGAGCTTTCATTAAAATCAAGGAGGCTCTCACCAACTCCCCAGTTATGGTAGCCCCAGATTTCACTAAGCCTTTCTATTTGATGACTGATTGTTCAAACACAGCATCTGGTGGTGTACTCTATCAAATTGTCGATGGAGAGGAACACCCTATAGCCTATACAAGCAGGAAATTAAACAAAGCCCAGAAAAATTATACTACAACCGAAAAAGAGTTGTTAGCTATAATTACGGGCATTGAACATTTCAGATATTTTCTGGAAGGTCGTTCGTTTACGGTCATAACTGACCATAGTAGTTTGGTGTGGTTACAGAGTATGAAGAACCCATCTCCTCGTTTGGCTAGGTGGATTTTAAAATTGGCACAATATGATTATAAAATTGTTCATCGTAAAGCTGCAGGTGTAGTAGTCGCTGATGCACTATCTAGAACTTTTGATATTAACTTGTTAGATTTATCTACTCTACAACCAGATGACTGGTATCGAAAAATGTTGTATGATGTCCAGAATGTTCCAGGTAAATTTCCTGATTTTAAAGTTGAGCATGGTGTGTTGTATAAACATGTGTTAAGTTCTATGGATGCCCTTACTGGAATGTCGGAATGGAAGATAGTCGTTCCAACAGCAAATAGGGCAGAGGTTTTGGCCACTTTTCATGACTATCCTACTGCAGCTCATTTTGGCTTCTACAAAACTTTCTGTCGTATATCTGAACTGTATTACTGGCCGAAGATGCGTCAGACTATTCGTAGTTATCTCGCTCGATGCAAAATTTGTGCTACGTGTAAGTCGACAAATCTTCCACAACCAGGTTTAATGGGTAATTATCGACGGATTGATTTTCCATTCCAACTTATATCTTTAGATCTTATTGGTCCTTATCCTAGGTCGTATAAAGGTGCTCAATATGCCTTAGTAGTTGTTGATTACTTTACAAAATTTCCTTTGGTGCATACTATGTCTAAAGCAACTACTTCAGCCATTATCAAGTATCTAGAGAATGAAGTTTTCCTAATTTATGGTGTTCCACAGATCGTGTCTTGCGATAATGGACCCCAGTTCACAGCCAAGGCTTTTCGTGATCTCATGTCTAAATATAATGTACAAAAGATCTGGTACAATGCGAACTATCATCCTCAAATTAATCATACTGAAAGAGTAAACAAATCTATCGTTACTGCTTTAAGATCATATTCATTTCCTGATCAGAGAGCTTGGGATACTCATATCCACTCTATAGTACAAGCTATCAGGACTTCTTCTCACGAAATAACCAAATGTCCTCCATCGTACTTAATGTTTGGTCGTCATGTTCCTCTTTCTGGTGATTATTTTGGTAAAATCTCAGAAAATGCCACTAATTTTCCTGCAATATCAGATAAGTTACACCGCTTAGAAGATATTCAGCATCTTCCTGACATATATACGGATGTTCGCAAACGTTTGAAAGCATCTTATGACAGAAATAAGTGCCGTTATGACCTGAGAAAGCGAGCCTTATCGTTCAGAGTCGGAGATTCCGTTTTGAAGAAAAATTTTGTCAAGTCAGATAAAGTGAATTTCCAATCTGCCAAGTTGTGTCAAAAATACATACCTTGCACTGTTATTAAGGTTATCTCCCCTTTGATTTATGAGTTGAAGGAAACTTCCACCGGCAGGAAACTAGGAAGGTTTCATGTCAAAGATTTACTTGAGGATAAGACTGTAGGTCCACATAACTTGTCTGACAATTCAGATGGTTCATCTTCAGATGAAGATTAAATTGTGAGGGCCAGTTTGATATTTATGATCTGTTTATCTATTCTGTTTACCTGGTTAACATCTGTTGTTATGCCTTTTATCTTATTTTATCTTATATTATCTTATCTTAATGTTGGTTAATATCTTAGTTTATGGACTTGTTCATTTTGCTGTTGGTTGTCTCTTGAAAGTCCAAACTATATATCATAGGAGTGCAGGATGGATAATGGGAATTTTCCCCATCTTGAATTCTGGGTTAAATAGATATTTATAGGGATAGTTAGGAAACCGTTTCTATAATATTTTCTTTGATTGACGGTTGCATGAGCTCGTGGACCATGGCCATAAAGCTTATGCATTCACTTACTTACTGTGTCAGGGTTTAGCGTGGGTTCAGGACTGATCACCCTGGACTTGGGCATTTCACTTGGCTCAAAAATATATTAATATCTATAAGTTGTTCCTAGAGTATCTCTTAGGTTGAAATTAGAATGTGTCATGTAGAATTGGATCGTTCTGATATTCAGCAGTAAGTCAGTTTGTTTAACTTGGTTGTCATCTCCTATGCTGTTATCTTTTAAATGATTTGAGTTTTAACATATCTTATTACCGTAAGTTTGGTTACCTGTCTCTACCACTTGCTTGGATTAGTGGCTGTGAGTATGTGAGTTACCTTATTTGTCTCCCTACTGAGCATTATGTTAGTAGATGTTCTTCTGCCTTAAATATGAAAAGGTAGATGTGAGTTTATCTTTACCTTTACCTGAAGTGAGTTTATCTTTACCTTTAGTTTGAGTTTATCTCGTACCTTTACCTTGATGCATTTATCTTTATCTTTACCTTGAGTTTATCTCATACCTTTACCTTGATGAGTTTATCTCTTATCTATATCTTGATTGAATGTATATCTTATCTTTATCTTGATTATTATAAAGTCCTAAGAATCTGTCCTTCTCTGTGCTTGTCGTGAGTAAAGAATTGGACCACGTCAATAGTACAGTTTAGGTATTACACTTAGGATTTTTATTACCTTTTACCTTTTGTGCATACCCTCTACCACGAGTAGATGCGGGCTTGCCAGTATTTTTACCTTTTAGCATACCCTATACTATGCGTATAGTGCGCTTGCTAGTATCTTTACCTAGATTGTGTCTTCCTATCGCTACGAAAGCAAGTAGACGTTATGAATTATCTTTTACCTTGAGTTTTAGATGTTGATATCCGGAACCATATCATATATGTTTAGGTTTGTAGTAATGTAGTTTCAACTAGTCCTGATGAATTCGTCCCTCATTGAACTCTTGGGTGATTAATAGAATCTGTTCGCTCTAGTGTCAATGTTGGGTAAAGTTAATAGGATGCGTTTAGGTTAATTGTTGTTTATGGTTCTTAGTTATATTGTGTTAAGGGTTGTTAATACACACCTGTAATTTAGTTTTAATCATGGGTTTACTAACACTTGAGAATGTAGATAGTAAGTAGTGTTAAGAGTTAACTTACTCTATAAGGTTGTATAATTATATTTAGAATGTTAGTGATTAACGCGTAATTATTTGTTTTTCTCTATCTTTGGTTTTACTAAATTAAAGTAAATTATCTTGTAGAATAACTTATGTCAGTCAGTTACGTATGTCGGTTAGTTACACATCCTTTCTATGTTCTATACTTTCTGCAAATACCATTAAAGATATCTCGCGTGGCCTCTATACTGTCTGTATGACTTCGTCCTGATTTTTGTTCTGTCTCCTCAGCAAATAGTATGGCTGTTGAGCCTACCATAATTATGGTTTTATACCACAACGTTTCTCCTTTACCGTGTCCATCCTCAGGTTCGCCTAGCGTCAGTTAGTTCTGGAAAATAAAAAAAAGGAAACTTGTAGAGTTTTCCTTTTTTTGCTGGAGAAGAGGGAGAATGTAGCGATCACGCTACCAATTAAATTACTTTAATTAAAATTGGATTAAAATATACCCCTCTACAAAATCCTTGGGTGACGCCCGCGAAGATCCAACTACGATTTTTCGGTGCACAGGCGCGCCAATAGAAAGAAAATCGATGATTGTCGATTTCTAGTTGAGTTGGTCACGAACTCACAAAGAGGCAACACATCGTCATTACTTAGGTGACGGAGTTTGGGCAAAATTGGGAAAATATATAACTAAAAGACCTCGAACATCAGCCAATAACCCATATTTAGCAGTAGTTATATCTGGAGACTTATTTACAAGAAAGGAAAAAGGTTATAATACCGCCGATGTGTTGCTTTGCTCAAGTGAGTATATTGATATATTTCTCTTTATTTCTTCATTATAAAATCAAATTCACCATCCTAGATATCTCGTTCGTTATCTGTAGATATTAATTTCAGTTAAGAAATAATTTAAATGTCACATTATAAGTTATATTACCGTAAGGATATTCATTTCCATTTGCAAAGGAACAGTCAAGGCCATATGTTTTAGTGCTAAAGTTAAATTCCAGTTTCTCATTAGACTTTTTGCTCTAGGTTTTTTTTGAGGTAATAATATAAAAAAGTTTTAACGAATATCAGACATGTCATGCGCATGTCCCTGCCATGTCTGATTTGATGATTTGGATTAGTTTCAGTTTGACATGACATATGTATACCTAACCTGAGTTTTTTTGTTTTGGTTTCCAGTGCAGTGACTCTGTGCTGTCTACACATAGTGTTATAAATAATGTAATTAAATTGATAAAATTTATTTTAGATTCCGTCCCGTAGCTACTTGTCACATAGACACTTAGCCTAGTCAATTTATATAGATTGTATCATCATTTAATGTGCCATCATATAAATATGTGCCAGTTACTGTAAGCAGCTATGGTATGGGTTACCCCTAGAGTTACTTTTGATTGGATTGGATAGTACCTATTTCACAACATCCAGGATTGGATTTATCACCACAGCAGCCCACTAGTTTTTGCCGTGCCAAGAGGAAATTCATTCCTATCTGGACCTTTTTAAATAGGACTTGTGGTTAAGATAAGTTGTTTAATCTTATTATTTACATATTTTGGGTACTCTATAGTTGCTTGCACTGTAAACTTCTTGTATGCATACAATTGAGGTAAACTAGGTACATATTTCTTGATAGATAGGGTTTTAGGTCGTTGGTTTTTTTTTAATTTAATAGAAGTAGTAGTTTCCAATAAATAAAATTAGGTCTTGTTCAATAATCATTATAAATAATAATTGTAGCTTAAAAATTTGATAGGGAAGGGGTCGTTAAAGGTTTGTCGCGGATATACATTGTATATAAAGAGTAACTGACCAACTCATTTATACAACTCATTTATATCACTCATTTATAGAACTCATTTATATCACTCATTTATATAACTCATTTATATAACTCATTATATATTTATTTATTAGTGTTTTTGCTAGGTGAGATCTTTATTATTTTTGGTAACCGTAGCGTTCTTGTTGTGGATCTCACTCTAGCGTAGTTCAATTTAGGAAATAATTACTAACTTTTTAGTTGTAAGGACTTAGTGCTATTCCAACGGACTTTTGATTTGGATTTTGATTTTAATACTTTTGCTTGGCCAGTGATAGTGGATAATTGCTTGTTGAGTGGCCTTTGCGGTCCTATTTTATCTTTTCCCCATCCACTATCACTGTAATTACGTTGCGTTATATGTAAAGTGTTAACATTTAATATTTATTATTAATATATTTGTATGTATTAAGGTTGGTGTTTTATTTCAGTCTGTATTACCAGTATATAACATAGCAAGACAAGATCAGTATTTAGTATTTTGTATTTCAGGTGGTTGTAACCAGTGTCATAGAGTTCCCATTGTTCATTACTTCAAAATCTCGAACCTGTCCAACTTCTTGGTTCTGAGAGCCGAGTTGTTCGTTCGAGTTGGCGCCCTTTTTTCTTCTTCTTTCTTTGTTGTAACTCGATATTATTTTATCTCTAGCATTCTTACCTATTTTTCTTCCATTTTTGTATTAACAGTCTCATTTCCTTCCTAGTTACTATCATTTCATTACCAAATTTTCTTCTCATATCTCTAAAGCCAATATTCGGTGTATGGAAGCTAGCCCGAATACTCATACTTGAGATTTAGTGTCTCTCTGCCCTTTTGATTTTTTTTCCTTCCTGAGCTAAGCCCCTCTTCTTGTCTTCTTAAATCTCTTATCATTTATTTTACCCATCTTTATTCAGTTCTTCTCTTCAAAAATCTCTATACCCAGAGTATAGAGGTTTCAGGAGCCTACCTTCCGCGCTTCCTGACGACAAGATCTCATGGACTGGTTTGCTGCATCTCTTTTTAACACATTGTATCGAAAATCTATGATGACATTCAGTGTGAATATATGCACGGAAGAGGAGGACAACTGTAGCAGCTTTATTATGCGTAAGAGTGAAACAGCACTAATCCAAATAAAAAAGATGGTGTCGTCACTTCGCTCTGAATGACACTCTCTCTATGCTAATATATAACTCTATGGAAAAACCCTCTAAAAATGTGGTTATTTTGTTGAAAAATGAACATATTCACTCGCAAATAACTCGAAAAGTGTTGACTTGGCGAAAAAGCTCTATAGAACAAAAGTTACTTAAAATTAGTCAGTTTACCCATTTCCGGACTTATTTTGGACATATATTTTTTCACCCCCAAGAGGCGGTGAAAGTCATCCCCAGGGCAAAAGCACACATCGGCACAATATCACTTTTTTTCTTTGACATGTAAGCTATATGTTTGCCAAATTTCATGTCAATCCAAGCTGTTCTTTAAAATTTAGAGCAAAAACCGTGAATGAATGGACTAACTGTTTAGCTTTTTGTATTCTGTCAGATTAGCATTCTTATATTTTCTTCTTGCATCCATTAAATTCAATATCTCTTCTGTCATCCACTGTTGCTTATTCCTACGCTGATTTTCCATTAAATGGTCTTCTTGGACTTTTTCCAATGTTTCTTTTCATGACTGCCAAAATTATTTTTCTGAATTTTTATTTCCCAATTTCTGAAACTGATCTTCTAATTTATCGGTTACTATTTCTTTCACTTCCGCATTTGAAAGTTTATCTTTGCTGATCCTAGGAGATATTTTGGGTTTTTTAATCTTTTTAAATTTAAGTAATACTTTAGCTGCTAGTAAGTTGTGGTTGGAGGGTACATCCGCTACTGGATATGTTTTGGAGGATAAGATAGCATTTCTATATCTTTTTGATATACAGATATAATCAATTTGATTTCTTACTATTCTTCCACAAGTGTCCATAGGAGATTTCCAGGTGTAAAGTCGTCGCTTAGGCAAGTCAAAAAAAGTGTTGGATATTACTAATTGTTTTTCTACGCAAAATCTAATCATTATCTTTGAAATCTAATCTATCGAAAAACTAAAAGCTACTTAATAACGATTAGGTATTAATCTCGATGTGAAAACACAAATTGTAAAAACAATTTTTTTAAAATTTAATTTATTACTTCATAAACCACATTAGAGAGGTTACTTCGCAAATCACAATATGTTTTAAAAATCTATAGAAAGACATGGTAGGGGGCTCCCCTACCATGGGAGATTATCTCCCATGGTAGGGGAGCTCAAGCGGGGATTTTTGCAGTTATTCGAGCGCGTCCGATTATCATATGGGGAGAAACCTGGTACCCTGCAGATGTCCCTCTACCATATATTGTCTCTTAACACAGGCTCGTTAAGGGGGGCCGAAAAAAAAAATCTATCCTTAAAATTCTCGAAATTGTCAGATTCAGATAAGGTAAGTTAAGTATATGCAAAAGAGTGTATATTTCAAAAATCTGACGATTTGAGCGGAGCGTAAGGAAATGGGTGAGTCAAAAATTTCACAAAAAAAAGCGAATATTTCGCAAAATAAACATCAGATCGAAAAACTGCAAAATACACTTTCAAAATGTTTTTGAAAAATCTATCGAATGATACCAATCACGACCCCCCACGGAGGCGGGGTGGGGGGTTACTTTAAAATCTTAAACTGGGCCCCCAAATTTTTATTGCAGATTTGGATTGTCTACATAAAAATAAGCTACTTTTATTCGAGACATTTTTTCGAATTATCGATATATGGCGCTATAATCGGAAAAAACTATTGGTGGAAATGGAAAATTAAAATAAAAAATGGCAAGCGCCATTTAGGAACCTAAGGAAACTAATAATCACAACCCAATAGGTCCACATAACGCTCGAGTGACGGCAAATTTAGCATAATTTGCTCCCCTACTATTACACGACCCCCACAACGACTTTCTAGGGGTGGGACGGGAGCAATTTTGAAATATTAAATGGGAACCTTCATTTTTTTTGCTGATTGCAAATGTTATTTAGGACATTTTTTTTCGAATTCTCGAATTAACTTCTGAACATACTTCATTTTTACAAATTGAAGAGTCTCAGATGCAGAATCAACCAATTTAATAAAAATTAAAATGGTAAATAGTAATTTAAATCTGAGACTTTTAAAGTTCTTTCTGGTACATCCTTAATCTGCGACTTTTTCAATTAATAAGACCGCAGACGACGAATATAGAAAACGAAAAGGAAACGATCACATTTCGCTTTCATTCGTCTAGGAAGAAAGGACAGAAGAGGAACTTTCAGTACTCAAATCCGAGTAAAGAGAGAAAAATAAAAATGATAATTGATGGTTTTGCTTGTTTTCGATTCAGAGGGTTGCACACCAGCTAGACAGGCACTGTTTCTACCATTTCAGGCGTCCTCAGCAGCGTTCGTTAGCGTGCATTCCTCTGAATCGAAAAACAGCTGGACCATCAATTTAAAGGGAATCTGAAAGATAATTCAAATTCCCCATTAGGACGCGATACAGCGACATCTCCTAACAAATTGAAGAGTCTCAGATGCAGAATCCACCAATTTCATAAAAATTCTGCATCTGAGATTCTTCAATTTTTTAGGAGGTGTCGCTGTATCGCGTCCTAATGGGGAATTTGAATGATCTTTCAGATTCCCTTTAAATTGATGGTCCAGCTGTTTTTCGATTCAGAGGAATGCACGCTAACGAACGCTGCTGAGGACGCCTGAAATGGTAGAAACAGCCTGTCCAGCGGGTGTGCAGCCCTCTGAATTGAAAACAAGCAAAACCATCAATTATTATTTTTATTTTTCTGTCTTTACTCGGATTTGAGTAATGAAAGTTCCTCTTCTGTCCTTTATTTCCATGACGAATGAAAGCGAAATGTGATCGTTTCCTTTTCGTTTTCTATATTCGTCGTCTGCGGTCTTATTAATTGAAAAAGGCGCAGATTAAGGATGTACCAGAAAGAACTTTCAAAAGTCTCAGATTTAAATTACTATTTACCATTATAACTTTTATTATATTGGTGGAATTCTGCATCTGAGACTCTTCAATTTGTTAGGAGATGTCGCTGTATCGCGTCCTAATGGAGAATTTGAATTATCTTTCAGATTCCCTTTAAATTTATGGTCCAGCTGTTTTTCGATTCAGAGGAATGTACGCTAACGAACGCTGCTGAGGACGCCTGAAATGGTAGAAACAGCCTGTCCAGCGGGTGTGCAGCCCTCTGTATCGAAAACAAGCAAAACCATCAATTATTATTTTTACTTCATTTTTACTAACGCTGATCTTGCTTTACTTATGCGTTACTTTATGTCAATAGAGTGGTCCCAGCGGCGTGCTGGAACTTTTCAAGCGGCCCGGTGATTTTATAGAAAAGCGGCCTCCCATCCTCATTTTACCTTCTATTATCAGGATGTTTTATTCGTTATTAAAAAAAAACAAAAATATAAATTATTTTTGAATCAAACATAAAACTTCGAATTCAATGACGTTTTTAATTTGCTATATTTTTTCATTTAAGAATAACAATCTTACAAATAATAAATGGCATGTATGACAATATTGTATGCAGTAACGCAGAAACCATAATTTCCTGAATAAATATAATATGAATTTGATGTAATTAAGATAAAAGTAAAATAAAATTTTGAGAATTTTTCAATTATGTATTAAGCTCAATTTTAGTAAATTAATTATACAAGAGAGTTCAAGTGCAAGTAGGGTGCAAATACTTTAATTTAAAAATATTTAAAATGTTAATACAAAGCAATAATCTAAATATTATTTTGCGATTATTTTATAAAATAATTACTTAACTCTTGATCAATAATTTCCGCATTATAGTAGATTTTTGAGCAAATACGTCGATTATTCCATCATTTTTAAACTCATACAAAGCTTCTTTTTCTATAGCCATTAGCATAAAAGTGATCTTGTGTTAAAGTACTTCTTAACCGATTTTTTTTATGTATTTCAATGTTGAAAAGCTTTTTTTGCAAGATACTGGTGTCACTGAAAGAGTTAATAAATGCTTTATATTATACTATTTAAATTTGGATAAGCACACAGCACACTGATATAAGTTGTACTTATGCAAAACAGCGTAACAGCAAGCTATTCAATCTTTAAACTTTTTAGTACCACACGGAGGTGAAGTTTTCACGATATCAACATTGTCATTTGTTACTTCATGTTCATTACCACTTAAATTAATAATATCATATTATCATCCTTCATATTTTCTGTAGACTTAATATATTCATCATGAACTCGATCTTCTATCTATAATCTCATTATGTATTTTGCAAAATCCTATTTTTAATACAATCCATTCATCAGAAAAATCCACGAGTTCTTCTCCAATTGCAGTCGCAGATATGGTAGGATAAAAATTTCTAAATTTTTCAGTATACCATTTTTTATTGTATCAAAATTTTTAGGATGTAGAGTACTTAGATCATAATAAAACGATTTGATTTGTCTTGATCAAATCGTTTTTTGATACTTCCAATAATTCAGTCAAAAATGTGCAAGACGTTTTTCCATTTTTTATTCTGCAGAGTACATACCTACATGTTTGAAGGGAATTGGAAAACAATTAAATATACTTGTAGGTATGTATGAAAATCAGTAATATTATCTGTAGCAATCTATTTATGTATATAGACTGTAGAGTCTTATTCATTTACTTAAGCTGTATTTCACAATTAAAAAAATATTTTTTATTATTAATTTTTTTTTAAATGTTTTATTAATATTATTAGCAAAATTGACATCCGATTAGAAATTAAAAAAATATTTTTTTTATTACATCTAAAAATTTTTGTGAAAACCTATTTGACCGGCCTCAAGAAGCCGCGGCCTCTCGGTGATTGCACCGATTCATTTATATGGCCAGCACGCCACTGAGTGGTCCCATTTGCTGCTTATGTTGGTACTAAGGTATACGCAGCTGTTTGCCCTGGCAATTGACTGGTGATTAAACACAAGTCGTGATTTTAATATTTTCCGTTTAACCCTAGATGGACCAAGGAGGGTTAAAAAGTATCCACAACATTACATTACATTCGATTTTCTAAATACCTTTATTCCTAAAAATCTCAAATAATTAATAGTTATCAGCGTACTACTGCCCTATTAGATGGCACAATTATTATCATTTCTATAATTTAATTCATTTCCTCATACTTTTATAAAAACTTGATTGACAGTGGACTATAAATAATCCTCTTGAATACCTTCAACACCGTCCCAAAATGGAAAGGGACGATATCATTCATGTGTCAAATTACCAAAGTCTAAAAGAAAAAAGGGCAATAAATGGGCAAAAACAACCATAGCTTGTTCAAAATGCAAGTATGTATGCGGTAAGCACAGCAAGAAGTCAAAAATGTTTCTGTATCCTACGATGATGCCAATTCCACTGAAGCCGAAGACTCCGGGTAAATTATAAATTCGTATCTTTTAACTGTTCCACTAACGACTAGGAATAATATAAAAGTGTTATTTTTAAATTAGTTTAAATAAAGAAGCACGTTTTTGATTAATTTATGTGTGGACATTTATTGACCCTCCTTGGTCCTCGTTGTTTCCACTAAAAGATTGGTGCTGCGGGTGTTAGGTACCATGTACTTTGTATTTGTCGTATTTAGATCCAGTCCATATTCTCTACTTATATCTGATACTTCTTCTTCTTCTTTTTTTAATAGGACTATGTCCTGTTTCTTCTGTTACAGTCTCTGCTGCGATCCGGAGCACCAGCTCTCGTACCATCGTTTTTTGGGTCTTTCTATGGGCCGCTTGGTGTTGGGCTTCTGTGTCTTTGCCCATTTCGCCATACGCTCAGGATCCATCCGACCTACGTGGTCTCTCCACATGAACGCCTACGTCTTGAACGCCTAGCTCTCTCAATGTGTTTTCGTTTCGTATTCTATCTCTGAGTGTGATACCTCTTATGGATCTTAGGGTTTTTATCTCTGCTGCTCTCATTATTTGTTTGGTCTTTGTTGTCTCAGCCCTTGTCTCAGCTGCGTATGTCAGTACGGGTCTAACGCATGTCTTATAAATACGGACTTTTCTTTCGGTGCTCATATATTTATTCCCCCAGATTATATCCCTCAGGAAACCAGATATTGTCGCTGATTTCGTTGCCTGTTATTTTGTTTCTTATAACAGATGCCTGTCGCTAGATATTTCCACACCCAAGTATCTACAATCCATTACCCGTTCGATTATATGGTCCACTACTAATTTACATCTAATTGGGTTCTTGGATATTACCCAATCATCGATTGGGTTTTCTCTGTGGATAGTATCAGGCTATAATTTTCGGCGGTAATTGTAAATTTTTGTTGTAGGCCTTGTGTACAGTAAGGGAAAAAACCCTTACTGTATAATATAATATGAATCGAAAAAAATGTATATAATTTTAAGTAATTTAGGTTGTTACAAAAGATATTGTTTCTACATACACAAAGCGAAGGTTGATTGACGAAGTTTGTTTGTGTAGCCTCGCAGAGACTCACGTATAGCTTACTTCCAAAGTCCGAGTTGGAAGAAGAGATAAAAAGCCCACATAGGGATTAATTTCAGCATTATAGTATTGTCATTATTCATAGTAAGATTAAGATCGTTACTATGCTAGTGAGCCGTCCTACGAGAAGGTTGTCCTGAAAGACTACCCCGCGAAACAACATCTTAGTAACCTTATGTTGATGGATTTTGTAAATCATAAATAAAATTATAAGTTAGAGTCGGTGTTTCAACTCGACATACCAACCCTGCAACGTATCATGGCAATCTACCAACTTAACAGTTGTAAGGCATCTTCGTTTTCGGCTATTAAGATTGCATCATCTGCGTAGCAAATTATTCTTGTGGTTCGGTTACCCATTTTGTATCCTTGATTCATTTTGTTAACACTACCTTATAACTTCATCCATTATTAAATTAAATAGACATGGACTGAGGCTGTGCCCTTGTCTAATGCCGACATTGATTTTAATTTCTTCCGTGAGCCCGTGTGTGGTTTATATCTGATACGTGCGACATTATTATTTGTAAACAATCCAAGCTATCTTCAAAAACTGCTGCATCATCGGCATATCTAATATCGTTTAAACGCACTCCGTTGACTAATCCGCCTTCCTATAGTTCTCTCAGTGCTCATGGGGATGAGTAGATATGATATGGAGATTGTGCACCATCTTTGAACCGAATTGAAACATAAGCTGTTTTTAATTTTAATTTTACTCATATTTTTAGTAAACGGAATCAACATTAGTTGGAATTTTTACTATACGAATAGACAGAATGTGACTGCATATTGTAGAGTCTCTTTCGTCTTCTTTGTTTGTCGTCTCCTTGCATTAGAAATTGAAAAAAGCAGAGTTTAAGAATGTTACCAGAAAATGGTTTCACGGGGCGCGCGACTTTTCCCCAACACGACTCTACCTTATCGGCAGAGTTTACGAGAAATGTACGGTAAATTAAAGCTGTAATTACAAAGAAAGAAATATGTATGTCTGTGTACTCACTTTATCACGCTTAAAGAATTACGGGATCTGGATTTCAATGCATATTTTTTTTATAATTCTCGTATGAAAGTTACGCGTGAAGTTAGTCGTATTGATGACAGTTGGGGAAACGTCCGCGACCCGTTTCACGAGAAGTTTAAGATTAATTGTTTGTTTCACGAGAAGTTTCAGATTAATTGTTTAGATCTGGGACTTCTCAGTTCTCTTTAATAGATGTCGCTTATTTTTGCTTAAATATACAACTTGGTTTCGTTCGATTCAGAGCAGGCTTGCCATGTGTAGGGATTTTTCCCGAATCTAGGGATTTTTGGAGCTTAAGTGAAGAAAGGGATTTTTCTTGATTTATCTTTGAAATCTAGGGATTTTTAAAGTTTGGCATATTTTTAATTTTTATTGCTGCCGCCACCTAGCACACAGTGGTTAAAGATGTAGAATTCAAATTTAACGATACAGTTTTCTTCCTTTTATAGGTATATATTTGGTTAAATTGACTGGACAATCCAAAAAAATATAAGAAGAAGAAGATAGGGGTTATTTGACAGCTGACAAATGACAAGTTCTTCTTTTTCCTGACGTAACTGGGTAAATTGTCAAGGACATAGCCCCAAAAAAGAATAAAAAGAAGAAGAATGACGTCATATAATATTAAATTGACAGCTGACAAATGACAATTTCTTCTTTTTTTGTTCTATCACACACGGAATAGCAAACTATTCTTTGTTCTGTGCTTGGGAACTGAGCTAGGGATTTCTAGGGGAATTTGAAGCTCCCGTCTAGGGAGATCCAGAAATTTCATCTGGCAACCCTTTTCAGAAGTGTTCATGTAGCCCCACTGAAGATGTCTGGAGAGACAGAAACGTACGTATGGGACGGTGCACCACCTCTGAACCGAACCCAACTTAAGCTGTTTTTCAATTTTAAAATAAAAAATCTAATGTTATTATTGCATTATTGCAACATAGATATTTTTTCATATTGATTGACGCTAATAATCAAATAAGTTAATAAACCTTAAAAAATTAAAAATAATATACAGGGTAGCGAGAAAGTATAGAAATACGGTAATTTCTCGGAAACCGCTAAAACGATTTTTATAGGTTTTGGTCGGTAAGGGTTTTCTAATACGGCCGATATTATAGTGGTAATTACTGTAGGTTTTCTTTAAAGACAATCGTAATAAAAGTCCGTTTGATGTTTAACAGTTTTAATTAATAAAATAGATGACTAAATTATTGATACTATTAAATTGACGAAATTTAAAAGTGTAAAAGTGTGTAATTGCGACCAAAATCTTGCGTGTTCTTATTCTTACAAAAAAGAAATGTATTTATAGATAACTTGCGTCTAATCAATATAATACCGTCTTAATAGTCTTAATTAGTCTTTTTACGTCTTATTAACCCTAAGAGCACGTCCGTCGCCGATGTGATGTTATAATCGACTGCCTGTATTCATTCTAGTTCCCTACGCTAAAACCAACCCTCTTAGGCTAATCTCTTTTTTCCTGTGAAAGAGCCCAATTAAAATTGGTTCAAAGTATGTACCGACCCGCCGCCGTCTTTTTCCAATAAACTAAAACTATAAAGTTAAAAGTAGTCCGCCACCGTCGCCGTAATCCCCAATTTGTTCTGCACATCTGGGCAACGTCCATATGTGAGACCCTTACCCCGTTCTCGTACTAATAATTAATAAAAATGATATACAGGGGAATTTAAAATATAAGGTAAACTATTTACAATCCTACATTACGTTGTTATCAAATCTTCCGTTTTTCTTGAAATCTAATGAACTTTCTTATTTCAAATGGAACACCCTGTATATTTTTTGCGTTTTGATGTCCTTAAGAAATGCTGATTATTTTTATGTTATATTCCCTATACCTAAATGCCATAATTTCGGAGTTATTACTACATTTATTAAATACAAATTTTTAAACAAATAATAAAAATCAAATTTTTCGGCCAGGCCAGACATTATTTTAGATTCCTTGGATTATTGGGAACAAAAAAGATCCTTTGTAATTTTTCTTTAAAGTTAATCGTTTCCGAGTTATAAACAATGTAAAACTGAAAAGAATCGAATTATTATGATTTTCAAGATTCAATCAAATACACACGTAAAATTTTTTTTGAAATTACGAAGTACGTAATTTCATGCTCAAACCTTCTTTTATCAGCTCCCTATAAGAATTTTTGGCACGTTTTATTCTAAAACATTGTTTTTTTTAATTGTTAATGAAGCACATAATATGAGAGGACGGGATTAACAACTAAAAAAGAGTGTTTTAAAATGCAATAAGCTCAAAATTACTTATCGGTAACTGTAGTCCTGTCGCCAGTAGGGGTCTCCTTAATTCAGATGGACTTACCCAAGTTTTCTTTATGTATTTTGACCCGTAGAACACGAATTTTTTGGGTAACAGTCGATCCGGATGTCGGTAAGATTGTTATAAACAAAGAACTTGAGGAATCACATAACAGCGATTTTTCGCAAAACAAAACATGTTTTTGTATTCTTTGGATCATTCTAAGTAAAAAATTATTTTACAAGTTTTTTCGTAGGATGCCTAGTTTTCGACATAAATGCGGTTAAACTTTCAAAAAATCGAAAAATTGCAATTTTTGAACCCGAATAACTCTTGATTGAAAAATAAAATAGCAATTCTGTTTACCGCATTTGAAAGTTCAAGTAAAATTCTATCGGTTTTGATTATTCGCATTGCTAAAACTTAATTTTTTTTATCGTTAAAAAAGCTATAAACACATAGTGATTTAATGATGTTTTCAATGCATTTCTAATTTGAAATCGAACGAGTAGGCGCGCATACAGAATTTCTACGTATATTACGTCCATTAAAACGCATGCATTGGGCCCGGGAAAAACTATGTGTTTATAGCTTTGTTCAACAAATAAAAACTTAATTTTTAGCAATGCAAATAATCAAAACCGATAGAATTTGACTTGAACTTTCAAATGCAGTAAGCAGAATTGCTATTTTATTTTTTAATCAAAAGTTATTCCGGTTCAAAAATTGCACTTTTTCGATTTTTAAAGTTCAACCGCGTTTATCTCGAAAACTATGCGTCCTACGAAAAAACTTGTAGGAACATTTTTTGCTGAGAATCACCCAAACAATACAAAAAATGTTTTATTTTGCGAAAAACCGCTGCTATTTAATTCCTCAAGTTCTTTGTTTATAACAACCTTATCGACATCCGGATCGACTGTTACCCAAAAAATTCGTATTCTACAGGTCAAAATACATAAAAAAACTTGGGTAAGTCCATCTGAATTAAGGAGGCGGTTGTACCCCCCCCCCCTGGCGACAGGACTACTGATAAAATAAGGTTTGAACGTGAATTTAGGCCCTTCGTTGTTTCAAAAATAATATTCTTTACTTGTGTTTTTGAGTCTAGAAAATCGTCATTTTTCGATTTTTTCAGTTTTAAATTGTTTTTCTACAACCGTGTTAAAAATGCAATTTTTAGCACTCCATAGGAGCGTCAAAAATGCTACTTTAAGGCACTAGTGCTTTAAAAATTTTAAGGCACTGCAGTTAAAAGTGAATTGTCAAATTGTGAAACGTCAAAATATTTATATTTCATTTATTAACAATAATATTAATAGAACAACTTGCGCAATTTGAAAAAGGTGGTTTAAAAGGTTTTTTAAAATTTAATTTAAACTGTATTATTGCATTTTTAACACGTTTGTAGAAAATAGTTATTTATGAAACAGTTCGTGAAGTATGCTTTTTGCGAACGCACGCGATTTTTAGAGCAGGGCCCGGAGCACGCCAAATCGAATTCTATTTTGCTGACGTCACAAAATAGAATTTCATAATGGGAGAATCGACGGTTGCTAGGCAACCTGACGTCACTAAAATAGAATTCTATTTGGCGTGCTCCCATAGCAGAAGCGACAACGGAGCGAGTGCTGTACATCGCGTAAGTTCGCAAAAAGTACTTCAACGCACAGTTTCATAAAAATTTTTATCTACGATAAACAAATAAAAAAACTGTAACTCTTCGTCACTGGTATTCATTTCTATTCTACAATTTTTAGAACTTTGACATTTAAAAATCCTAACTACTTTCAAACCACAAACCTGTCAAAAATTGTGTTGTAAGTCATTGCTCATATTGTCATCGCCATGACAACGCCAAAGTTAAGGATATTTGATTATATTAAAGTGGGCCGAAAAACCCATTGAAAGTGGCGAAAAAGTAAATCCTATTTAAAATACATTGTTACTTCACGCACACTTTAAACCCTTCACGCACTGCTATCTATAATGACAGTTTTCACAAACTAAAAACTTATACATAATATGACATAGAGTAGATAAAACAAGTTTATGTAACGGTATAATATTTTCACTAAGAATTTTTAGACATTCCCCTCGAGTGTAGACAACCAGTTCTACCTTTTACGGGTCATAGGTTTCATGGTTTCAGCAATTAACGAAAATATTGTATTTTATAAATTTATAACGTTTGTAGAAAAAATATTGTATGGTATACCTGTTAAAAAGTACATTTTTAAGGCACTCATATGAATTTTCACATGCGTGCCTTAAAATTGTACTTTTAACACTTATATCATAAATAACTATTATAACTAGGAAACGATTAACTTTAGACAAAAAAAAGACCTTTTTTGTTTTCAATGATTCAAAGAACCTAAAATAATGTCTATCCGGGCCGAAAAATTTAATTTTTATAATTTGTTTAAAAACAATTTTTGAAGTTATACTTCTTTAGGCGCGATTGAGAGTAAAATTTCATAATACTGCGTGCATGCGCACACAGACAGTATGACGGTTAGTTGCTAAATCTTTTAAGTTTTGTATAAATATATCAGTGCAAGAAAAGATGTGAAAGGATATATTAGTGTTTCTGGTAAATATATTTAGTATAATTTTTGTGTCTTTGGATTTGTCTTCCTCAGGAGTAAGATGAGAAAACATTTTATTGTATATTTATTATACTTCACCTTGTCTGTTTGTTACCGTGAATTGTCATTAGGTACGTCCGAACCGATACAGACACAGTCCTCGTAGCGTATTTGGTATAGCATTCGGCTAGAGATCGAGAGGTCTTGAGTTCGAATCCGGAGCAATCCTATACTTTTTTTTATTTTTTTGAAAGCGGTAAGCACAAAATTAGTTTTGTGTGTAAAAAAAATAAAACAAACTGTTTAAAGTATATTTATTTTTAAGAAATCATATAATAGAAGTATAACTTTTTACGTGCGTACAAAGTACACACACATTCTTTTTTCTTTAATAAATGTAGCAATAACTCCGAAATTATGGCATTTAGGTATAGGGAGTATAACATGAAAAATAATCAGTATTTCTTAAGGACGTCAAAACGCAAAAAATATACAGGGTGTTTTATTTGAAATAAGAAAGTTCATTAGATTTCCAGAAAAATGAAAGATTTGACAACATTGTAGTTACCACTATAATATCGGCCGTATTAGAAACCCTTACCCAACAAAATCTATAAAAATCGTTTCAGCGGTTTCCGAGAAATTACCGTGTTTCCATACTTTCTCGCTATCCTGTATATGACTACCTTGCAGTAGGTATCATATTTTTTATTAAAGTTGCCATAAAATTATTTTTATGGTAAGACGTCATGACAATTCTAGTGTGACCGCTCGTTATGATTCTAAATATAGTTCATGTACTCACGGTTTTTTCTCCAAATTTTAAAGAACAGGTTGAACTGACGTGACATTTTGTATACACATAGCTAACATGTCAAAGAAAAAAGTGGTATTGTGCCGATGTGTGCTTTTGCCCTGGACGTGTGTTTCACCCATTTTCGAAGGTGAAAGAATATACGTTCAAAATAAGTCCGGAAATGGATAAACTGACTAATTCTAAGTAACTTTTGTTCTATAGTTTTTTCACTAAGTTAATACTTTTCGAGATTATTTGCGAGAGAATATGTTCATTTTTCAACAAAAAAAACACGGTTTTGGACGGTTTTCTCAAATAACTCAAAAAGTAAGTATTTGGCTAAAAAACATTTTTAACAAAAAATATAGCTTTTAAAAAAGTGAAGAAAATGGTATATGTGTAAGGTCCATAGACCCAGTAGAAACAGAGTTGTAGCGTTTGCAGCTAATAAAAAATAGGCTCTTATTCTCCAACTTCCGAATCGAATACGTCAACGTGAAATATCCAAAAAATTAAGCACTTTTCGGGAAAAACTCATCATTACCTTTTTAAAGTGTTTAAGAAAAGCTTTATTTTTGTTTTTTAAAAAAGATTCTAGCATCAACATAAGCAAGTTACGCTCAAAATACTTCTTACGTGCGTACAAAGTACACGCACATTCTTTTTTTAATTTTCAAATTTGAAAAGAAATTATTTTGTTCAAAATAACTTAAAAATTATTAAAGATACCAAAAATTTTAAACAGTAAAACATGTAGGTTTTTTTTGAATATTTTGGATCTTTTATTTTTCTGGAAGACAAAGATCTGGCGGTTGAAAATTGGCATACACTCATGACTCGTGACTTCTTCAAGCCCTTTCAACTGCAGCCCTTTCAAAAATAATAAGTACTTTGAACCGGTGAAACTTACAGATCATAAATATTATAAACAATAGATAAGTAAAGTAACTTGTGAAACGGTAACGATTAATGAAAAAAAAAGGACCAACTTTATTTTCAGCGTAACTTGCTTATTTTGATGCTAGAAACTTTTTTAGAAAACAAGATTACACCTTTTTTTAAACATTAAAAAACAGGGTACTAAACTCTAAGAAGGTAAGTACCACAAAATTTATTAAAAAGGTAAATATTAAAATCTGTATTGGACGCGTTTTGGCCCAACACGAGCCATCATCAGCCAAGTAAAGGAAAATACATCAAAGAACTGACCCAACAGGAAGAGGAAAGAAGCGATTAAGCCTGGATAACAAATTGTACATATACAAACATTTAAAATAAGGTCGATGTTACATCGATGTTACAATCGATGTTACAAAAATTTATATTATATGTTTGTGTATGTATAATTTGTTGTCCAGGCTTAATCGCTTCTTTCTCATTCCTGCTGGGTCAGTTCTTTGATGTATTTTCCTTCACTTTGCTGATGATGGCTCATGTTGGGCTGAAACGCGTCCAACAAGGATTTTAATATTTAACTATTTAATAAATTTTGTGGTACCTTCTTAGAGAGTACTTTGTTACCTCTAGGCCACATTTGTGAACTATGGTTAGTTCCTTTTATAGTTCATTTTAAAAAACTTGTAATGAGTTTTACCCGAAAAGTGCTTCATTTTTGGTTATTTCACGTTGAAATATTCGATTTAAAATTTGACGAATAATAGCCTGTTTTGCATTAGCTACAACTCTGCTCCTACCAGGTATATGGACCTCATACATTCAACAGTTTTTTGCTATCGACAAGCTATCTTATCGTTAGGAATGTATTCTGGATAAAATACTTACTTTTTGAGTAATTTGACAAAAACTGTTTAAAAACATTTTTTTTTTGTTGAAAAATGAACACATTCACTTGCAAATATCTCGGAAAATGTTGACTTAGTGAAAAAACTCTTAAAAACAAAAGTTCCTTAGAATTAATTATTTTATCCACTTCCAGACTTATTTTGAGCGTATATTCTTTCACCACCGAGAAGGTGTGAAACTCCCCCAGGACAAAAGCACACGTCGGCAAAATATCACTTTATTTCTTTGACATGTTAACTACCTGAATGCCAAATAACATGTCAATCGAAGCAAGTTTTTAAAATCTGAAGGTTTTGCAATATTTTACCGTGAGTGAATGGACTATCATGATAATTCTAGTGTGACCACTCGTTATAACTCTAAACTAGTAAAATGTGAAATTAACAACGCATCAACTGTTTCTGTCCAGCGGAGCTGAAACGTGGAAGCATTTTCCTGGCAGCAAATTTGATTAGAAGTTTTCTACAGTAGAGATCAACAATTATCGTCGATAATAGTTTGATGTACCTATAAAATTACGCGTTAGATTGCAAATTACACTTACTCAAGCTACTTAAACGAATTGCTTCCTATTTGAAGCAATTAAATATAATTTTTAATAAAAAATAATAACTTCGTGTCAAATCAACGTAATATTCGTTAAAAGCTAAATTATATTTATATCTAGCAATTATTTACTGGCGTGTGGGTAACCTGAATGATAGTTTCTTCTTTCTCAGATTTCACTCAACAATTAAGTTAATATCTTTCTAAAAGTAATTATTTGTGGCTCCCAGTTTTCTTAGAAATATCCGAAATTATAAAACAATACGGTATAATACAAACAATAAGGCCGATGCCACATTATGCGTTTTGACCGGATGCGGTGAAAACGCACCCGTTTCCAACGCAACCGGACCGACCTGTCACACTATGCGTTTAGTCTGGTGCAGTTTGTAAGCGCGTACCGATGATTCAAAACGCATCCGTTTCCAACGCAACCGGACCGATCTGTCACACTATGCGTTTAGTCTGGTGCAGTTTGTAAGCGCGTACCGATGACTCAAAACGCATCCGTTTCCAACGCAACCGGAACGATCTGTCACACTATGCGTTTTCACCGGATGCGGCGGAAACGTATCCGGTCAAAACGCATAATGTGGCATCGTGGCACTAAGGGGTGTCAAAATTATTAATTTTGCATCCAAAAAACAAAGTTTGTGGAAGGATGAAAGTAATTCACTCAGGGCTGGACTGGCTCCCAAAACGGCGCCAACCCAAATTCTAAAAAAAGGCGCAACCTTAAACAAAGACGCCAGATCCCCCCTCTTAGGTTTTTCACATCAATCTTTTCTGAAATTATAACGTTTATTCTTCCTACTATTGATAAGCAATTCTCCGTAGGTACTATTTTTATTTTATTTAGATTATTTAATTTATTTTTTAATTTATTTAATTTTATTTATTTGATTTTTTTATTCCATAATCAGTCAAAACATTATTGTTTAAAGACAGGCATCGGAAAGTTTGAGAATATTTTGTGCTACAAAAATGAATAATTCGAACAATATTTGGTTTATACGCTTTAAAGACAGTTGTCGACAATGTTTTAAAAATAATAATATTCTTACGCTTGCTTCAATATATTATACAGTGCATTCGTAAAGTTTGGAAACGGTTTATTATCTCATGACTTAATTATTTTCAGAGTTAAAGCTCGAATAGGTCGATTTTTATTTTTAAATTTTGATTTTTTAAGGTATATCCCATAATAGTGACGTCATCGATTTGGGCGTGATGACGTAATCGATGATTTTGTAAATGGGAATAGAGGTCGTGGTAGCTCATTTGAAAGGTGATTTAATTCTCTATTCAGTAATATAAACATTAACATCATTACTTAAACAGGGTGGCCAAAAAATAACTTTCTAATTAAATTAATTGACGCAAAAAGAAGAATGTGTGTAATTTCATAAATAAACATTGCTTTTCTCTTATATTAATGTCAAACAGCCACCCACCTGCCTCTTAGCAGTTTGGACATTTAATTTAAGCCAAAAGCAATGTTTATTTATGAAATAAACATTTTTTTACATCTTCTGGCACAAGTAAAATATATTTTGAGTTAAATAAATGACATACATTTTTCTTTTTGCGTCAATTAATTTAATTGAAAAATGATTTTTGGGGCCACCCGGTATAAGTAATGATGTTAGTGTTTATATTACTGAATAGAGAATTAAATCTCCTTTCAAATGAGATTACCACACGTCCCCTATTCGATGACGTCACTATTATGGGATATACGTCAAAAAATCAAAATTTAAAAATAAAAATCGACCTGTTAGAGCTTAAACTCTGAAAATAACTAAGTCATGAGATAATAGATCATCTCCACACTTTACGAATGCACTCTATTTATAGATTGTTTTCACACACGTTCACTAAATTAAATGATCTTAAAACAGCAACTGACTTACACGCGTATGACACAAGAAATGCCGGGATATTTTATCTTCCTCGTCATAATTACACTAATTTCAGAAAATCTCCTGAATATGCAGGCTTAGTGATGTAAAATTTCCGGGAAGATTCAAACCCCGGAAAGTTTCCGGGAATATTGGAAATTTTTGGAAACTTATGGAAATATTGCATTTTTATTAAAATTATTATAATAAATTATACAAAGCAGTAGTTATCTTTACTTATTGTTGTGGTATTACGACTACAGAAAAAATCTGTTAAAAATTAAATGTCCAAAAATACTAAAAGTGTATTTAACTTAATTAAAAAAATACTTTGAATATTTGGTACTATTCATTATAATTTAAAAATAAAAAAGTTATTTTATTAAAAAATATTGTTCTGAAGCTATTTCCTTGTGGCATTTTTATGATTAATTATTTATATGGGAAATAAGCCACAATTAAAATGAAAAAAATAATTTTATTAACGTTTCGACGCCCAAATCGGGTGCCGTTGTCAAAATACAAAATATTACTAAAATAAACTAAAGTGTTGTTGCTAAGCAAAAAAATTCTTCTAATAATTTATTTAATCTCACTCATTTATATTGGCAATTCAGACATATATTATACATTTTTAAAGTAGAAGACTTTAAAATCATATTGCCAATATTTATGAGTTGCGTTCCTGGGACGACTTACTGAAAGATAGTTCATTCGATTACATGAAATTAACCCCAACTCAAGAATATCCGTCATAAAAAATTATAGCATGTGATATGTCTTTAAAAAGACAACCAAATGCAACGACAGTAAAATTCTCGCGTTAGAGACTTCATAGTAAATCACAAGGAAAAACCAGGAAAAACCCTGTGATACTATCCCGACATCGTAAGTATTTGGTCTTACATTAATTTACTCTCAAAAAATAATACCAAATTCTGACTTGTAACATGTTTAAATTATAAATAATATTAATAATACTAGATATATAAGTAATACTAAAATATAAAATATGTACTAGCTCGATATTATTGACTTACTAATCTTGGTATTTTCTTTCTATTGACTTCCTCTTTCAGTATGGGTAGCCACATCCTACTGCATTCTACCGAGGAATTTGCGACACAATTGGTTTCATTTAGCATAATTAGAGCCGCTTCTTTGATTTTTCTCTTTTTACTATCTGATTCTTTCAGGACTATACTTGAATCTCTCCACTGAACTCTATGTTCATTATCCCATGCGTGTTGACATATTTGAGATCTCTCAAATTCTCTATTTTTAATATAAGATTGATGTTCACTTATTCTAACGTCTAATGGTCTTGATGTCTCACCTAAATAAAATTGTTCGCATTTGAGGTTACGGCCAGCATACTCAAGCAGAAGACTCCAAAATATTCTACATAGAGCCAGTTTGTCGATGATCCGGGAAAGGTTGCAATTTCACAGGTCAAATTTATTTTTTATCGAACAAGACATCGTAAGTATTGAAGATTTACTTTTCGGAATGATATCAAATTCTGATTTTGATGGAATTATTTTTAGTTTACACATAATTTATGAAAATTCATATCAGAAACAAAGAAATATACATTTAAATAAATTTAATAATCTTTTAGAACAAAATAGTTTACATACTTTTGATAACCTAAATAGAAATAATGACATATTAGCGACAGTTGTCAAACTATCAAATAGACATTTAAATGCAACGGAAAATTTGGTATTGTCAAAAGGTTTAAACTATGCTGTTACTCATCCATCTATTCCAAAATTAGACATAATCAGCTCAGTGGAAAAAATATCCCAGTGTCTACCAACTCATGAAAAAGAACAATATAGGGTACTATGTAAACTTGAATTGGAAAAGTCTAATCAAATTGAACAGAACATCAGCAAAGAGGAAATGAAAGCTTTAAAAACTTTAAGAAATGATGACTCCATAACAATCCTACCAGCGGATAAAGGCAATGCAACTGTAATAATGAATAAAATACAATATGAGGACAAAATTACAGATCTAATTACAAATGGACCTTACAGCAAATTAACGAAGGATCCAACGAAGACACTGGAAAACAAAATATATAGAACTTTATTCAAATTTAAAAATGATCTAACATACTATCAAAGAAAATTAATGACACCTCACTACAGTAAGACACCACATTTTTATGGAGTGCCGAAAATTCATAAAGCGAACATACCACTTAGACCCATTTGTAGTACCATCAATTCTCCTTGTAGTGAACTATCAAAATTCTTATTAAACATTCTAAAACCATTTGCTAATAATGATGACACTTTTATAAAAAATACAAAACATTTTTTAAACAAATTATCAACTATTGAATTTAATCCCAATAATATTTTAGTAAGTTTTGACATAAACAGTTTATTTACAAATGTACCATTAGATAAAACTTTAAACATAATCAAAACGAAATTAGAGAATGATAATACATTGGCAACTAGGACAAGACTAAATGTATCAGCTATAATGGAGTTATTGACATTATGTACCCATAATACCTATTTTCAACTAAACAATGAATTCTATAAACAAAATTTTGGTCTAGCAATGGGCTCTTCTTTATCTCCATTATTGGCTAATATATTTATGGAGGATTTCGAAACTAATATTATTTCTAAACAAAATTTAAAACCCACAGTATGGTGGAGATATGTAGATGATGTGTTTTCAATATGGCCTCATAGATCAGAATTGTTGGATACGTTCCTGAATATTATAAACGATCAAGAAGAGACAATAAAAATCAAGAAGGATATTGGATATGAGACTCAAGTGTATAGAAAACCAACACACACCAACAGATATCTCAATTACAAGTCAAATCACAACATCAACGTTAAAAAGGGAATAATTAAATCCTTATATGATAGAGCCAAAATTACTTGTTCTAACGAAAATTTCTTTTTAGCAGAAAAACAATTGTTAACATCTGTTTTATTAAAAAATGATTATCCTTTATCGTTTATAAATAAGGAATTGTCAAGATTGGATCGAATGGAACAGAACAACTTAGAACGGGATCCTACAACATTCACCAGAAATAATACGAGGAAAATATCAATACCATATATAAAAGGACTATCCGAGAAACTTAAAACAATAGGAAATAAATTCAACATTTCAACAACATTCAAAACAACAAACACATTGAGATCTATTCTATCTAAAACTAAACCTAACAATGATCAAGAAAGAACAAAGAATTGCATTTATAAAATACTTTGTGAATGCGAACAATTTTATTTAGGTGAGACATCAAGACCATTAGACGTTAGAATAAGTGAACATCAATCTTATATTAAAAATAGAGAATTTGAGAGATCTCAAATATGTCAACACGCATGGGATAATGAACATAGAGTTCAGTGGAGAGATTCAAGTATAGTCCTGAAAGAATCAGATAGTAAAAAGAGAAAAATCAAAGAAGCGACTCTAATTATGCTAAATGAAACCAATTGTGTCGCAAATTCCTCGGTAGAATGCAGTAGGATGTGGTTACCCATACTGAAAGAGGAAGTCAATAGAAAGAAAATACCAAGATTAGTAAGTCAATAATATCGAGCTAGTACATATTTTATATTTTAGTATTACTTATATATCTAGTATTATTAATATTATTTATAATTTAAACATGTTACAAGTCAGAATTTGGTATTATCTTTTGAGAGTAAATTAATGTAAGACCAAATACTTACGATGTCGGGATAGTATCACAGGGTTTTTCCTGGTTTTTCCTTGTGATTTACTATGAAGTCTCTAACGCGAGAATTTTACTGTCGTTGCATTTGGTTGTCTTTTTAAAGACATATCACATGCTATAATTTTTTATGACGGATATTCTTGAGTTGGGGTTAATTTCATGTAATCGAATGAACTATCTTTCAGTAAGTCGTCCCAGGAACGCAACTCATAAATATTGGCAATATCATTTTAAAGTCTTCTACTTTAAAAATGTATAATATATGTCTGAATTGCCAATATAAATGAGTGAGATTAAATAAATTATTAGAAGAATTTTTTTGCTTAGCAACAACACTTTAGTTTATTTTAGTAATATTTTGTATTTTGACAACGGCACCCGATTTGGGCGTCGAAACGTTAATAAAATTATTTTTTTCATTTTAATTGTGGCTTATTTCCCATATAAATAATTAATCATTAAAAAATATATTAAAAAGCAGCTATACACTGCATAGCTAATATGCTCTTCACCAGTGAAGCTTTGTCCTGTTAAAGAAGAATCAAGTAAGTTTGCAGCATAGTACACAGGCTTCACTGCCATTTTTTTTTCTAAATTAGATAAGCATTCCTTTTCCTCAAACTTACTGATTGGAAGTCATGGAATATTCTAGGTAAAAATATTTTCTGTATCCTTAAATGCCTCAACAACCTGGGATATTTTAAACATACTGCCTTCCAATAAAGTACCTAATCCATTTCACAATTATTGTTAGAACAACTGCTACTTTTTGCAACTTTATCCAAAATATTTCATTTTCCAGACAGTTCTGTTTAAAATTCCGTGAAAATTTTAAATTTTCTCCCTCTATGATCATAAATATCGGTAAAGCACTTTTAGATGCAATAATGTTTTTTATACAATTAAGGATTAAACCCAATCTAAGTAGTTTTTACAAGAAGTTTTAATGATCTTAGTGTATTGTAGTTTTGAATTTTTTCTTTTTATTTATTATTTTTCTTTTGAAATATTCCCATGCATTATACCTATACTGCAATCACAATAAAAATTCACTAGAAATAAACAAACATTGAACGTTCGAGGAGGACTTTGATGATTTGGAAGATTGTTGGGAAATTGATGATTTGGGAAATCATTATTTACAATATGTATGTATATTGTAAATCCCAAATCATGATTTGCGAAGTTTATACATTGTAAATCATGATTCGGGAGTACTCCTTTTAACATTCAACGTGTCTTAGTTTGTTTATTTCTAGTGCATCTTTATCGTGATTTTAGTATAGTTTAGACATTTTTAGTATAAAAATAATGAAGGTAATGATCAAAACAATGTCCACTTAGCAGTGGTATAGCTTCGTCGGCCATGTGAATTAAATAGCGCTACTTCTATGTAAATTCAAATTACGGCACTGACTCTTATGTCCAAAAGGCTCTTGGAAATATTCTCAAAAGTTCTCGGAAATATTATGGAAAGGTCTCGGAAACATTCTTGAAAATTCTCGGAAATATTCTCGAGGATTTTCCATTCAAAGTTTCCGGGAATATTCGCGGTCAGGAGAATATTTCCATTTTTTATAGGCGAATATTCTCGGAAACTTTCCAATGTTCGCGAATATTCGCTTGGAAATATTCTCGACTCACATCACTATGCAGGCTCCCTACTTTTTAATACACTACCATCTAATTTTAAAAATTTTAATTCTCTAGTAACTTTTTAAAAAAACTTAAAGCAATTTGCCGGCATTTGCATGCCTTTTATTCAGTACGTGAATTTACAGAATGCTTAGCTCAAATTATTTAGAAGATGTCCAATCTGTGGGGCGAATTTTAATTTTTGTATTTTAATACGAGTTATACAATAATTGTTAGAAACTTATTGTTCATTTGTCTTGTACTGTATATTACTTTCGATTGTAACTGTATTATTGTAATGTTTTATTGGGATTTTTCACATACCTAGGCATACCTACAAGTATGTAACAAAGGGTCAATAAAAATATCTATCTATCTAATTGAGGATAAGCCACAATAATTTTACTTTAATGTAAGTTATTTTAAAATAATATTGTGGCTTATTCCCAGTAAAAATAGTAAATTATATTAAGGTGCCACAAAAATAATAGAACTGAAACTTAGAAACTGTGAAACTGAAGCTATTCAGTTTCTAAATATTGTTATATTCTTCTGTACTTCAGTTTCAATAGAAACTGAAGTTACGGGTGAAGTTTCAATAGAAGTTGAAGCTATTCAGTTTCTAAGTATCCCTTTAACTCTGTTGTTATACCTATTGTTTTTTACTTCCTGGACACTCAAATAATTTTTTAAAACCTGAGAAATTTTTCAACTACTTCTATAAAAGAATCTAGTGGTTCAAAAAAATTTAAGAAAAATCATTGTTAGTGGCCACATTCTAATTTTTTTCAAATTTGTAGTGCGCTCTAAAACTCAACAAAATACTTTCGAAAATGGGAGTATTTTAGTTAGTAATTTACGTTATACGAAAATAGCTTTTATTGATGTAATGGTATTTTCTTGAGATAATACTTTAATTTACGTGTTGGTAGTATCAAAATTCGAAAATATAAGTTAAGAGTAATTTAAGAGTAAAAAAAGACATGTTTTGGTTACATTTGTTACTCTTAACTTATATTTAGTGACAAAAAAATCAACTGCTTTTGATTTAAGACCCTTCAATTAGTTAATTCAGGTTATGTGGATCACTCTTTTATAGATTATTCAATGTCATAAGTAGTGATGGTTGAATATCTGTGTTATTGGAAATTTAAAAGTTGTAAATATTGTTGCATTAACACGTTTGGGTTGAAACACGGGTTGATTCAAAGTCTTACAATTTGACCCCGACACCCAACACTGTTTGTTGTACCAACTGGCTTCATTATGTAGAATTCTGGGGCGCAACAATCTCACATGTGTAATGTAGTGAAGGAGCCTAAAAAACTACACTCGTATCTATAGTATAGACCCATTGTTGGATGTATCATTTTTATACTATAACAGATACGGCGGATGTTGATACTTACTAAAGGCGCCCGAATCGTAAAAATGGTCTTCGAGGGTGTCTCACGTCGCATCTAAGCTGTTACCCTGGGTGCCCTTTTCAAACTCCTTCTTTTTGTATAGACATGACTCTGGCTGTTTTTTTCAATGTGGCTCTAGTAAGTTGTCGTTCCATCGTTTTCGTGGTCTACCAACTGATTGTCTTCCTATTGGGAACCGTCTGTCGCTGTCCTTACTACTTTATTTGTTGCCATTTGGTTTATGTGGTCATTCCCTTCTATTCTTCTGTTTCTTACCCAGTTATTAATATTGTCCACCTTGTATCTCCATCGTGTATGTGTACTTCTAGCTCTGTCCCATAGAGTCCTACCATCGATTTTTGGAAAGGTTTTCAACTCCTCTGTTTCGAGCAATATTTTTGTCCTCTCTGTGTCAGGTCGTGTTTCTGACCTCTATGTCATTATCGGTCTGATGACTGTTTTGTAAATTCTGCCTTTCATTTCTTTTGCTAAATTTTTAATTCTCCATATTGTGTCATTCAGGCAACATGCGGCTCTGTTTGCTCTATTCACTTGATCTTCCACTTCTGTTTCGAGCCTTCCTTAGCTAGATAGTGCGATGCCTAGACCTTTAAACTCCATCACTTGTTCTATTATATCTGACCCTCCAGCTCAAATTTACATCTTATTTGATTTGCTGTTATAACACTTGTTAAATTTTCGGGCGGTTATGTTAAATTGGTACAGCATACGTTGTAAATCATCTTCACTTTGAGAGATTAGTATTGCGTCGTCTGCATAGCAAATTATTTTAAATTGTTTTTCTTCCATTTGGTATCCTTTTTTAGTTCTTACTTTTTTTTATTATTTCATCCATGATCAGGTTGAATAATAAAGGACTCAAGGAACCCCCCTGTCTTATCCCATTGCCAGCTTCAGTTGGGTCAGTTAGTTCGTCTTCTACTTTTACTTTTATTATGTTTTTCTAGTAGATGTTTTCGATCGTTTTAATTATTCCTAGATGTACACCTCTTGAGTATTTGAGGTACCTCATTTTCGAACTGTATGCGCTAAACTTTGATTATCTGATACCTGATCATCATCATCATCATCTTGGTGCTACAGCCCTTAGAGGGCCTCGACCTTCTCAAGCTTTCTACGCCATTCTGTTCTGTCCCTTGCTTGCATTTTCCAGTTGCCAACTCCGATCTTCTCGGCATCCTGTGTTACCCCGTCCATCCATCTGATATCTGATACCTGATACCAGTTGTATTTTTTGCGCCCACTGGCTTCGATATGTAAGAGTCTGGGGCGCAATAATCCTATATGTATAATGTAGTTAAAGAGCGCAGAAAATTTCCCCTGTATCTTTTAGGCCAATTGTCGGATGTACCACACTTAGGTACATATATTATAAACAGAAATTGCGAATACTGATACCTACAAAAGGCGCCCGAATCGTGTAAATGGTCTTCGAGGGCGCCGCACGTCACATCTAAGCTATTAACACAAAACCATGGGTGCTTTTTTTGAGCTATGTGATATGAGTTACTTCACATAGTTGGCCTTTAATAATTAATGTGATACCTGATATGAGTTGTATTTTACAAAAAAATTACTTAGGAGAATGTTAGCTGCATTATGTATCTTTGGGTAAAGGGTCAAAAAATTCTTCAGCGTTACGTTAAATGTTTAACAGGTACCTATTATAGATGTTAATGAAGGCAAATGGCGCACCGGCGGGCCAGTCCAGCCGCTTGAATGCACTCAATAAACAGGTACCAGAAGCAATATAAACTGCTCGTCAAAAGTTAAGGATATTGTTATCATTCAAATAATATAATATCGAAAAAATTAGGTTAGTTTTATACAAATAGAAGTAAACAATCCTATTAAATTATTTTTTTGTTGACACAACTCCCTCCAGGCCGAAACCAGATTTTTTGAGTAGTACGGGCATCTATAATAATAACGTATATGTTTCCTGCAACCGATTTTGATGATATACATAGTTATAAACAAATGAAGATCAAAAAACGGTAAATTTTCGCTTTTTTCGTCTATTACCAAAAAGTTAAGCATTTTAAACAAAGAGAGTAAGAAACTCATAAATCGTATAAAAAACTTCAATATGGCGTTCGCTGAATATGTCTACTCTTATTGGTTGCTAACAAAATTGCAAAATAAATAATAAATTTTGAGTTTTTATAAATATTCATAACTTATGTAAAACTTAACTTAGAACCTTCTTATTAGTGCAGTCACTGAAGGTGGATATGAGCTATTACCTCCGATTTCGTTGAACGTCCATCGATTTCCATGAAAATTGGTGAGTGGTAGAGGATATCTCAAGGAACAAAGGTGACATGGTGCCAACTTGCGCTTTTACCCTGGGGGTGAATGCCACCCCTCCTCGGGGGTGAAAATTATTTTATTAAAAATATCCCCACAATTCGTTAGAGCAACAAATTATAAGCAAAATTTGTTATATAAAGTTATTAAAATAAATCAAAACTTTTTGAGTTATTAAAGATTAAAAATTTTAATTTTTCGTGAGAATAATGCATGTTTTTAACCGATTTTTCATAAATAACTCAAAAACTATAAGTTTTTAGAAAAAAGTTATTGTTATCAAAATTGAGGCTAATAAAAAATTAAATAAACTCCTTACTAGAAAAACCTTTCAATGTTAAATATAAGTGAGTTATAGGTAATTGAATGTATATTTCTTTCGTCGAGTACCCAAATCTAAGTATTCAAGCTTAAATACCGGGAAAATGATGCATTTTATAACATAAACTTATTAAACATTTGTCAAATTTCATAGAAATATCTATCAAGTAAGCCCTCGAACAAGTTGAAAGCATTAAAATTTATGCACCAAAAATGTTTCAAAATGTATCTTTTAAAAATTTTTCAAAAAATGTTATTGTATTTTTGTAAATACCTCCGTTAATTTTTAAGATATCAGGTTCACCTAAAATCTAGTTAAAAGTTGATTCCAAGAAATATAAGAAAACGTCAAAATTAATCTTTTAAACGTCTTACTTTTTTAGGAATAAAAGGTTAAATGGCCCCGGTTACATGGTTCTCGCAGCAAAATTGAAATTTTAAACGTTTTTATCTCGGTTATTTTTTATTCTATGGAAATAGTAAAAGGGGTAAAGTATTTGGAACTGAAAAAAGTTAAATTTTGTTATTTTAGATTTTTTACGTATATTGATTATTTTTGGAGTTTTTTCTGATTTTTTTAAAATTCTGATTTTTTTAAATTATATCTTTTTTTTTCAAAAATATGCATTCTAAACCGGTCAAAATTGTTGAAATCATTAACTATGTTAACCTAAAGAAATTCTTGTGAGGAATACTACAAATTGTAATTTTTGTGGAAATGGCATATGTTTTATTTTTCACTTTTTCCTAAAAAAATCGAAAGGGTTCTCTTATTTTCATCATAACTTGCTTAATTTTGATGCTATTAACTTCTTCTGGAGCTCTTTTGTTAGGTATTCCAAAGTACTTTGACAAGTGTTTAACAAATATATTCTATATACTTAATGCATCGTTTTCCCGTTATGTAAGCTTGAATACTTAAATTTGAGTACTCGTCGAAAAAAATATACATTCAATTACGCATAACTCACTTTGAAATAACATTAGTTTAGTTCTTTTAGTAATGAGTATATTAAATTTTTTATTATCTTTAATTTTGGTAATAACAGCTTTTTTACAAAAGCTTATAATTTTTGGTTAATACGTGAAAAACAGCTTCAAAACATGCATTTTTTTTTAAGAAAAATAAAATATTTTATATTTAATAACTCAAAAAGTATTGATTTATGTTAATAACTTTATATAACAAATTTTGCTTAGAAGTTGCCCCTCTATCGATTTCTGATATTATTTTTAATAAAAAAATTTTACCCCCGAGAAGGGGTGGCATCCACCCCCAGGGTAAAAGCGCAAGTTGGCATCATGTCACCTTTGTTCCTTGAAGTATTTTCTGACTACTCACCAATTTTCATGAAAATCGATGAAGGTTCAACGAAATCGGAGGTGAAAACCTTCAGTGACTCCACTAGTGCAGTCACTGAAGGTAGATATGAGCTATTATCTCCGATTTCGTTGAACCTCCATCGATTTTCATGAAAATTGGTGAGTAGTTAGAGGATACCGCAGGAAACAGAAGTGAAATGGTGCCAACTTGCGCTATTACTCTCGGGGGTGAAAATTATGTTATCAAAAATAATCTCATAAATCGATAGAGAGACAAATTCTAAGCAACATTTGTTATATGGAGTTATTAAAATAAATGAATGACTTTTGAGTTATTAAAGATCAAAGATTTTAATTGTTCGGGAAAAAACTACATGTTTTAAAGCTTTTTTTTCATCAATAAATCAAAAATAAGATATTACAAAAGAGTTTTTTTCCTAATTAAGTATTTTCTATAGGAAATAAGTTATTTTCCTAACTAATGCGGAAAGTGATACTTTCACGCACGAGACTGCCGTTGACCCGAAGGACGCGATAGCGAAGTTCGGACAAGCAGTCGAGTGCGGGAAATAAACTGTCCGCATGAGTTAGGAACAATATTTTTTCTAGGGCCGTACGTTTGGAAAAAAGTCACAAAAAATAGAGTTATATCAATTTTTATTTAAGAGTGAAAATATACAAATTAATTCTTTCACAAAATTGTCAAAACCAAACTTTCAATATAATGGGTAACCATGACGACGATATTGGTTTTCATGACGACGATTCAAAACCGTTGTAATTGTCTACTGGTGCGGGAGCACGCCAAATAGAATTCTATTTTGCTGACGTCACAAAATAGAATTTCATAATAGGAGAATCGACGGTTGCTAGGCAACGTGACGTCACTAAAATAGAATTCTATTTGGCGTGCTCCCGCACCTGATCTGACTTTTAAATGTTATGTCAAAATAATTTTATTTCATCGAATTATCAGTAGTAATTGCACAAGAGCTCTAAAATTCTATATTAATTTTAGAGATCGAGTGCAATTTGTTGCGATTATTTCATAAATAAAACTGTTCAGAACCAAAATTTTATTGTAATTTATTTATGTAAGTACAAATTAGTACTGTTAAACACACAGTTGATATAAAATATTTTACGGTTGAAAGTCATCACTTTTATAACTTTTAAAACGTTAATTGTGATTAATGTCACTGAATGTATTTTTTCGTAGAAACGAAGGGCATCTGACGTAATATATTTGACGACGGGATATTATCAAAAATTATCACCTTAATTTGGATTTCCGTAGCTTTCTATTGGTCAGAATCTCCTATGAATGAAATAATCGCGCTAATTTCATTAAAACATGAACAAAATAAGATAAATTTGAAATAAATTAGTAAATAATATATAAATATTAGTTTATTGCATGTATTATAATATATGTATTATAATGCCTTATTACAAGGTATTTTACTTTCCTGCACCCCGTGTGGGAAAATTCACTTTCACACACGCCGTGCGGGAAAGTGCAACTTTCGGAAACGAAATGCGTGCGGGAAAGTGACTCTTTTAGCACGGCCGAAGAAAAAAGTTATTATTAACAAAATTAAGCTAATAAAAATCGAATAAGTTCGTTACTCAAAACACCTTTTAATATTAATAGGTAAGTGAAGGTATATTTTTTTTTTTTCGGTGAGTACCTATTTAAATATATCTATAGTCGGTTCGCTAAACTCAGACGCAACTGGCTAGATATTTTAGTCAATAATTTTTTTGTTTTTTGCCAATTTTGCAAAAATTGGCAAAATTACTAACTATTTAGTGATTATTAACTATTTAGTAAGTATTTTTTGCCAACTTTACTAAAATTGGCAAAATTACCGACTAAAATATCTAGAAAGTTGCGTCTGAGTTTAGCGAACAGACTATAAGTATTTAAGCTTTAATAACAGGAAAACAATGAATTTAACAGCATATCCTAAACACTTGTTAAAGTACTCAAAAATACCTATTCAATGAGCTCTAGAAATAGTTGATAGCATCAAAATTTATGCTCCAAAACTTTTTCAAAATTTATGCTCCAAAACTTTTTACAAAAAAATGGTATTTGTTTTTTTTTTTAGAATAACTAGGTACGTAAATTTTTTTGATATCAGCTTTATCTAAAAACCATTTTAAAGGTAAATTGAAGGGTTATAAAATCGTATTAAACCTAATCTTATAAATCCCTTATTTTTAAAGATTAATGTTAAGGGGCCCCGGTTCATGGTTCTCGCTGTAACATTTAGGCTTTTAACGTTTTTATCTCTAACTCTTTAGGCATTTATTTTTATGCAGTTGTTTTTGTCACAATTTTACATTTTTCATACCATTTTGTTTTCGTTTGCTTCTTTTTTACATGTTTTTTTTTGTGATAGATGTATAACATCACTATCGCTTCTGATTTTACATTGTCTAAAGGGAAAATCTGACAACTTAATAACACTTAATTGTTTTGGACTATTTTAAACCATAATTAGAATAAAATTAGAAAATATTTAAACTAAACCTTAATCCAAAAATAATATATCTAAAAGATAAGATATTTTATACACAATGGCCATTCCATAGATCTTTTTCTTGGGAATATGCCATCTACACAAACAAGCAATTTATAGTAATTCATGGTGAGACTGAGGTATTCAGTTATTACTACCGCCTGCTCTGATTACTTTCGAGGTCGTGTGTAAATAATCCATCACACACACACAAGATACAAGTTCACTGTTAGATGTATCATTTACAACGTGTTTTAATTGTTTAACAAGCAATGGTGTGCGTCTATTGTTTCAATTCTAATCTTTTTCTGTAACAGTTGAGCGCCACTCTGCTATTTTAGTATAAATACGAAAGTGTAACACTAATGATCAGTGTCCATAATTAAAAAATCATCATATTTGTTACATTTACCTAGTAAATTTATGAATATATGAATGCGGAATTTTTATTTGAGCTAAATACTCAACACTGAATTTTCCCAAAATAATATTAGGTCAGTAAAAGAACTTGAATTATTTACTATTTTACTATTTATTCAGAATAATATAAAGAAAGTGAAATACGGCGATACCGTGTAATTTACTGTGTCACCATCGAATTCCATCAAAATTTGGATTTAGGTTTCTCTTACCACCTACTTCACTTTTAGACTTACGTCCAGGGTGGATTTCACTTGAGGGGTGAGAGCCATTCCTGCTCAAGAGTGAAATTCCAATATTTCAACGTGAAATAACATTAAAAATAATATTCTTTATTTGTGTTTTTATAAAAGTTACTAGCATCATTATAGTTACACTCAAAATAAAGTTGGTTCCTTTTTTTAGTAAAAAAAAATCGAAACAATCACCCCCTAATTAGCATCCTAAATGAAATTAATAGTTACCGCTTTAAAATTCTACTTATGTACCTATTGTAAGTATGATCTGTAAGTTTTACTGGATCAAAGCAGGTTTTGAAAAAGGGTTTTAGTTTAAAGATCTTGAACGAGTCATTAATCACGAGTGCATTCAAACTTTGGACAGCCATATCCTAACCAATTTTTGTCTTACAGAAAAACATGACAACAAAATATAAGAAAAGCAAAATCTACATTTTTTTACTCTTCGAAGCTTTTCGTATCACAAATACTTTTTTAAGTTATTTGAAAAAAGACAATTTTTTTTGGGATGCTAGGTGGTGATTTTCACGATTTTCAATTACAAAAAAAAAGAATTAATAATATTTTCACTAATTTAGTTTTATGCAGTAAATTTTATACAAAAAAATAGAACAATGTAAAAATGAGTTCTCCGAGAAGTGCTCCCCCCTTCCCCTGACAAATAAAAAAAAGCCCTGGGCTTGAATCCAAAAGTGAAGTAGATCAGAAAGTGTTCTATTCGCGGTGTGCAAGTACTTGGAGGGGGTACGAGAAACGATCGTGAGCGAATAGTGGAGAAATCACCCGTGTTGAGCTGCCCCCCCCCCACTTGCAAAAATCAAAAAACCAATAGCCCTGATTTATGAGCTATTTATGAGCTTTCATATTCCGCAAACTAAAAATTTTGAGCTCGTTCCACTGAGCAGGAATTTAATACTTTAGTGGGGGGGCTGACTCAGCCCCCCCCACTACTTAAAATAGGAGAGGCAGAATTACGAGCTATTTATGAGCTCTTGAAATTATATAGTTTCGATTTTTGAGCTCATCCCCTTCACCCCCAAACAACCCTTTAATTGATTTAACTTAAGAGAAAACTGCTGAGAAAACTTAAAATATATCGTATTGCGGATATAATTCCTATAGCTTATATAATCTAAGAATAAACTATTAAATCACGTGCATTTCGATTATTGAGCTAAAACCCCTTCGCAAGAAAACTACCCTATCTTCCCGGCTTAAGAGAAAGTTGTACTTAAATTGCATTAAATTAATTATTTGGCGATTACATATCATTTAATCATTCATAAGCTTCCAAATTACGCGCATTTAGATCAGTAAATTGCAATTTATTTTGTATAGTGCAGTCACTGAAAGTAAAAATTAACGATTACCTTCAATTTCGGTGAACCATCATCGATTTTCACGAAAATTGGTCAGTGGTTAGAGGATACGTCAAGAAACAAAGGTGACATGGTACCACCTTGCTCCTTTACCCTGAGTGTGGATACCGCCCCTTCTCGGGGGTGAAAATTATTTTATAAAAAATAACTGCACAAATCAATAAAAGAACAAATTAAAAGCAAAATTTATTATATAAAGTTATTAAAATAAGTCAATACTTTTTAAGTTATTAAAGATCAAAGATTTTAATTATTCGTGAAAAAACTGCATGTTTTGAAGCGGTTTTTCGTAAATCACTGAAAAACTGTAAGTTTCTACAAAAAAGTTAATAGTAGCTTAATTCGTATAGCTTATATTCTAAGAATAAACTCTTAAATCACGCGCCTTTAGATTATAGAGCTACAACCCCTTCGCAAGAAAACCATCCCATATTCCCGGCTTAAGAGTTGTACTTAAAATAATTTAAATTAATTATTTGGCGACTACATATCGTTTAATAATGTATGAGCTCGCAAAATATACGCATTTCAATTATTGAATTGCCATTTTCTTTCTATAGTGCAGTCACTGAAGGTAAAAATCAACTATGACCTTCAATTTCGGTAAATCTCCATTCATTTTCACGAATTGACAATAACAACTTGCGGTTTTAGCCTGGGGTATATGTCACTCCTTCTCGGTGGTGAAAATTACTTTATTAAAAATAACCCCACAAATCGAGAGAGGGACAAATTGTAAGCAAAATTTGTTATATAATATTATTAGTAAATCAATACTTTTTGAGTTATTAAAGATCAAATATTTTAATTTTTGTGAAAGAAAATGCATTCTTTAAAGCGATTTTTCATAAATAACTCAAAAACTGTAAGTTTTTACAAAAAAGTTTTCATCACTAAAATTGAAGCTAATAAAAAATATAATAAATTGCTTACTTGAAAAACCCTTTAATGTTAATTTAAAGTAAGTTATTGGTAATTAAATGTATATTTTTTTCTGCGACTGTTCAAATCTAAGGATTCAAGCTTAAATAACGGGAAAGAGATGCATTTTATAACACTTAGGACTTGTCAAAGTACTTAGAAATACCTATCAAAAATGAGCTCCAGAAAAAGTTGATAGCATCAAAATCCGCTCATCAATTTTCGTGAAAATGGAGATTTACCGAAATTGAAGGTCATAGTTGATTTTTACCTTTAGTGACTGCACTATAGAAAGAAACTGGCAATTCAATAATTGAGATGCGTATATTTTGCGAGCTCATAAATTATTAAAAGATATCTAGTCGCCAAATAATTAATTTAAATTATTTTAAGTACAACTCTCTCTTAAGATTGAGTGGTTTAAGAGTTTATTCTTAGAATATAAGCTATACGAATTAAACTACTATTAACATTTTTGTAAAAACAGTTTTTCAGTGATTTAAGAAAAACCGCTTCAAAACATGCATTTTTTTCACGAATAATTAAAATTTTTGATCTTTAATAACTTAAAAAGAATTGAATTATTTTAATAACTTTATATAATAAATTTTGCTTATAATTTGTTCTTTTATAGATTTGTGCAATTATTTTTTATAAAATAATTTTCACCCCCGAGAAGGGGCGGTATCCACCCTCAGGGTAAAGGCGCAAGGTGGTACCATATCACCTTTGTTTCTAGAGGTTTCCTCTAACCACTGACCAATTTTCGTGAAAATCGATGAAGGTTCACCGAAATTGAAGGTATTCGTTGTTTTTTACCTTCAGTGACTGCACTATACAAAATAAATTGCAATTTACTGATCTAAATGCGCGTAATTTGGAAGCTTATAAATTATTAAATTATATGTAGTCGCCAAATAATTAATTTAATGCATTTAAGTACAACTTTCTCTTAAGCCGGGAAGATAGGGTGGTTTTCTTGCGTAGGGGTTGTAGCTCAATAATCGAAATGCACGTGATTTATTAGTTTATTCTTAGAGTATAGAAGCTATAGGAATTATATTCGCAATACGATATATTTTAAGTTTTCTCAGCATTTTTCTCTTAAGTTAAATCAATTAAAGGGTTGTTTGGGGGTGAAAGGGATGAGCTCAAAAATCGAAACTATATAATTTCAAGAGCTCATAAATTGCTCGTAATTCTGCCGTAAAATGCGATTCAATATTCCTATTTTTAAGTAGGGGGGGGGCTGACTCAGCCCCCCTCTAAAGTATTAAATTCCTGCTCAGTGGAACGAGCTCAAAATTTTTAGTTTGCGGTATATGAAAGCTCATAAATAGCTCATAAATCAGGGCTATTTGTTTTTAATTTTTGCAAGTGGGGGGGCCAGCTCAACACGGGTGGAGAAATCTTGCAATTTTTTTAAATAATTCATATTGTCAATTGAAATTGCCAAATTGACGTATATTTCATACCTAGTGTCATTTCTACACAGAAGAAAAATTATATGTTGCTCATAATATTGATATGATAAGCGATTATTATATACAAGTATTTTTAATTAATTATATTTTGCTTGCAGTACTGCATTTTAATAATTACTTTTATTTACTACATACAATTGTTTACCCTTTAATAACATAACCTAAATCTTAATTTTTCTTCTTATATTTTTTTTGGGCTCTGGCCTTGACAATTATCGAGCAAAAAGGACTAATATAATTGGCCAATATAATTAAAAGTGCGAAGAATGTTGCCGAGTTATCAAACCAGGTGTCGCTTTTCCGAACTTGCACGGTCCCAATAAGTAGAAGTATGTCAATGTTAATATTACTAAATAGAGAATTGAATAACCTTTCAAATGAGGTAGCACATGACCCCTATTCCGAATTTAAAAATAAGGGGCGGGGGAAATAGAAGGGAGGGGTTGACAAATGACAGATGTATGTACCGTAAAAATGTGTCCCCGTTAGATCAAAAATCGGCCTGTTTCTTCATTTGCTTAAAATCTAATAAATACTATCAAACATCGAGGTGGGCTGTTTTCTTTGGCCCACTATGTATAATTATAGTTTCCCGTTTTATACCGCTAACGCTGCTTTTGGAATTATAGCATGGTAGTCTGCTATATCTAGGGCCTACGGTATTCAAGGAAGGTAGCAGGGCCAGTGCTACGCTTCAACCGCCTATTATTACCCCTGGCTTTACCCAAGATACTCATTTTTATTAAGGCTGAGTCGACCTGTGGCCTAGAGACATTTTAAAAATGTTTAGATGTTCTCGCCGGCTTAGACGAACCCCGGCCTTCCTGCGTGGAAGTCAGACTTGCTATCGCTTGAGCTATGCGGGCCCTATCCAATGATAAGGTAGAGTTTATAAGGATTTTTTTCATTCTTTGAAAAGCGGACCTAGATCGGATCTAGATCGTTTATTATCCAGAAACCAAGATACTGGAATCTTGGTACGGGTTCCAGATCCGGATTTAAGGCAGTGGTGGCCCCTGGGCCGAATTGGCGAGGGGCCCCTGGGCAGAATTGGTGTGGGGCCCTACCTCCTACCATTAAACAAATTGTTGTTGTGACTATGGTATGGTTAAAGTCCGGGTACTTTTCGAGATTTTTTAACTGAAAATTCCTTGATTATGTCGGGCATGTCTAGTTGCTTTAAGACATTGTGTTCAATGCTCATTACAAAGAGATGGTTCAAACACTCTTTTCCTATCATAGACCGAAGTCGATTATTAATTAACTTCAATTTTTAGAATGATCTCTCTCCACTGCAGTTAGTTACCATCAGAACTAAATATAAACAAAGTGTCACTACAACGTTTGGAACTGCAGCATTCACATTTTTCTCTTTTAACCGTCGGTACATTTGAAGTTCTTTACTTATATTTGATGAGCCGATTTCCTCTTTAAATGAATTGAAAAATTCTACAAATTGTACTAGTTCGACACCTAGTTTTTTTATCTAAATCATTGCTATAATTGTCGGTAAGCTTCAGTGAGTGAGCTTCAATTTCATTGGGAGCTAAATTTTCCAAATAATGTAAAAATCCAAAATTGGAATGAATGGATTCATATGCCGAAAGCCTATGACTTGAAAAGGAAATGAAGTGATCTATAATAGCTATAAAATTTTGAGTCCTAAATTTATCTGATGATGTCATGTCAGTCTCTAAAATATTCCTTAAAAGAATATAAATTTTTTATTTGATTTAAGTGCCGCCACTCCTGAATTAAAGTCAATACTTGGATCTTGGTGAATACGACTTGTGTTGTTTGTCCTCTTTAAGATTTCATTCCAAAATATTGCAAATATTCCTGTTTTCAGTAAACACACTCGATTATACAAACCATTTGTATCGCTACGAGTTTCAAATTGTTGCCCACCGTCTTTTGAAATTTTGGATAATACTCCTTTAATCTGATTATAACCTTTAACTAGTTCTTTTGCGGCATCACTTCTAGACGACTATCTAGTAGTATTTACTCTTTTTTAGGAACAATAATATTTCTGCCATGGTCGGCGTTTGCTCTCGTTTAAAGACGTTTTTAAACATTCGATTAACAAGTTGTATCTATATTATGTAGAGGAAGTGAAAAATACATAGGGTTCATATAGTCCTTAAAAAAATCAAAGAATTCTATGGCAACAGGACAACACTTAGCTGCAGCTTTAGCAACTAAATTTAGAGAGTGGGCGACACATGGAATCTACAACGCCAAGATATTGTGTTATGTAAATTTTAGCTGAACACCATTGTATTTTCCACTCATAACTGACGCATTATCGTAGGACTGTCCCCTGCAGCTTTTCAAATCAATATCATCTTCTTGCAAGAATGTCTTAAATATATCTTCTGCTTTATGACCGTAATTTGCCAAAAATTCATTTTTAATAGGAGAGAAACCTTCCATATAACGAAATATTACAGTTAATTGATCGACAAAAATTATTCTATGTGAATAATGTGCTGTTTTTTTAAGTTTGGGGATTTGTGGGGGCCCCCAAAATGTGGGGGCCCCGGGCAGCTGCCTAGCCTGCCCTCCTTTAAATCCGGCCCTGACGGGTTCTATCTGTTTGTTATAGATTCGAATATTTGTCGAATATTTGTCGAATAATATCGACATTTGGTGCACGTGTAACAGCCATTACTTTTGTTTTATTTGTATTTATATTCATCCCCAGGCTATCTCCCTCTCTGATTACGACATTCAAAAGTCGTTGCAAACCCATTTTGAAAGGCATTTTGAAAGATCTTTTCGGAATATATATTAAATAAAAATGAAGAAGAAGAAGTACACAGCCCTGACGAACTTTATTGACATTTCTGTTGTTAGACGATTGTCTATTTTGATCGACGCCGTTTGATCCCAACATAGGTTTTTAATAAGGGCCACATTGTTATCGACTATACCATTTTGCGTTGGGGTTTCTATGAGTTATGTATGTTTTACTCGATCAGACGCTTTTTCGTAGTCGATAAATCAGAGAAACACGTCTTTTCGCTGATCACGGCATTTTTGTAGTAATATCTGGAGGCCAAATAATGTCTCCCTCGTACTAAGTCTCATACGAAATCCAAATAGATTGTCGCTCAGGTTTGAAAATTTGGAATTAGGTTCTACTTACCCTCCACTTCAAAGTTGAATTTGTGCCGTTGGTTTGCTTTTACTTGGGGGTGACAGTCACCCCTTCTCGGAGGTGAAAAAACAAACGTTCAATATAAGCCCGGAAATGGATAAACTGACTGATTATAAACAACTTTCATGCTATAGAGTTTTTTATGTAAATCAATACTTTTAGAGATATTTGCGATTGAAAATTTTTATTTTTCAACAAAAAAACTACGTTTTCAAACAGTTTTCCGCAGATAACTCAAAAAGTAAATACTTTATCGAAAAAAATATTCTTAGCAAAAGTGTAACTTATAAAAAAACTAAAAAGATGGTGTATTAGTAAAGACTATAAACTGAGTAAAAGCAAAGTTGTAGCTCATGAAAAATACGTTCTTATTCGTCTAATTCCAAATCGAATATTTCAACGTGAAATCACCAAAACATTAAGCACTTTTCCGGAAAAATCCACTTAAACTTTTTTAAAGTGTATACAAAAAACTTCATTTTAATTGTTTATAAAAGTTTCTAGCATTAAAAATAAGCGAATTACACTCAAAATAAAGTTGGTCCCTTTTTTTGGTAAAAAAATCATGAAAATCTCCCCATATTTAGCTCCCCAAATGAAATTATTCGTTACCACTTTACAAACAGTTAACTTTAATTTTCTATTTTTTATATGATCTGTCAGTTTCACCGGTTTAAAGTGCTTATTTTTGAAAGTGTTATATTTATATTAATGGAAAGGGCTTGAACGAGTCAGTATACACGAGTGTGTGCACACTTTGAATAGCCATATCTTAACCAATTTCTGAGTTACGAAAAAGCAAAATGAAACTAGCGTATTTATAACAGCAAAACCTACATTGTTTTACTCTTTGAGATTTTTCGTACCACTAATAATTTTTAAGTTATTAAAAAAAAAGGAAATTTTTCCAAAATTTTTAGAGGAAACTTTTTTTACTATACAACCAAATTTTTTCAAAAAAAAGCAGTTCAAACTTACAGATCATATAAACAATATACATAGACTTAAAGTAAATGGTAAAGCGGTGACGATTAATTTTATTTAGGGTGCTCATAGTCCATGTGGTGAGACCGCTCCCGTCTGAAAAAAATTTCTGATTCGGTTCCTTTGTGGATTCCTATTCAAAAATGTCCCCTTTAAACAAATCTGAAGGGTGCTGGGCGGAATTTTTGGGCAAAAATTGTTTAAATAATTTTTTTAAACAAATACAAAAGATCATTTTTTTTGCTCTGGAACATTTTTTAGTTTTGGATTTTTAGATTTTTTGGGTCAATCTAAACAAGAAAGGTATCTTGTAATTTTTCTCAGAAATTGATAGTTTTGGAGTTATAGGCGATTTAAAATCTGAAAAATGCGAAAATACGCATTTTCGAGGCTTGAAAACTCATATTTAAATTAGTATTTTTGAGGTTCCCAGATACTTAGATTGAAGACTGAACATTCAGCTTCAAGATTCTGAGGAGTGATCGCGTCTAACTTTAATTAATACCGTTGTTTTTTAATTGTTAAATAGTCATGTTTATCCGATTTTATTGCCGGTGCGGCGCGCTCCATTTCAAAAATCTCCTATATTCCCCCGAAAAATATTTTTTCTAGATTCTTTGTGATATTCTAAATAAAATAAGTTTCTTGCCATTTTTCTCAAAAGTTAATAGTTTTTAAGTTATAAGCGATTTAAAATCCGAAAAATGATAAAAAACGCATTTTCGGATTTTCAATCGCTTATAAATTTAAAACTATTAACTTTTGAGAAAAATGTCAAGAAACTTATTTTATTTAGAATGCCCCAAAGAATCTAGAAAAAAATATTTTTCGGAGGAAAATAGGAGATTTTTGAAACGGAGCGAGCCGCACCGGCAAAAAATCGGATACACACGCATATTTAATAATTAAAAAACAACGGTATAAATTAAAGTTAGACGCGATCACTCTTCAGAATCTTGAAGCTGAATATTTAGTGTTTAATTTAAGAATCTGACAATCTCAAAAATACTAATTTGAATATGAGTTTTTAAGCCTCGAAAATGCGTATTTTCGCATTTTTCAGAATTTAAATCGCCTATAACTCGAAAACTATCAATTTCTGAGAAAATTTACAAGATAACTTTCTTGTTCAAAATGACCCACAAAACTCAAAAATATGTATATGTTCCAGAGCAAAAAAACGTGATCTTTTGTATTTATTTAAAAAAATTGTTTAAACAATTTCTGCCCAAAAATTCCGCCCGGCACACTTCAGATTTGCTTAAAGGGGACATTTTTGAATAGGAATCCACAAAGAAACCGAATCAGAAATTTTTCCAGACGGGAGCGGTCTCACCAGATAGACTATCAATAGAAGAAGATTTTCACGATTTTTTTTTACCGAAAAAAAGTGGCCGACTTTTTTTCAGCGTAACTCGTTTATTTTTGATGCTATAAACTTTTATAGACAACTAAAATGAAGCTTTTTTAACACTTTAAAAAATGTTTATTAGTTTTTCCCGAGAATTGCTTAATTTTTCGGCGATTTTACGTTGAAATATTCGATTTGGAATTAGACGAATAAGAGCGTATTTTTCATGAGCTACAACTTTGCTTTTACTCGGTTTATAGACGTTACAATTTTTTTAGTTTTTTTTAGTTTCACTTTTAGTTTTTTAATTAGGTAAATTTTTAATTGCAAGCATAATAGACGAGCGGCACACCTCTAATTTAAGGCTTAGAAATCGAGAAAGCGACTATGATAGGTGAATGGCACATTTTGGTCACTCTTTATGTTTTCGAGATCGAATCCGAATATGAAGTTTATTTTTATCTAGAATTGGTGGAACATGTTCAAAAATTAAATTTTATGCAAAAATGCGAAAAATCAATTTTGATAATTTTTCATATTTACCTCGCTGTATCTTTAATCGTTATAAATATTTCCTTTTAAAAATTTTACTGTGTCATCTTTGAAGAATTTAGGTAACAATGAGATTTGTTCGAGATGTTTAAACAAATTAAAGGAGAAGTTGTTAATTTTTAAACAATTTGTCGTCAAATTTCGTTTCTGATGGTTATATAATAATCATACTTTATGTGTCTGATGGTGCTGAAAACGAAAATGAGGTTTATTTTGGTTTTTAGATGGGGGAACATTGTCAAAATCGCAATTTTACCCTAAAAATAAAAAAAATGAAACCACGTGTTTTATAAAATTAAAAGTTGCAAACATTTTGTTCTTTCTACTCTATATTTTTAACATAAACTTGATTAAAGAGCTAAATTTTAAATTTTGTTGCTTAGTTTTTGCGATTAAACTTTGCAATTCGGGAATCTGCACCTTTTTTTAACAATTCATAGCTTTTATTATAATAATATAGAAAGATTGAGACAGATCCCATTATCGTTAGAAAGGTAAGAAATATTATACTAAAAAAATTTCAGAAAAAAATATTAAAATAGAACATAGTTGTAGCGAGTTAAACGCAAAAAAACGTGATTTAATTTTTTTTATTTTTAGGGTAAAATTGCGATTTTGATAATGTTCCTCCACATAAAATTCAAAATAAACCTAATTTTCGTTTTCAGCACCATCAAAAACATATTATAGTTTGATCAAAATTAGCCATTCACCACACCATGGTCAATTTCTCGAGAAATAAGCGTTTTCTTTGGGGTGTGCCACTCGTATATAAAGTCACATAACTTTTTTGCTGTTGATTGTTTAGAATTAAAATTTTTCAGAAAACTTCTTCATGAATTATACTTTATTACTGTCTTCTTCTTCTTCTTCTTCTTCTTCTTCTTCTTCTTCTTCTTCTTCTTCTTTTTGTATAGACATGACTCTGTCTGTTTTTTCAATGTGCCTCTAGAAAGTTGTCGTTCCATCGTTTTCGTGGTCTTCCCACTGATCGTCTTCCTATTGGGGAACCGTCTCTCGCTGTCCTGACTACCCTATTTGTTGTCATTCGGCTTATGTGGTCATTCCATTCTATTCTTCTGTTTCTTACCCAGTTATTAATGTTATCCACCTTGCATCTCCGTCGTATATCTGTACTTCTAGCTCTGTCCCATAGAGTCTTACCATCGATTTTTCGAAGGGTTTTCTTCTCCGCTGTTTCGAGCAATTTTTTTGTCCTCTTTGTGTCGGGTCGTGTTTCTGCCGCTTATGTCATTATTGGTCTGATGACTGTTTTGTAAATTCTGCCTTTCATTTATTTTCCGATATTTTTATTTCTCCATATTGTGTCATTCAGGCAACCTGCGGCTCTGTTTGCTCTATTCGCTTGATCTTCCACTTTTGTTTCGAGCCTTCCGTAGCTAGTGTGATGCCTAGGTATTTAAACTCCATTATATTTGTTCTATTATCTGACCTTCCAGCTCCAATTTTCATCTTGGATCTGCTGTTATAACTTGCATTTTGTCTTTTTTTAGGAAATTAACATGTTAAATTTAATTTTATTACTGTGTTGGTTAAAATTACAAACTAAAAAGTTTGTCACTTAACTGTTTTAAGTAAACATGAAACTAACGAAACCTGACGACAAAATGTTTAAAAATTTACAACTCTTCTTTTATTTTGTTTAAAGATTTTGACAAATCTAATTGTTATCTAAGTCCTTCAGTGATAACACAGTAAAATTTTCAAAAGGGAATATTTACAGCGACCAAAGATACAGCTAGGTAAATTTGAAAAAACATCGAAATTTATTTTTGGTATTTTTGCATAAAATTTGATTTTTGGACATGTTCTACCAACTCTAGATAAAAATAAACTTCATATTCGGATTCAGCGACCTCAAAAACATTAATAATGACAAAAATTGGTCATTCGCCTTAAAGTTTATTTTCGTTGCCGGTAATTTTAGGAGTTGCTGTATTTCCCGTATTCACTGTATGTTTGGAGTATTTCCCGCATTAATCTCCTTTATGACTCAATAAAACCTTTATCCTACCCTTAAATTATTCCTTAAGGTAAATATCAATTAAATAGCAATATGTATTCTAATATATTACATCATAAATTAACCTTACAGTTGACATTGGACGATTATAAACAAACACGACAACATCGGAGTTGAATGTAATTGTTTGCAATAATAATAAGCACTTAATAATGTCGTGCTCCGAAAATGTATAAGTTTTAAAATAAAATATTCAGTGGTGTGTGGTCAATACATAAGTGCAGTTAGAAACGACATGCTGTTTAAAAATCAGGAAGATTCGCTGGTCATCAAAGGTCGGTAAAAGATTTACTGTTATTATCGTTTGTTTGTGTCTGTTGTGTTTATAATGTGTGTCTACTTAGATATCTAGACCTCTTCCTTTTAAATGTTCAGCTATTGTATTGTTATATAATTTTCTTAGTGTTCCGATTTTTCGCTTTTTAGTCATAGGCATAGGCTAGTAAATGATCGTTTGTGAGTGTAATTTTCCACGTTACGAAGGTTTTGCTTGAAAATTTGGATCTACAATTCTTATCTTATCTTATTCTTGATCCTCTTATCCTCTAGGTGGACCTATATATGAAGTCTGTAGACCCAGTAGAAGTAGAGTTGTAGCTCATGAAAAGTAGGTTTTTCAAAAATATTCAATATGGTGTCACAGGGCCGCGTTTAGGTCAATTGACGCCCTAGGCAATTCTCTAGTAGCCGCCCTTCAAACATGTACCATTTTTGCCAAAAAAAATTGCAGAAATTTTTATTTAAATAAGAATACACTAAAAATGGATTTAAACTACGATTTTTATATATCTATAACAGAAAAATTGTCATTCCAGTTCGATCACATCAGAGACTTCTTTTCAAAAAAAATTTTTTTTCTTGACAAAATCTACAAAGTGTTAACACGTTCTTGGGTCATACTTGATGGGAAATTATTTTTAATTCTTGACATTTTCGAAAATGACCTTTCAGCGGACACGTTGGCAACTGGGATGCACAAATAAATGTGCAAAGAAATGTCAAAATTAGGGAAAATATCTTTCAGTCCACTTAGTGCAGTTACTGAAGGTTTTCACCTCCGATTTTGTTGAACCTTCATCGATTTTCATGAAAATTGGTTAGTAGTTAGAGGATACCTCAAGGAACAAAGGTGACGTGATGCCAATTTGCTCTTTTACCGTGGTGGTGGATGCCACACCTTCTCGGGGGTGAAAATTATTTTTTTAAATAATACAATAAATCGATAGAGAGACAAATTATAAGCAAAATTTGTTTTATAAAGTTATTAATATAAATCAATATTTTTTGAGTTATTAAAGATCAAAGATTTTATTTTTTCGTAAAAAGCTGTTTTTTGAAGATATTTTTCACGTATAACTCAAAAACTATAAGCATTGACAAAAAAGTTATTATTACCAAAATTGAAAATAATAGATAATAAAAAGCTGAATACACTCCTCAATCAAAGAACTACTAAACTAATGTTAACTTAAAGTGAGTTATGGCTAATTAAATGTATATTTTTTTCGACGAGTACTCAAATCTAAGTATTCAAGCTAACGGGAGCTATATATAACGGGAAAACGATGCATTTTATAAAATATACCTGTTTAGTACTTGTCAAAGTACTTCGGAGTACCAGTAGAAGTTAATAGAATCACAATTAAGCAAGTTATGATGAAAATAAAAGAACCCTTTAGAACTTTTTAGAAAAAAGTGAAAAATAAAACATACGCCATTTCCACAAAAATTAAAATTTATAGTAATCCTTAGAAGAATTTCTTTATATTAGCATAAGTAATGATTTTAACAATTTTGACCGGTTAAGAATGCATATTTTTGAAAAAAAAAGGTATAATTATTTATAAAAATCAGAATTTCTAAAATTATCGTAATTTTCGTTTTCTTTTAATAATAACTCCAATATGTATAACCATATTTTAGTTTTTTCTGTATCAAATATTTTACCTTTTTACTATTTCTGTAGGGTAAAAAAATAACCGAAATAGAAACGTTTAAAGCTTAAATTATGCTGCGAGAATCATGTAACCGGGGACATTAACCTTTTATTTTTAAAAAAGTAAGGGGTTTAAAATATTAAATTCACCGTTGTTTAATAGCCATTAAAATTAACTTTCAAATGGTTTTTAGGCAAACCTGTTATCGTAAAAATTAACGGAGTTATTTAAAAAAAAACATTACTTTTTAAAAGATAAACTTTTAAAAGATAAACTTTGAAAAATATTTGGTGCTTAAATTTTAATGCTATCAACTTGTTCGGGGGCTCATTTTTTAGATATTTCCAAGTATTTTGAGAAATGTTTAATAAGGTTATGTTATAAAATGTATCATTTTCCAGTTATTTATGCTTAAATACTTAGATTTGGGTACTCGCCGAAAAAAATATTAATTCAATTACCTATAACTCACTTTTAGTTAACGTTAAAAGATTTTTCCAGTAAGGAGTTTATTTCATTTTTTTATTAGCTTCAATTTTGGTAATAATTTTTTTGTAAAATCCTATAGATTTTGAGTTATTTATGAAAAATCTAAAAACTTTATGTAATAAATTTTGCTTAGAATTTTTATAGCTCCCATCCACCTTCAGTGACTGCAATAACTCTTCTTTAAATATTAAGATACGTATGCCAATTAGTGATTCTATTGTGGTATCCAAATGACCCTTTAAGTGAATGCATTCGAATGAATGATGTATCTTGATCGTCTTTATTTTGTATCAGATTTTCAGTTTCTTTAATAATTTTTTCATTGCTTAATTTTGCCAAATCTGTTAATAACACGAAAACGTTGATAAAAAAGTCGATAAGATTCCAGACGTCTATTCAGGTCTCTTATCAGAGATTCGATTATAATGAAGAATGTGTGGATGTTCATCTTATCACTAGCTGAAAAGTTTAGTTCATCATCGGCCCACTCGTCAAATTGAATTTTTCTTTTTCTCTTTCTTATTTCTTTATATGTTTTATTTGGGCCCAATTTTTTAGCATCCTTGCGGTAAAGTAATTTGAAAGAGCTTCATACTCTTTAATGACAGAACCCGGATCCATAATTTTTATATACAAATATTTTTTGTACAATATTTTTGTCGCCCTCTCATAATGTGCCGCCCTAGGCAACTGCCTATATTGCCTAATGGATAAATCTAGCTGCCCTGTATGGTGAACAAAAAATTCAAAAAGATTTTATTAGCATAGAGCTGTCGAGTTTTTTAGTTTTATTGACTTTTGACTTTTTGATATCACTCAGAAGTCAAAACAACGAATTTTGTTTGGAAAAAAGCGTGTTAATCAACATATTTATTATTGTTAAACAAAAAATAAGCATAAAACAAAAAATATCTCCACAACGTTACCTCAAGGATTGTCTAAAGAAAATATATACGAAACTCCAGGTAGGTCGGTCAAGTAGTTTTTGAGTTACAATGTCTGCAGCCTTTGAAAAAAACAGTTTTGAGGAAAACACGTTTAAGTATTATCAACTTTTATTTTCAATTTCTTTTTTGTCTGTCAAATCGTAAAGTAGTGCACACCGGAATATGTTTTTGAATCGCGGAGTAATTTACAAAAGAAAATGAGAACAGCTGTTGACCGTTTCTCACTACGCTCAAGCGTGCTGGCGCGAACTTGATGCAAAGCTAGTCAAAGGTGGGGAAGTAGGGAGATAGTGTTGAATATCCCTAGCTTCGACTCGCTTTTTAGAAGGTTCACGCCAAAGCGCTTGAACGTAGTGAACAACGGTCAACAGCTTTTCTCATTTTCTTTTGTAAATTACTCCGCGATTCAAAAACATATATAGGTCTGCAACAATTTACGATTTGACAGACAAAAAAGAGATTGAAAATAAAAGTTGACAATACTTTTTTGTATATATTTTCTTTAGACATTCCTTGAGGTAACGCTGCCGAGATATTTTTTTTATACTTATTTTTTGTTTAACAATAACAAATATGTTAATTTTCACCCTTTTTTTTTCATTGTTTTAATTTCTGAGCGATATTAAAAAGTCAAAAGTCGATAAAACTAAAAATCTCGACTTAGTTACCTCTAGAAACTTATATACTAATAAAATCTTGAATTTTTGTTTACCATGATCCAATGATGAGTTCTGTTGTCCACCGCAAAATTCATTGTTTTTGAGGTGTCTTTAAAAATTTGCCACTGGCTTATTTTTCAAAATTTTTCCTTGCATTTTTTCTTGAGTAATCTATAAATTATACTGAATATGCTTATTTAATCTAAAAATAAAATAATTCTACCATACTTTAAAAAAATGTGCTTGAAATGTTGATTTCAACCCCACAACCCCCCCTTAAGGATAGCTATGACACAATTTTGATAGACAACCCATGCAAGTCGTATTAAATATAAATTTTGTCTATGTATGAAATTTAATAAAAAAAAATGTTTCATCCTGAAAGCAGATGTGTGCAGGTCATCAGGTCAACCTATATTCGGATCTTAGACTATTATGTTTAAATATTATGATCTGTAAGTTTCACTGGATCAAGGTGAATATTTTTGAAAAAAAAATTGATTTCAATTAATTTTTTTTTGAAATTTTGAAATAAAAATGTTTTTATTTAATAAGGTAAAGTAAAAGTAGGTAATCCTGATAAGTAGGTCTTTGAGCAAGTACGTTCATCCCAAACAATGCCCATCTTGCTCCAATCCAGTTGCTCCACGCCATGTAGATTTATCGACGTTCCTGTCTGGGGAATGGGATAGGTACTATACATAAGAATTTCATGGAATCAAGTATTGGGACTATTTCCCACTGGGTAGTAGGACGTAAGAAACAGCATACTGAAATATTATGTTGATTTCTTTTTGATAATTTTGTAACTATTGAAGTTAATACGATATAGCAAATTTTATAGGAACCCTCTCTGTGGCTCAGTGGTAAGAGATCCTACGTTTGAACCCAAGGTTTCGAATTTCAGCTGGGTGGGAAATTTTCCTTAAAAATTTAATTAACAAAAATAATTTCCACCATTGTGAGATTGGTACTCACCTGAGGGACCGCCGAAGTTAGGATACAATAGTCGTTTCTTTGTAAAAACAATGAAGTCGATTTTACTAAGTAACAAGACATTTACTCAACACATACATTACACTATTATCTGATTGCGGTTGACTAAATGATTAATATCTATGCCATTAAACAAAATTGTAGAAAAATACGTTCTAAATGGTATATCCGATATTTTCAAAAAGCTTGTAAGTTCTCTTTCTGAAAGACAATAGCTCTTTAATCTCTACGGAATTTAACCTTCCAAAACTCGTGCGCAGACTCTCGCTACGCACTTTTAAAAATTCGACCATAACTCTCTAATATGCAGTCAAACGACTAAAGTCCCCTAAATGTTGATTTGCATTAGTATAAAAGTATAAAGTTTGCCCTCGAAACGTTGGCTTGTTCGGTAGTCGGTCAGTAATCGTTTATGCGGAATGACAGTCCACGTGCGAGCATTTGTGTACCAAGCTTGTGGTCCAAGTAATGAAGCTTAAAATAGGAAAAAAAACTTGGAATTTTTACAGAATGGATCGATTTGCTTGAAAATTTTAGAATAAGTTGTGGATAGTCCAAGGATCAAAATATATATCATGCCGATAGGCGCTCTTTCCATGCTCTCAGGAGTGGAAATTTTTCATTATATTTTAGTCGCAAGAGTTGGTAAAAACATTTATTCTAAGCAATAAACGTTCTATACATTTTTTTGATAAAATTGATAGTTTTCGATTTATTCGCTATCGAAAGTGTTAGTTTTATATAGAAAAAATCAATTTTTTTAATAAGTTTTCTGCTAATAACTCCAAAAGTTTACGTTTTATCAAAACAACTTTACTTAACAAAAACGTACCTTTTGAAAAAATAAACAAAACCGTTTTTTTAATTTTTTTTTCTTAAGACCAATAGTAATCGAGCTATACTTTATTATATGTTGGCTCTTCTTCGTCAAATGCTAAATATTGTAGTTTCAAAGTCAAAATACTGGGAAAACTATGCATTTTTCGAGGACAACTTGTTCTAACTAATTTAAAGTACTTAAAAATATCTATCCTCAGAAATAAAAAAAGTATCTAGCTTAAAAATTAAGTGACTTGCAATGAAAAGAATTTCAGTCCCTATTTCTTTCAGCGAAAAAGTGATCGCAAGCAACCCCCTACCTAATCACCACTCTAATTAAAATTAGTCTTTGACCTTATTTGGCCTTTTTTGTTTATGTATTATTAATGGGTTCTAGAAGTTTGACGGGCTTAGAATGATCAGTTTTTAAAAAAAAAGAGAGTTAAAAGCGAATAACTAATTTTTGTAGGGTGGAAAAAATGGCATTCTCTTCAGAATAGCAAGATTAGCATCAGAGATGCGAAAAAAAAAATGTTTAAATATGAAATTTTAGCTTATTTATTTCTCAAGAACCTGATTTGCAAAAATTTTTTCTACAGCAGAAATTGATTGAGCTATTGACAATTAAATCTTGTAATAACATGCTAGAACCACCTTTACCAACCCTTTCAAAGTCACCTCTTTTTGCGACTGAGGATTTTAAGAATATTTAATATTAATAGGCTTATAGATCTTGTAAAAAACTACAAAATTATTTTTTACCAAACTTTCTAAGATAAAAATAAAAAAGTTTAGGTTAAAAAATCAATATATTTTTTGAAAAAAAAAACAGGATAAATCCAATTGGAAGCATAATAATGTAAGTTAGCGGTGTTTTTAGTCATTGAACATATTGATTCTTATTTATTTGTGTATTGCTAATAGATAATTAAAATAATTAGTTTAAAAAAAACTGGAGTTAAAAGCGAATAACGAATTTTTGTAGTTCGGTAAAAATGCCATTTTCTTCAGAATAGAAAGATTAGCATCAGAGATATGAAAAAATGTTTTAATATAAAATTTTAGGTTATTTAATTCCCAAGAACTTGGTTCGAAAAAATTTTTTCTACGGCAAAAATTTAGTGAATCTTAAATGAGTATATCGAAAAACATTGATTTTTTCTTTACAAAACTAACACTTTCGATAGCGAATAAATCAAAAACTATTAATTTTATCAAAACAATTTTTGGAACATTTTTTGCTTAGAATGAATGTTTTTATCAACTTTTGCAGTCAAAATATAATAAAAAATTTCCACCCCCGAGATGGGGTGGCAACCACCCCCATGGTAAAAGCGCCTTTCGTAATCATATAGATTTTGATCCTTGGACTATCCACTACTTATTCTCAAATTTTCAAGAAATCGATCCATTCTGTAAAAATTTCGAGGTGAAAAGCTTTGTGGTTCCTGGCCTATTGTGTTTTGAGGCGAATATTGCATACTCTTATATTAGGGTGATAAGGGATATTATAACGTTTTAGAAGGTATTTATAATATTTTTATTTAGAAATAATTTGTAAAAAAATACTATGCGTTCTTGAAAACAGTGATACAAATATAGAAACAAAGATAAGATGCAGAAGGAATATATGTAGGAAGAAGGAGATTGTCAAGGTTGCAGAATATAAGGGACTGGTTTAAATGCAGTTTTATAGAACTCTTCAGAGCAGTGGTAACTAGAGTAAGATAGTGATATCCAATCTCCGATTGGGGGACGGCACTTAAAGAAGAAGTTCTTGGAAAAAGGAACAATAATAGTTAGAAAAGCTTATGTTGGAATTCTTGGCTGAATATGATATTCAGGAACCAATTGAAGAAGAAGATATGGATGAAGTTGTAGTCGACATTTCTGATGATACGGAGCAGGAAATATCTGAACTTAATAAAAGATCTGCCTGGACAAATTTCACTAAAGAATTTAAAAACGGAGTTAGAAATTTGGATCTACTTTTTTTCTGATACCATGTTGAATAGAACTATTGCCGAGTGCACAAATAAAACCATTCAAGTAAACCGGGAACACTATCAATGTGAAAGAGATGCAAAAAACACATATAGAAATGAAGGCTTTTAGGCTATTGATTATGTACTATAGAAAGGAACTACGACGTTAACGGGGTTTTATTATTTCATATAGTCAATGAATCTCTATATATGAAAAAACCGCGGAGTGCTACCATTTAAAGAGGTGAGCTCCCTGGGCACAGGTTACATTAGGGTGAGTTCTCTGCACTTTTGGTACAAACACGTCTACATTAAAATTGTTCCTGGTTAAATTTTCTATCTAAATATAACCTTTTTAAAGTCAACATACTTTTTTTTTACAAAAATACATTCAAAAGAAAAAGCACAAAGAAACCCAAAAGAAAGAAATTTTGTTTTTTGCCCCATAACTTTTGTTCACGGCGATATAGGTATAGACATTGCTTCATATAAAAATACTAACATATTTTCTCTTTAAAATGATGTTTAGAGGTCATTAGGAGTTATAGTTTTCGAAATATGATTTTTCAAATTTCGCTACTCACAGCAATTTTGGGCAATCTTCCTTGTTATTTCGCAAATATTGTTCTGTAACTTTTTTCTACGCAACTGTCGGCATATGCAATGGTATATGTAAGAGGAACAGAAATCCATTACCTTTAAAATGTTCAACTGTATAATGTTGTACGACTTCTTTTATAGAGGTTATCTTTTCAAGATTTTATACTTTTAACGAGTTTTTATATTTTTTACCATTATTTTTTAAATTTCCCATTATAACTTTTTTTCTACATTTAGGTATATATTATATAATAAAAAAGAAAGCTTATTCTGTTTAATTTAAAATGGTGTATTATAAAAAATTCTAGGATTATTTTTGAATAAGATATGCTTTTTCAAAATGTAATAAGTACTTGCAACGAATTTTGATTTTAGGATTATTTTTTTAAATTTCTCATTATAACTTTTTTATGTGATTGTGTGTTATGATTGAATCTTATTTTTTATAGGTAATACTTTGGATCCACTTTACTCGGCCGGGCAAACTTCAAAATATGGATTAATTCCAATATTTACTGTCAAAGCTCCTGCACCACAAGCTTTGCTTGAAAAAATAGCATGTAAATGTACCAATGGATGTACAAAAAACTGCGGTTGTAGGAAGATAGGAATTAGCTGTTCAATATTCTGCAAAGGGTGCATGTGCATGGGTACTAATTGTGGGATCTCTAAGATAACTGAGGTGTCAGAGGAAGATATTGAAGCTAATGCTAACGAAGAGATGGATTTTGATTTTGAAATTTTTTTAAATGTCAACGTTTAAATAATTTTAACTAAAGTGATGATTTCTAAGACTAATGTTTATGTAATTTTTGTAAAAGAAATAATTTTAAATAATACAGGTAAAAAAATATCAAAGAATTACTCGGTTTCCATTATTTAAATATAGATTTTACACCATTCTAAAGAACAGAAAGTAAGCCCTCTTATTGAGCAATATATAGTATATTCATGTACAAGAAAAAAAAGTTATAATGAGAAATTTAAAAAATAATCCTAAAATCAAAAATCGTTGCAAGTAGTTATTACATTTTGAAAAATAATATCTGATTAAAAAATAATCGTAAAAAATGTAAAAAATAACATTTTTTTATATTAGGTATTATATATAATATATAATATATAACATAATATTATATTATATATACTATATAATATAATATTATATAATGTATAATATAATATATAATATAGTATATAATAATATTATTTTATTTTTATATTATATTATAAAAAATCGTTAAAAGTATAAAACCTTGAAAAACCATAATCTCTTTAAAAAAAAAGTCGTACAACGTTATACAGTAGACCATTCTAAAGATAATGGATTTCTATTTGTATTACTTGTACCATTGCATATACCTAAAGATACGTAGAAAACAGTTACAGAACAATATTTGCGAAATAACAAGGAAAATTGCCCAAAATTGCTGTGAACGGCGAACTTTGAAAAATCATATTTCGAAAACTGTAAATCATAATTACTTCTTCTAAACAACATTTTAAATAAGAAATATGTAGATTTTTTTCTGTACAGCAATGTCTATACCTATATGCTCGTGGACAAAAGTTATGGGACAAAAAGCAAAATTTCTTTCTTTTGGGTTTCTTTGTGCTTTTTCTTTTAAATATATTTTTGTAAAAAAAAAGTATCATTGACTTTAAAATGTGATATTTAGATAGGAAATTTAACCAGGAACAATTTTTATGTAGGTATGTTTGTACCAAAAGTGCATAGAACTCACCCTAATGTAACCTGTGCCCAGGGACTAATTCACCCATTTCTCAAAAACGCACCCCTTTAAATGTAGCACCCCGCGGTTTTTTTATACATAGATGTCCATTGACCATATGAAATAATAAAATCCCGTTAACGTTGTAGTTCCTTGTAGCTATCGTATTTTGAATATAATCAATATCCTATTTGATTGGTTTATTATATCAATTATTTATTATAGCAAGCAATTATGTATTAAAACTGGAAGCGAGCATCGAAAGGTTAAACTTGGTGTTTTTAGTGGTTAATAAGAGACATAAATTAAAGAGAGTGGAAATATAGCCTAAAGTCATTATAGTCCAGGGCGCATCTGTTTTGAGAAGGACGTTGAGAGGAAATATTAATATTTGAGTTATCCTCCCACTAAAAATGGTCCGGAACATTGTTTAAATAATCAAAATGTCAAAAGTTCTACTAAGATAAAAGTTGCGTAATTAAATTTACTACAATATACAATTGGCTAAAAATTTAAAAAATAGTCACCCTTGTTGCAAAATAGCAATAATTGCGAAAAAACCATACAAAAACAAGTATTCGCATTTTACGTTTTTCAACCATTCATGCTACACTTAGGACCTTGATATTTTACCCAGAAAAACTTTATGATATATTAAAACAATACTGTAAATTTCATTAAGATCGGTTTAACAAATTTTGCAAAATAAATTTTGCAATCCAGCTTTCGCAAAAAAATTCATTTTTTTTAATGTTGCAGGACTGAAAATAAAGCAGATAGCAAGTTGAATTTTTTTTTGCTTATAGAAGTGTACTGTACCTTTCATTTTCAATTTGCAAAATTAAAATCGATTAATTACCACGACGTCAGGAAATTTTTTAAGTAAACCTTAATTTTTGGTGCTACGCGTAGGGCAACGGTGTTCGATTCACACAAGTTGATTTTCACCAAAATTTCTTCCAATCTTTATCTAATATATTATTTTCGTACTCTATATTTTGTTGTATTTTAATATTTTAATTCCACAAAAATCAAACTAATTTTATTATTGTTTGTAAAATATTGTTTAAACGATTGCATATGTTTAAAAACAATAACCTTTTATTCTCTAAGTTAAAATATATGAACAAAGAAAGTTTTTGCTAAAAAAAGTGTTATTTCAAAGGATAGAGTATGTGTTTTTATTTTGCAATAAACAAATTTATTTATTTATATCGAAATGTAATAAAAATTAAAATGTATCAATCATTATCAAAGGTCACTGGAATGCCCAATCAGAGCAAACTATCCTCTGTCCTGCGCGTAGCACCAATAACTAATGTTTATTTTAAAAAATTCCTGACGCCGCCGTGGTAGTTAATCTATTTTAATTTTGCAAATTGCAAATTAAAGAAACAGTACACTTCTATACGCAAAAAAAAATTTCAACTTGCTGTCTGCTTTATTTTCAGTCCTGTAATATTTTGAAAAAAAGGAATTTTTTTGCGAAAGCTGGATTGCAAAATTTATTTTGCAAAATCTATTAAACCGATCTTAATTAAATTTACAGTATTGTTTTACTGTATCATAAAGTTTTCTGGGTGAAATATGAAGGTCCTAAGTGTAGCATAAATGATTGAAAAACGTAAAATGCGAATACTTGTTTTTGTAAGGTTTTTTTTCGCAATTATTGCTATTTTGCAACAAGGGTGACTATTTTTTAAATTTTTAACCAATTCTATATTGTAGGAAATTTAATTACGCAACTTTTATGTCAGTACAACATTTCTCGGAAATGAATACTTTTAAGGTTATAATCAAAAACCAAGAAAAAAATCGAATTTTTTCTTCATTTTTTGACATTTTGATTATTTAAACAATGTTCCGGACCTTTTTGAGAGGGAGGATAAATCAAATATTATTATTTGAGTTATTTTCAAGCAATTTCTGTAACAAAATTTGAGTCACCTCTCAACGTCCAAATGTACTAATATTTTTACAGATGCGCCCTGGTCTATTAATTTTGTTTAGATACTAATACACATAGTCCTGTCGCCAGGGGGGTACAACGGCCTCCTTAATTCAGATGGACTTACCCAAGTTTTTTTATGTATTTTGACCCGTAGGACACGAATTTTTTGGATAACAGTTGATCCGGGTGTCGATAAGATTGTTATAAACAAAGAACTTTAGGAATTACATAACAGCGATTTTTCGCAAAACAAAACATTTTTCTGTTTTTTTGTTTCATCCTTACAAGTTTTTTCGTAGGATGCATAGTTTTCGAGATAAACGCGGTTGAACTTTCAAAAAATCGAAAAAGTGCAATTTTTGAACCCGAAAAACTTTTGATTAAAAAATAAAATAGCAGTTCTGCTTACTGCATTTGAGAGTTCAAGTCAAATTCTATCGGTTTTGATTATTTGCATTGCTAAAAATTTAGTTTTTATTTGTTAAACAAAGCCATAAACACAGTATTTCCCGTGCCCAATGCATGCGTTTTAATGTACGTAATCTACGTAAAAATTGTCTGTATGCGCGCCTACTCGTTCGATTTCAAATGAGAAATGCATTAAAATAGCTATTTGTATAACAAGGGAGGAAAAGTCACTTTACTCCCATGTTATACATATGGTTTTTCCACCTTCCTCAAATAACAAGTAATTTTTTCATTTTTACTTAATTTATTTATTATGTAACTAAGCAACAAAATGTATTAGAACTAAAACTAACAAGTAGGTACAATATAACTGTCAAATATAAGTCAAATTATTAATGTAATCAAAATAACAATTTACTGTTCTTTGCCATTCTGCAAAATACAGGGTGTTTTATAAATAAACGTTAAAATGTATAAGTAGATACTTAGAGTCGGAAAACTGAAAGAATACCCATGAACGATCACATCAATGACTTATTTTGTATTTGCTGTCTTTTTCTATAACAAACGTTTGTTATTTATAGAAAAAGACAGCAAATACAAAATAAGTGATTGATGTGATCGTTTATGGGTATTCTTTCATTTTTTCGACTGTACGTAATAGAAAATAGATATTGTATAGGGCGTCAATAAGTTATATTTTTTCATGAATGAAATACCATAACGTCACTTTTACTTTTCCTCCCTAGCGAGGAAAAGTACAATTTTGCTCCCGACAATCAGGTCCGTAAAAGTATACTTTCGGTAGAGGTAGGTGGAAAACATCATTCAATCACTATGTGTTTATAGTTTTGTTTAACACTAAAAAATAGTTATTTATGAAACAGTTCGTGAAGTGTGCTTTTTGCGAACGCACGCGATGTTTAGAGCACGAGTGACAACGGAGCGAGTGCTATACATCGCGTAAGTTCGCAAAGAGTACTTCACGCACAGTTTAATACAATATTTTATCTATGATGAACAAATAAAAAAACTGTAACTCTTCGTCACTGCAATTTATTTCTAATCTAAAATTTTTAGAACTTTGACATTTAAAAATTCTAACTTCTTTCAAACCACAAAACTGTCAAAACTTTTGTCGTAATTTATTGCTCATTATGTCATCACCATGACAACGCGAAAGTTAAGGATATTTGATTAATATGAAAGTGTGTCAAAAACAGTGCGAAAAAGTAAGTCCCATTTAAAATACATTGTTACGTCACGCACACTTTAAACACTTCACGCACTGCTATCTATAATGACAGTTTTCGCAAACTAAAAACTTATACATAATATCACATAGAGTAGATAAAATTAATTTTTAGCAATGAAAGTAATCAAAACCGATAGAATTTGACATGAATGCGGTAAGCACAATTGCTATTTTATTTTTCAATCAAAAGTCATTCGGGTTCAAAAATTGCAATTTTTAGATTTTTTGAAAGTTCAACCGCGTTTATGTCGAAAACTATGCATCCTACGAAAAAACTTGTAAAAACATTATTTTCTTAGAATGACCCAAAAAATACAAAAAACTGTTTTGATTTGCAAAAAATCGCTGTTATATGATTCCTCAAGTTCTTTGTTTGTAACGATTTTATCGACATCCGGATCGACTGTTACCCAAAAAATTCGTGTTCTACGGATCAAAATACATAAAAAAACACTTGGGTAAGTCCATCTGAATTAAAGAGTCCGTGTACCCCCACTGGCGACAGGACTAACAATGTAAAGCTGAAATTGTTTCATTTATTGTAATAATAATTACTTGTTCACATATTTTTCTGTAGATATACAAACTTTCAATTTTTTTATAGGAACTAATGGACATGCAAAGGCGTATATGAATGGACTTGCTACAAAATTAGAAGAAAAACAATCCACGCTTTCCAGGTAAGTTTCTTAAACATTTGTACATTTTTAGGAAACTTTCCACTTTATGTCTTTGTTTCTTCTGTAACTTTTTTAACTACGCTTATGTCTGTTATTCATATTTCTGCAGTTTTGTTTTTAATCACAAATTTTCATTTTATTGGCTCTGTAGCAATAGTCAGACGCTTTCGTATTAATGCTAAACTGTAGGTCCTGTAAGTATCTGTGTACACTTAATGATAAACTACAATATAAATGTAGAGTAGCCTTGGGATATAGTACTGCAAAAGAACAACTTTTCATGCCTTTCATTAGAGATTAAGAATGAGCTTCACCGAGGGCTAAGACACCCTCTCTTATCATACTTAAGGCTAATTTATGTTAGGACGGGACATAAACGACACGGCCCGTGGAACAACCGGGCTCAGTACGGGGTCTTGATTACGCTACGACGCGACGCGACGGCTCGCTACCGGCTTCTGCTCGATTTTTTTAATTCGTTTTACTTGTGAGTATCTGGAATGGGCTTAAAATTAATTTTCAAACATGGAATTTGCTAGCGATAACTGTAGCTTTGATTGAAGATTAAACAATGAGAAGTCAATAGACAGTCCACCCAGCATGGATATCATAAATAGCTGGATATTGCTCACACACTCAATTAAATGTTCGTTATTGGTTGTAGAAGTTTCTTCTTCTTATTATTTAGCAACCTCTTCTGGTTTAGTCCTAGACATAGACCTCCTCTTGTGTTTTCCATATTAGCCTGTCTTATGCTACCTGATGCTAGTTTCTTCCTGGTTGTCTTTAATTTCGTCGATCCATTTTTTGAGATCTTGCTATGCCTCTTTGTGCACTTCTCTTCTTTTCACTTGCCACACATCCTGCTCATTTCCATTTAGATTTTGCGAGAGCTTCGATAAGATCATTTACTTTGGTTCTTCTTCTTAAATATTTGTTTCTCATATGATGTGTTAAGCTCTGAGTTGTTCTAAGTCTAGAGAGAGTGGTTAGTAAATGTCATGGTCTACATTTCATAAGTCATGGCAGGAATGATACATATATCAAAATTCTTTCGCTTTAAATTAACTGAGAGTTTTGTACTTTTATACTTTTTTAGAATTTTGAATATTTTAGAATGTAACTATAATATAAGTATTAGTTTATATGGCATTTGGCCACAATTGAGGAGCTCAGAGCAACAGTGGCCTAACTCCAAAAACGAAGTTTCGAGATAAATGCAATCTTTGCATTCGTATTTTCGTTATGCTTATAGGACGGCGGCGTTACAAATTATGTAGCGCCATTTAGCCAAATATAGAGCTGTAGTCCAAGTAATGAAGCTTAAAATAGGACAAAACCTCGCAATTTTTACAGAATGGATCGATTTGCTTGAAAATTTGAGAATAAGTAGTGGATAGTCCAAGGATCAAAATCTATATCATGCCAAAAGGCGCTTTTACCGTGGGGGTGATTGCCACCCCTTCTCGGGGGTGGAAATTTTTATTATATTTTGACCGCAAGAGTTGATAAAAACATTCATTATAAGCAAAAAACGTTCTATACATTTTTTTGATAAAATTAATAGTTTTCGATTTATTCGCTATCGAAAGTGTTAGTTTTATATCGAAAAAATCAATTTTTTTAATTAGTTTTCTGCTAATAACTCAAAAAGTTTTCGTTTTATCAAAACAATTTTGCTTAACAAAAATGTACCTTTTGAAAAAATAAACAAAACCGTTGTTTTTTATTTTCTTTAAGACTAATAATAATCGAACTATACTTTATTATATGTTGGCTCTTCTTCGTCAAATGCTAAATATTGTAGTTTCAAAGTCAAAGGACGGGAAAACTATGCATTTTTCGAGGATAACTTGTTGAAACTAATTTAAAGTATTTAAAAATATGTATCTCCAGAAATAAAGAAAAATCTCTAGCTAAAAAAATTAAGTGACTTATCATGAAAAGAATGTCAGTCCCTATTTTTTTCAGCAAAAAAGTGATAGTAAACAACCCCCTAATCACCACCTTAATTAAAATTTGTCATTGACCTGATTCAATTTTCTTGATTTATGTATTGTTAATAGGTTCTAGAAGTTTGATTGGCTTAGAATGATTAGTTTTTAAAAAAATGGAGTTAAAAGCGAATAAGGAGTTTTTGTAGTTTGGCAAAAAATGCCATTTTCTTCAGAATAGAAAGATTAGCATCAGAGATACGAAAAAATATTTAAATATGAAATTGTAGCTTGTTTAATTCCCAAGAGCTTGATTTGCAAAAAATTTTTTTACGGCAAAAATTGAGTGAGCTATTGACAATTAAATCTTGTAATATCATGCAAAAACCAACTTTACCAACCCTTTCAATGCCACCTTCTTTTGTGAGTGAGAATTTTAAAAGGACTTAATATTAATAGATCTTATAGATCTTAGAGATCTTGTAAAAACCTACAAAATTCTTTTTTAACGAACTTTCTGAGATAAAAAATAAAAAAGTTCGGTTAAAAAATCAATATATTTTTTGAAAAAAAAAAAGGAGAAATCCAATTGAAAGCATAGTAATCTAAGTTAGCGGTGTTTTAGTCATTGGACTTATTTATTCTTCTTTATTTATGTATTATTAATAGATTCTAGAAGTTTGACTGGCTTAGAAAGATTAGTTTTTTAAGAACTGAAGTTTGAAGCGAATAGCGAATGTTTGCAATTTGGTAAAAAATGCAATTTTCTTCAGAATAGAAAGATTAGCATCAGAGATACGAAAAAATGTTTAAATATGAAATTGTAGGTAATTTAATTCCCAAGAAATTGGTTTGATAAAATTTGTTCTACGGCAAAAATTGAGTGAATCGTAAATGAGTACCTACACCATCGAAAAACATTGATTTTTAGATACAGGGTGTCCAGAAACTCTACCGACAAAGGAAGACAGGAGATTCCTCAGATAATTTTAGGACAATGTAACCCAATTCACCTAGTCCGAAAATGCTTCCTAAGGAAGCTATAGCTCTTTGAAGATGGCGTCATGTAATTAGTTTTTCTTAAATACCTCCAGAACGCTTCCATTTAGAAAAGCGAAAATTTGTATACATATTTACTTTCCAGAAATGAGTCGATTCCATCCATTACGAATTTCAAGTACCGGTCATAGGCGTCCTCTTTGGGTAGGGCAACGGTTATTTTATCGCCTAATTTTTTTGTCTTTAATTTTTAAGCATTTTTGACTCTGAATTATTAAATTGTGAGGTATTCTAGTACTAAAAGGTACTCTTACTTTAAGTCGGTAGGATACACCGTTTTCTAGAAAAATCGATTTAAAAATTTTTCGTTCTTTGAATTTCAAAAAAGAAGATTAAAAAAAAATTATTTAGAAAGATGAAAACTGGTACATTTATTTATATTCCAGAGATTAATCGATTTCATTAATGGCGAATTTCTAGTTCCGGTCATAGGCGTCCGTTTTGAGTAGGTCAACAGTCATTTTATAGCATAACTTTATTATCTTTAATTTTTAAGTATTTTTGACACTAGATTATTCGATTATGAGATATTCGAGTACTAAAAGTTACTCTTGCTTTAAGTTGGTAAAATACATCTTTTTTTTTAATTTTTTTTCAACTTTTTTTTTTCAAATTCCCAAAACCAAAAACTTTCAAATCGATTTTTCTAGAAAACGGTGTGTCCTACCGACTTAAAGTAAGAGTACCTTTTAGTACTAGAATACCTCACAATTTAATAATCCAGTATCAAAAATGCTTAAAATTTAAAGACAAAAAAGTTATGCGATAAAATAACCGTTGCCCTACCCAAAAGGGGCGCCTATGACCGGTACTAGAAATTCGCAATGGATGGAATCGACTCATTTCTGGAAAGTAAATAAGTATACAAATTTTCGTTTTTCTAAATGGAAGCGTTCTGGAGGTATTTAAGAAAAACTAATTACATGGCGCCATCTTCAAAGAGCTCTAGCTCCCTTAGGAAGCATTTTCGGACTAGGTGAATTGGGTTAAATTGTCTTAAAATTATCTGAGGAATCTCCTGCCTTCGTTTGTCGGTAGAGTTTCTGGACACCCTGTATAAAACTAACACTTTCGATAGCGAATAAATCAAAAAGTATTAATTTTATCAAAAAAATTTATAGAATATTTTTCGCTTAGAATGAAAGTTTTTTTTAACTTTGCTGTCAAAATATAATAAAAAATTTCCACCCCCGAGATGGGGTGGCAACCACCCCCATGGTAAAAGCGCCCGTCGGCATCATATAGATTTTGATCCATGGTCTATCCACTACTTATTCTCAAATTTTCAAGCAAATTGATCCATTCTGTAAAAATTGCGGGGTGAAAAACTTTGGTTCCTGGACTAGTAAGTTGTGTAGACCCTTGTTAATCCGAAGATTTAATGTTGCTGCTTTTATTGATATATTAAGTAATCTAAAAATGTTCAATTTGTGCTTAGGCCACTGTTGCTCTGAGCGCCTCAATTATTCATTCATTCAGACAGAAGTTGGATCGTGTGCGCACCGTTTGTGTGTCACTTGAAAACACGTACTAACGCGTACTAATCTAACGAAACCGCCACGAACGCTTACCGCACACACGGCGAGAAGTGTTCGGAGCGCATATCTATATGACACGTACCTTTACCAGTGGCGGCTCGTGGCCTTGGAGACAGGGTCGGCAAGGTTTTTTTTGTCTCCTCATATAGGTATACCATCAAACTAAAAGGCTTAAATCATCATAGGAGGTTTTTGTTGTTTTATGTTTTTTTTATTTGATGTACTTGACATTCTCTCTTGTTTCATGGTGTTTCGACAATACGTGTTGATTCTTTTGAGACAAGATTAATCCCGTTTATTTGAGGCAGAAATTGGTGGTAATAAGAAAATTAATGAACAGTTTGATGTAATGAATTGCAGTACTTACTGCATAGAATTATACATACATATTTTGTAACTTATCCCACTCTCTGAAAATATTTGGATCGGTATAATTTTTAAGTAACTAACTTGTTATAATAAATATCTTGGAAATTCTTTGGCGAAGGTAACTTTTAAATTTTGAATCGTCAAAGAGGTCAAAAATTTGCAAACCTTCAAAATTCGGAAATATCAAGCGAATCCAAAACGTCACTGCGTATATATTGGAAACTACTATCATTACGAAAATTTCTGAGATTTTGCACCAGCTTTCGTATTCTATTTTTGGAATTAATAATGTCAGTTGACTGATTTTGAACAACAATGAATATCTTGGGCAAACTTTGTCTTAAAAATATTTAAAAGAATATTAAAAGAGTAATTATTTAATAAAGTTCTCAAGGATTGCTTCACGGATCGAGGTATCGCCACTTTCAAAATCGTTGCCTTCGATAATAAAGTCAAAAATTGCCAAAAGCTGTTCACGAAAATCTGCTACAGATACTAAAACTACAGATATGAGATAATCTGCTTAGATAAAACTAACCGAGATTTAAAATTTCATCGCGTCTGACAAACTGTTCGCTTTTTTTTTCGAAACAAATTTGTTCTAAAGCAGTAATCCGTTTAGGTGAGCTAAACTGGCAAGAAAAGACGATGGTATCATGCAAAACTAAATTCATTTTATGCGCATAATAGTGAGTAAATAAAGCTTGTGATGCAATAGTTTTAACTTTTGCCTGAAGACCATTCAATTCACCACACATCACAGCAACGCCGTCATAAGATTGCCCCAGTTACCCGTGTTGAGCTGCCCCCCCCCCACTTGCAAAAATTAAAAAACAAATAGCCCTGATTTATGAGCTATTTATGAGCTCTCATATTCCGCAAACTAAAAATTTTGAGCTCGTTCCACTGAGCAGGAATTTATTACCCTACTGAGTCAGCTGAGTCAGCCCCCCCCCCCACTACTTAAAAATAGGAATATTGAATCGGTTTTTGCGGCAGAATTACGAGCTATTTATGAGCTCTTGAAATTATATAGTTTCGATTTTTGAGCTCATCCCCTTCACCCCCAAACAACCCTTTAATTGATTTAACTTAAGAGAAAGATGCTGAGAAAACTTAAAATATATCGTAATGCGAATATAATTCCTATAGCTTATATACTCTAAGAATAAACTATTAAATCAAGAGCATTTCGATTATTGAGCTACAACCCCTTCGCCAGAAAACCACCCTATCTTCCCGGCTTAAGAGAAAGTTGTACTTAAAATGCGTTAAACTAATTATTTGGCGACTACATATCATTTAATAATTTATAAGCTTCCACATTACGCGCATTTAGATCAGTAAATTGCAATTTATTTTGTATAGTGCAGTCACTGAAGGTAAAAATCAACGATTACCTTCAATTTCGGTGAACCTTCATCGATTTTCACGAAAATTGGTCAGTGGTTAGAGGATACGTCAAGAAACAAAGGTGACGTGGTACCACCTTGCGCCTTTACCCTGAGGGTGGATACCGCCCCTTCTCGGTGGTGAAAATTATTTTATAAAAAATAACTGCACAAATCAATAAAAGAACAAATTAAAAGCAAAATTTATTATATAAAGTTAATAAAATAAGTCAATACTTTTTAAGTTATTAAAGATCAAAGATTTTAATTATTTGTGAAAAAAATGCATGTTTTGAAGAGGTTTTTTGTAAATCACTGAAAAACTGTAAGTTTTTACAAAAAAGTTAATAGTTGTTTAATTCGTATAGCTTATATTCTAAGAATAAACTCTAAAATCACGCGCCTTTCGATTATTGAACTACAACCCCTTCGCAAGAAAACCATCCCATATTCCCGGCTTAAGAGAGGGTTGTACTTAAACTAATTTAAATTAATTATTTGTCGACTATATATTGTTTAATAATTTATGAGCTCGCAAAATATACGCATCTCAATTACTGAATTGCCATTTTCTTTCTATAGTGCAGTCACTGAAGGTAAAAATCAACTATGACCTTCGATTTCGGTAAATCTCCATTTATTTTCACGAAAATTGGTGAGCGGATTTTGATACTATCAACTTTTTCTGGATCTTATTTTTCATAGGTATTTCTAAGTACTTTAACAAGTATTTAGTACCTAAGTGTTATAAAATGCATCTCTTTCCCGTTATTTAAGCTTAAACCCTTAGATTTAAACAGTCGCGGAAAAAAATATATATTTAATTACCAATAACTTACTTTAAATTAACATTAAAGGGTTTTTCAAGTAAGAAATTTATTATATTTTTTATTAGCTTCAATTTTAGTGATGAAAACTTTTTTGTAAAAACTTACAGTTTTTGAGTCATTTATGAAAAATCGCTCTAAAGCATGCATTTTCTTTCCAAAAATTAAAATATTTGATCTTTAATAACTCAAAAAGTTGATTATTGATTTATTTTAATCACATTATATAACAAATTTTGCTTACAATTTGTCCCTCTCTCGATTTGTGGGGTTATTTTTAATAAAGTAATTTTCATTCCCGAGAAGGGGTGACATTTACCCCAGGCTAAAACCCCAAGTTGTTATTGTCCATCCGTGAAAATAAATGGAGATTTACCGAAATCGAAGGTAATAGTTGATTTTTACCTTCAGTGACTGCACTATAGAAAGAAAATGGCAATTCAATAATTGAGATGCGTATATTCTGCAAGCTCATAAATTATTAAACGATATGTAGTCGCCAAATAATTAATTTAAATTATTTTAAGAACAACTCTCTCTTAAGCCGGGAATATGGGGTCGTTTTCTTGCGAAGGGGTTGTAGCTCTATAATCGAAAGACGCGTGATTTAAGAGTTTATTCTTAGAATATAAGCTATACGAATTAAACTACTATTAACTGTTTTGTAAAAACTTAAAGTTTTTTAGTGATTTACAAAAAACCTTTTCAAAACATGCATTTTTTTCATAAATAATTAAAATTTTTGATCTTTAATAACTTAAAAAGTATTGACTTATTTTATTAACTTTATATAATAAATTTTGCTTTTAGTTTGTTCTTTTATTGATTTGTGCATTTATTTTTTATAAAATAATTTTCACCCCCGAGAAGGGGCGGTATCCACCCTCAGGGTAAAGGCGCAAGGTGGTACCATGTCACCTTTGTTTCTTGACGTATCCTCTAACTACTGACCAATTTTCGTGAAAATCGATGAAGGTTCACCGAAATTAAAGGTAATCGTTGATTTTTACCTTCAGTGACTGCACTATACAAAATAAATTGCAATTTACTGATCTAAATGCGCGTAATTTGGAAGCTTATAAATTAATAAATGATATGTAGTCGCCAAATAATTAGTTTAATGCATTTTAAGTACAACTTTCTCTTAAGCCGGGAAGATAGGGTGGTTTTCTTGCGAAGGGGTTGTAGCTCAATAATCGAAATGCTCTTGATTTAATAGTTTATTCTTAGAGTATATAAGCTATATGAATTATATCCGCAATACGATATATTTTAAGTTTTCTCAGCATCTTTCTCTTAAGTTAAATCAATTAAAGGGTTGTTTGGGGGTGAAGGGGATGAGCTCAAAAATCGAAACTATATAATTTCAAGAGCTCATAAATAGCTCGTAATTCTGCCGCAAAAACCGATTCAATATTCCTATTTTTAAGTAGTGGGGGGGGCTGACTCAGCCCCCCCCCCCACTAGGGTATTAAATTCCTGCTCAGTGGAACGAGCTCAAAATTTTTAGTTTGCGGAATATGAGAGCTCATAAATAGCTCATAAATCAGGGCTATTTGTTTTTTAATTTTTGCAAGTGGGGGGGGGGCAGCTCAACACGGGTGCCCCAGTTTGCCCTACCAATTTATTTTTGATATCAAAAAATTTTAATCTGTTCTTTAAAACACCAAAAATCTATTCTGCCTTATTGCTTTTACTCACGTCTCTAAAACCTAAAAACCTATCATAAATATTACCACGTAACGCGTACCGAACAACAATAATTGATAATTGTGGATGACATGATAATCAGAAGTTTCGTCTACTTCCAACGAAAAGCAAATGGTTTTCTAAATCTCAGATTCAATAACGTTACCTATTCAAAATGTAACTATTTTATTATGTATATTAGTTCATTCTGTATTACGAATACACTTCGAATCAGAAAGTAAATATTTCTAAAACAATTTTATTAATTCTCTATAATTACTTTGATTTTTAACAAATGCTTCGATCCATCATGTCCACTAAATGATAATTCCTGACAACTTAAAAAAATTACAATATCAATTAAACGACGTAAAACGGCGTGATTATTTTTGACAATTTCTGCCGATGATTCTAAATGAAACACCGACCGGCAGACTTAAAATGTGCCGTACCTGCCGCTTATGCCTACGGAGAGAATGTATGTTCGCTTGCTCATCGACTTGTTATTTCGTTGAGTTTTACGTGTAAATCGTATGGATGAGTTGGGTACGGCTAGCCGAAAAGTCAGATCATTTTTTGAGAAGTCTGTTATGCGCAGGGATCGCTTAACGCTCGGATTAATCAAATCCTTTTAAAAACCATGAATAAAATTTAGTCTGTATTATCTGACAGATTTTTTTACTTCACAGATACAAATATTAAAAAAATCTATATCTATAAATGTGTGGGTCGGCACTGCCGAACCTGACCGGCCGCCACTGACCTTTACGATCACTAGGGATTATACCTAAGGCAATGGCGTTTAAAATCATATTCTTGAGGGAGGTGGATTACTCCTCTGTCATTTATAGCTTGCTCATTGCTTGCTTGCTGATCACATATCTGATTGTGGGCGTCAATGTACCTATATGTCCCATTCATTCTAAGGGAAGAGATTTTATGTATCTGACTATACTTTCTCTCTTGAACCCTTCTTCAATACCGTCAATTGTTTTCATTCTTATTTCTCACTCTCATTATATTGTGGCCCAGTATTGTTCTCATTATTTTTCTTTCAAATTTCAGAAAGCTATCTTACTCTTTCTTGTTAATCATCGTTGTTTCCATGTCATATGTAACAACAGGTTTTATTGAGTTCTTATATAGGTTCATTTTTGTTCTCTTACTTATAGTCTTGCTTCTTAGCAGATTTATGTTCATTCCATTCATATATTTTTATGCCTTTAGGATTCTTTTATCTGTTTTCTCTTTTCCAGTTTTCCAAATAGTCACTCCTAAGTAACTAAAGTTGGATACAGTTTCAAATTTATGGTTCTGTGTTATTAGATATTTCTGAGTTGTGTCGTCCTTCCCTATCGCCATGTATTTTCTTTTGTGGTGGTATATCTCTATCCCTATTCTCTTCATTTCCTTATCTAATTTTTCAACTGCTTTTATAAGAGTCATCCTCGTCTTCGCTAAGATAACTAGATCATCTGCATATGCTACTAGTTGAAGTTGATCTGTAATATAATGTTTTTGTTTGCAAATTTTGTCGTCCTTATTATTACTTCCAATGTCAGGTTAAATAGTGGCGGTGAGATAGGGTCACCTTGTTTCATACCTTTGTTTACATTGATCTCCTTTGAAATTGTTCCGTTGGAACTTTTGGTGTGGTGTTCTTTATGTTCAATTTTAGCATAAGTATATGTCTTAATTTTTCTGGAATTCCAAGACTCACTAGCTCCTCCATCATTTTCGTCCCATTGATTCTGTCAGAAGCGCTTTTGAAATTTATGAATATATTTATTAGTAGCCTGATTAAGATTCTATTTTTAATTAACTAATCTTTTGACATTTCGATTTCCACTCCAGAAATCGTTCTCAAAGACAGGAATAAAGAAAATCTAAATCGAAACGTCAAAACATTAGTTAATTAAAAATATAATTGCCATTACACCAATAATTGTGGCTAAATCCCATATAAATATAATACTAAAATAAACAGTAAATACCACCAAGGGCGCCCATATAAAAATTTTTAGGGGGGAGGGCACATTACATTTTGTATATTTCGGATGACAATATATACAGTAGACTCTCTCTATAACGAACACGGATATAACGAGGTTTCGCTTATAACGAGGTACACTAGGTGTCCCATGAAATTCCTATTGAACTATAACGCTCTATAACGAGGCATATTTGGTTAAAACGAGGAAAATTGAAATCGAAGAATACGTGTCTTTACCTGTTTTTAGCGTTGTAATGGTCATAAATAAATAAATGCCCCAACTGCCTGTACATAGAAATGCACAACATCTCTCTTATTATCGAGGCTAGTGCTGTAATAAACTCAGCCACCATAAACTTCTGCCTGTCTATCGACCGATATTAAATATTATAGGAAATTTACAATTTATGACGGCGAAGTCTCATTGTTCACTGTTCAGGTTGACCATCGACACCTAATAAACTACGTAAGAGGCATCAAAACATTTTAATATTATTGTTGATTGATATCACGAGATCCGCTTATAACGAGATAATTAGTCCACCATTTCAGTTCTCGTTATAGAGGGAGTCTACTGTAGTTTAAACTACCTAAAAAAGCTAGTTTGAACCCTGTTTGAGAAATTATTCATACATTTAAATACTAGACCAAGTTTTTAAATGGGAATGTCGTGGGTACCACAAAAGTTGCGCCTCTCTTTAAAACCCGTTTGAAAGGAATACAATCTTGCAAAGCCCTGCCTTCAACTTTGGCGAGTAGACTAACCATGAGTATGTGTCGAACCAAGTTTGTACTTTAAAATCTTAAAAAGAAGCCCCCTTTATTTTTGCAGATTTAGAATCCTTCCTTATGAAAAATAAGTCACATATATTCCAAACATTTTTAGAATCGTTGATAGATGACGCAAACAAATAGCATTTTCCGATTATAGCGCCATCCGTCAACAATTCTAAAAAAAGTTTCGAATAAATGTTACTTATTTTTTGAGGAGGAAACTCAATCTGCAATAAAAAACGGGGATTCCTATTTAAGATTTTAAAGTTAATTCTCACCCCACCTCCAGAGTGTGGAATGAAAAATCCTTTTTGGTGTCATTCTATAGATTTTTGAAAAATATTAAACACGTGTTTTTTGTTTTTCATTTGGAAGTATATTTCTCGAGATATTAGACCGTTTCTATAATTTTGCTATGGTATCACGATATAACGTTTTTTCCGATTATAGCGCTATCTATCCACAATTCGCAAAATGGCTCGAATACAATTTGCTTATTTTTACAAGGAAAATCCAAATCTGCAATAAAAATTAGGGGTTCCGTTTAAGATTTTAAAGTTACCCCCGCTCCACACCCAGGGGTTGAAGTGGTGGACTTGTTTAGTGTCATCGCATAGATTTTTGAGAAATATTTAACACATATTTTTCAGTTTTTCGATCCGATGTTCATTTCGCGAATTATTCGACCTTCCCGCTACTTTTGGGACACCCTGTATATAACACTCATTCGTCATGAAAGGTCACCTGTTTTTTATTTAAATTAAATTGTTCTGTTCATCATAATGTACAATTTAAAAATAATTTACTTACTAAAAAAATACTATTGCAAACTAAAATTTGACTAACTACCTATGTTCAATAAATTTTAAAAATTATTTTTCAATATGAATTTATTTCTGCTTATGAAGATGGTTCTATTCCGTGTACACAAAACTTAATGAAGAAAACAAATATAATCACTTCACAGATTTTGCACTTTATCTTTATAGTGCCAGTTCTCAAAGACAAATGGCTCATTAGTGATTATCGGTCAGAGATCGGATTTCTTGCTGATATGAATTTCTTTGCAGTATTATAAATGATTCATTTAATTTGTAATTTTGGGTGTCGATTACAGTATATGTATATTAGGTTCCCACGTTTCTAATCTCTTTCAATGTTTTCGTTAATAGCATACCGTGACTGTGCGAAATGTGTATTATGCACATTCCATATAGACCGCTGTCGCAGACACAGATTTTCTGTTAAACTATTAATTACCCAATATGTGAATTTTTTTATTAATACATGTTGTTTCCAATTTATCTCTCAAAACTATCCAATAATTTTGTGACAAAAATACGTTTATGTAATATAAATTTAATTTTTGTTCTTTCTCGAAAAGCTAGGGGGGCCACGGCCCCCCCTGCCCGTGTGTATGGGCGCCTATGAATACCACAAGAAACAGTTTCAGAAACTTGCTAACTATAATATAATAAACACACCGATAAGCCGGACGCGTATTTACGTTTCCGTGTTCATTTCAAGACAGGGTAGTTTTGAAGTGCGCACTGGTTTGTAAATGAACTTCGCGCGTAAAATTATTACAAATACGTGTTAGATTGATTGTAACGTTATTTTATTTTATTTGAACTGGTTATCAAAAATGGCTCCTATCTGCAGAATAACAAATATCATTCGTTGGATCTGTCGAAACAAAACAATTTTGTTGCCAAAGTTTCCTTCTATTTTTCTTTATAAATTTTCAAAAAACTCAAAGTAGTACCAAAATATCCTGTAAACTATTATGATACGTATACATTTTTTAGTAATGCACAATAAAACTTTAGCATTCTATTAAAAACATATTTTAGTTTCAGCTGAAAAATTATTGTTCAGCTGTTTGAAAAGCAACAGTATAATTTTATTATGTTGTGACTGACTTGTATATAAAATTACAGCTCTAGGTAATGCACCAACCTTAGTAGCCGTGAATATTAAAGTTACGCACGTGTTAGTTTGATCACATGAATCCATTTGTATCAATGAATCCCATTTCATCACCTAACCCAGCTAAGCAAACTCTTTGCATTTTTGGAGTAACCAAAACACAAATAATAGGATCTTCCTTAACAATCTAATGTTGAGTGCGAGAAGTTCTATCTGTTTTATTTTTAAAATTTCTAATATATCCATACTGTCTCTGCTACCGTAATTTTTTATACAATATCGCCATTGTTAATACAAATAACTTACTTGACGATCAAGAGGATTTTTTTGAGCATTAGCTAACATCACATAAACATTTCCTCACAATTTTCGATACTACTGAATTGATGATATGATTTTGCTGCTGCAGCTGTCATGCCAGCCTCAAAATATGATATAAATAACTGTTTTGTCTCGTCACAGCAACGCAGTAAACTTAAAGACTGAGCCACATTTCTCTATGTAAATGAGTGAAATTAATGTCTATCACAACATTTAAACCTCTTTTTAATAATGGTGAGGTCTTTAAAGCACAGCTTGTTGCTTTCAAAAATTTAATAGATTATACTTATATTTGCCTTACAATTGAAGATTCTAGTTGCTCCTTTTATTCTGTTTTTTGACTTGTTCTTTCTGCTAGCGTGCGAAACTCAAATCGTATATTTATGTAGGATAGCGCCTCTTCATTATCCAATTTGTTTTGGTTTCTGCAGAAAATTTGTTAATAATATAAGTACAAATGTCATCGTAGTTACTGGTATAAGATAACGAACAGTGAATTTTGGATTTATAGTTACTGTTTTCTTTAAATGAGTTTTGTTCAAACAACAGAATTTCAAAATCTTGCGAGATGTTAGTAAAAACACTTTTAAACTGCTCCATCACGTTTAAATTAATTTAAATACACAACAACCCAACCCTCAAAGCCAAGCTGATAAACAGCACTTGCAACGAATATACCTAATTCTATGCACTTGTTTGTAGCATTCCAATGACACATGTTTCGGTACAAACCCGTGCACATTTCGGAGGTTGGCTCTTTCAAATCAACACCTTTTTGGGACTAAATATGTATTACCGTTTCGGTGTCGATTTCAAAACCGCACTGTGTCGAAATGAACACGTAAACGGAAATACGCAAGCCGGACGGGTCAAATCAATTGAAATACACTAGTTTCCCGTGAATAGCATGCTGACAAGTATTTTACTATTTTAGTTCCATGTTGGGAGGAAACGGAGAGGGCACGGGAAGGATACGGGAAAAGAATAGTCACCGACGCGACGAGGCGAGCACGGCTGGTCGACGGGCCAGTCTCCGTCGGCCCGCTCTTTGTACTATAAACTACCCAATGACCTTTATATCACGTGCCCCGCAAGACAGCCGTTTCGTACACGACCCGTCCTAACATAAATCAGCCTAGCGTACTAGTTATTTATGAGCTAACTAGAGTATTCACTGATTTAACTATTGGTCACTCACGTGGTTTAAATCAACAGAAAATGTCAAATAAAATTTCAGTTGATATATCTGTAACAGTTATTTTATTATTGTCTTAAAATGGATCAATTACATATTTACTTAAATGTGCATTTCTCAATCGGAACATGGGCTTCCAAATCAGCAAACCTGTTAATTTTTTAACAAAAATATTCTTATTACTGAAAGTACCTACGTACATGTTAAATCGTTTTTGAATCCGTGTTTGTTATAACTGTGAAATTGTGCCAGATATCTATCAAACAGTGTTACAATTATAAAGAATACTGAACAGGCAATACATGGATACAATATAGGTAAAACCATTTTGAAAACAAATACAAAAATTTGATAAATAGATGTGATTGACAAATTATCTGTGACTTATGAGTGACATAATCAGCTTTCTTCTTCTTCTTTTAGTTTTATGGCCTCCACCTCTTAGGTACTTGGCCACCCACGTATTTGACTGTAATTGGAAGGGAATGCTCTTTTCAAAGGGTCTGGATTTTTCCATATTCCTTTCTTTAAATTCATTGTGATATGATTTTCAAAAAACTATTTTATATTTTAATTTGAAATATTGTTAAAAATTGATTGATCTTTCTTAAGGTTTGTCATTAATATTATGTAGGAGATTTTTAGCCCAGTAAATGAACAGGAAATACGGCGATACCGTGTAATTTTCAGAGGCAACTCCGAATTGCATGAAAATTTAGATTTAGGTTCTACTTACTCTCCACTTCAAAGTTGAAATTGTGCCGTCGGTTGCTTTTACTTGGGGGGTGAGAGTTTCCCCTTCTTGTGGGTGAAAAAACATACGTTCGAGATAAGACCTGAAATGGATAAATTGACTGATTTTAAGCAACTTTTGTCCTGTAGAGTTTTTTACGTAATATAATAGTTTTTGAGTTATTTGCGATTGAAAATGTTTATTTTTCGACAAAGAAACTACGTTGTTTGACGGTTTTTCGCAAATAACTCAAAAAGTAAATATTTGGTCGAAAAAAATTTTCTTAGCAAAAGTGTAGCGTAGAAAAAACCAAAAAAACTGGTGTATCAGTAAAGTCTATCATTCGAGTAAAAACAAAGTTGTAGCTCATGAAAAATTCGTTTTTATTCGTCTAATTCCAAATCGAATATTTCAGGTGAAATCACCGAAAAATTAAGCACCTTTCGAGAAAAACCCATTTAAACTTTTTTAAAGTGTTTATAAAAAGCTTTATTTTAATTGTTTATAAGAGTTTCTAGCATTAAAAATAAGCGAGTTACGCTCGAAATAAAGTTGGCCCTCTTTTTTTGGAAAAAAATCATGAAAATCTCCCCGTCTTTAGTTCCCCAAATGAAATTAATCGCTGCCGCTTTAAAAACAATTTACTTAATAATCTATTTTTAATATGACCTGTCAGTCTCACCGGTGTAAAGTGCCTATTTTTGAAAGGGTGATAGTTGAAAAAGCTTGAACGGGCCACTAATCACGAATGTATGCAAATTTTGAACAGCCATATCTTAACCAATTTTTGTCTTACGCAAAAACAAAATGAAACTAGCATATTTATAATGGCAAAACGTATATTTTTTTACTCTTTAAGATTTTTCTTATCACTAATACTTTATAAGTTAATTTGAAAAAGGAAATTTTTCAAAAATTTTTAGAAATTTTTTTGTACTATAAAATCAAATTTTTTTTAAAAATAAGCACTTCAAACCAATAAAACTTACATATCATATAAACAATACACAAACAGTTAAAATAAATGGTAAAGCGGCAACGATTAATTTTATTTAGTGTGCTAAATAGAGGGAGGTTTTCACGATTTTTTTTTACCAAAAAAAGGGACCAACTTTTTTTTCAGTGTAACTCGTTTATTTTTAATGCTAGATACTTTTGTAAAAACAAGTATAAAGCTTTTCTTCGATATTTTAAAAATGTTTTTCCCGAAAAGTGCGTAATTTTTCAGTGATTTCGCCTTGAATTATTCGATTTGGAATTAGACGAATAGGAACTTATTTTTCATGAGCTACAACTTTGCTTTTACTCAATTTATAGACTTTACTGATATACCAATTTTTTCGTTTTTTATGTGCTACACTTTTGCTAAGAATAATTTTTTCGATAAAATATTTACTTTTTCAGTTATTTGCGAAAAACGGTCTGAAAACGTGTTTTTTTTTTGTCGAAAAATCAACATTTTCAATCGCAAATAACTCGAAAAGTATTGACTTATTTAAAAAGCTTTATAGAACGAAAGTTGCTTATAATCTGTCAATTTATCCATTTCCAAGCTTATTTTAAACACGCGTTTTTACCCCCCGAGAAGGGGTGACTATCACCCCCCAAGTCAAAGCAACCAACGGCACAAATTCACCTTTGAAGTGGAGGGTAAGTAGAACCTAAATCCAAATTTTCATGCAATTCGGAGTTGCCCCTGAAAATTACACTACAAAACGGTCATTTATTGGGCTATTTGTATTGAAATGGGGGTTGGACTTCCTATATTAACAAGTTCCTGATACAGGTCAAATTGATTTGTTTTGTTAATTGGACATTCAAGTAACACACTAACACACATAATCAGCTTTTTTAGTTTGAAAATTGTTAGAGTCACATAAAGTCAATTAAATCCAATTAAATTTCCCAGTGACAAAAATACAATGTGAAAATGAAACAAGTCAAATGTGCCAGAAGAAAGCTAAAGTAGTATATAATTTTAAAGGAATTTTTTAAAATAATACCTAAAACTTTGAATTGTAACTAAAAAAATTAGATATTACCAAACCAATACTAACTCATCTACTTATCTAAAAAACACTTTAATGATTACAAATCGGATCTTCAAGTGCTACTTTCTAACCCTAAATGTATTGTACATAATCAATAGTTTTAAGTACCTGGGATCGGTATTACAGAGTAATGGAGAAATAGATGGAGATGCATGCAGTAGAATTAGGGCTGGATGGATGAAGTGGAAGGAAGCGAGTGGTGTTTTGTGTGACAGAAAAGTTCCAATGAAGCTGAAAGGAAAATTCTATAAAACAGCCATAAGACCGGCTATGATGTACGGAATTGAATGTTGGGCAGTGAAAAAGAAAGAGGAACAACGAATGCATGTGGCGGAGACGAAAATACTTAGGTGGATGAGTGGAGTGACAAGAAAGGATACAATTAAAAATGAGTATATTAGGGGAAGTCTAGGTGTGGTACCAATTGATGCCAAAATGAGAGAGCATAGGTTGAGATGGTTTGGTCATGTTCAACGTCGAGACGTTAACCCTGGAACTGCACACTGGGGTCTGAAAAACCCAGGCGCATGAATCGTTCAATGTAACTTGCACATGTCTGCGTCTTTTGGCGATCCCTTGTACGTAAATTCAGTTAAGAGCCGACTACGTTGAGAGACAGTGGCTGCACCCCTTAAGTTTGTTGTGTAGTTTGCTGTGGCGCTTTTAGTGGAGCTGTGGATACTTCGGACCCCAGTGTGCAGTTAAAGGGTGTTAAAATTTTAAGGTGATTTTTTGTTATTTGCTAGTAGGGCAGGTTCTAAAAGAAAATATTAGCGTCCACTGACAACAAAAGAATTAGAGTGGGAAGCTGAAAACCTGTGGGCGAATGAAGATGAACCTGAGACCATCGAAGATGATTTTGGAGACTCATCAGATGAAGACGATGATTATGTTCCTGAACATCAGTCTGATACTGGTAACGAACAAAGTGACGACGATAATGAAGCCCAATACCTCGCAAGGAAATATCTCCAGTAGACTGGGAAAATTGTTTAGAACATCTTACTGTTTAGAACATCGAGCTCAATTATGTTATGTGTGTCAGAACCAAAGTTGAAGTGCCTGGCTAAGATTAAGAAATAGATATCTTGTAACAACGTTTATGTTTTATTTTAGTTTAAACACAAGTTTTATTTCGCTGGAATTTTGTTAAATTTTTTTGGTCATATCTCCATCTTTTTAAAAAAGTGTAATAAAAGCACAAGTTTATGTTTTTTCACGTTTATCAGATCTAATGAGAAATGATTTTTTTTAATAAACATGTTTTGAAAATAAGATGTTGTTTATTGTTTTGTACTACATACCGCAGAAAAAATAAATAAATAATATTTATTACTAAAAAAAAAACAAATAGGGTTTTCGAGACCCCACTGTGCAGTCTACGTTAGATGAACGAACTATGTGCTGTTCTAGGGTTAATCATCCAATATGAAGAGTAGCTGAAATGCAGTTTCCTGGAAGGAGTAGGACATGTTGGTAAAGGGGATTAATATTGATATGAACCACGATAGAATTGTGTGGAGAAATGCAATTAGAGAAGCCGACCCCGCATAGGGATAAGGCAAAGATAATGATGATGATGAATTATATGATTGTAATTCTTAATTATATTGTCCAATTTTCATATTCTAGGCTCGATCTTTAACGTTTTCAATTTCTCTTCTCGAAAATTTAATTATGAAGATTATTTATTTACACTTAATAGCCATTTAATTAATCTTCTTGAGACAGTCTTCCTGACTAAAATAGACCACCTTCAGTATGTACAAAATCACTGGGGGAGTTATCAGAAATTAGGTATATACAGAAGGTTCAACAATGGAAGGAAAAGTTGGATATTCTATATTGTACCCTCAAATAAGTAGAAAGATAAACAGCAGATTACCTAATAAAATGACAATTTTCACATCGCTGAACTCATAGCAGTCAAAGCCACCTACAAAATATATATATATATGGATCTAAAAGAACTAAACTATGTTATTTACAGACTGCCACAGCGTTGTAAAGAAACTGAAATATAATGTACATAATTTTGCAGAAAATTATACATATCATCAGTTACATCATAGCAATGAAGAGTGAAGATTTGAAATCGGGCAAAAATTTAATATTGTGGTGAATAAAAGCACACATTGGTATAAAAAACAACGAAATAGAAGACGATCTGGCTAAAAAAGCAACAATGAAAGAATCTGCTTTGCAACACTATCAAGGTCCTATGGGAGATTTAATATCTGTAATCAGGTCTACAAAACGGAAAAACGGGCAGGGACCAAACAACAACTTTAAGTACACAATACAACAATATACAAGTATTTAAGTTAGGTTCTTATAAAGTTTTTGGTTATAGTTTTAAATCGAATCTAAACTAGATATTCATTTCTCCTTTTCAGGTGTTGTACTGCTGATCGGCGAAAAAAAGCTTCAAGTTTTTACGATATTAAACGGTCATGTAGGGAGCAAGGTCGTCTTTATGAAGATCTTGATTTTCCTGCAAGTTCTAAGGCACTTTACCACCACAAAAAACCATCTTTAAGTCCTATTGTCTGGATGCGTCCACATGTAAGTTTTTTAGTTTACAGTTTAAGAAATTTTATTTAAATGTCATTTCAAATTTACGCACATGATTTTAAAATAGAATTATGAAACTTTTGAGTATAATAGTTATTTATGATATAAGTGTTAAAAGTACACGTTTAAGGCACGCATGTGAAAGTTTGCAGAATGAGCGACAGTGAGTTCTGCAATTCACATGAGTGCCTTAAAAATGTACTTTTTAACACGCATATCATACAATATTTTTTCTACAAACGTAATTACAGGAAAATATCTACAAAAACTTTTACTTGAACTTGACTGACATTCCATTTTTATATTTTTTTGACATTACATCAAAATTTCATATACGGTCAATACGAACTGCAGTGCCTTAAATTTTTTTTAAAGCACTAGTGCCTTAAAGTTGCATTTTTAACGCTCGTATGGAGTGGTAAAAATTGCATTTTTAACATGGTTGTAGAAAAAATATTTAAAAATTATGCAATAATTATTTTACTATCTTTATTAGAAACTAACCACAGTTTCAATTGAAAATAGTTTTATAATAACATTCAGTACAATTTTAACCCACCACCACTCCCCCGTTACCCTACACCTCAACACGTTATTTTTTCGTTCTTATTATTTTTTTTTTCGATGGCAATCAGTTCGAAATTTTCAAAAAATTCACTCGCATAGCTTTTACAAAACGTGCGTATTTTTTATCAAATCGTAGGTTCAGTGTACATAATATCCTGAAAAAGCGTTTTTAGAAAAAAGCCTATAACTTGTTCTGAAGATGGCTGCAGGTCTATTTTTTTTTAGTTTTGAGTATTTTAAAAATATATATATTTCTGATTTTTTCAGGTGTTTTTTATGGTACCTACATTCAAAAATCCGAAAAAAAACTGTTTTTTGGAGTTTTGAAAGATTTTCTCCATTTTATTCACTTCAAAACATATATAATTAATGTTTTTCTATAGGTTATACATATATAATTTGAAGTAAATAAATTATTTCAGTTTATAGGTGTTTTGCCCAATTCAGAAGTTGTTCAAAACACCTATAAACCCCTTAAAAATCATGTTTTTTCGAAACTCGCAAAAGTATCCCGCACAAACCTTATGGAAATTAGGTCCCAGTGGATTTAGTTCATACTTTGGGAAAATATTCTTTGAAGCATCCTGATAAAAAGTTCTCATGGGCACATCTCGATCGTACGGAGGATTTTCAAGATATAGAGGCACAAACTCGGAAAATTATAAGATTTACCGGTATTCCAATTCCCTGAGTTACTGGTTATCTGGCAACATGTAGAAGTTTGGATTAAATAAAAGTACTAGTAGTCTACGATTTCTTCCTGGCTATACAATGGCGACCTTTACTTTGACCTTGACCTTCAATGGACGTCATCTTCTAGAGTTTCGGAGGTTTTCAGCATTAAAGTGATATAAACAGAATAATCATGGGTTTTTGGGATCGCTAAACACGAATATGCCATCAGAATTGACCTCCGGAGGACGTGGTGGCCAGGGCCACTGCAACGGACGTCATCTTCTAGCATTTTGATGGTTTTCGGCATTTAATTGATACAAATGAAATACTGGAGGGTTTTTGAGGTCGCTAAACACGAATATGCCACCAGAACCGACTTCTGGAACACATGGTTTCCAAGTAAACGGATTATTCATAGGTTGTTGGAGTTGCTGAACACGAATAGCCTATCAGAACAGACATCGGAGTACTTGTTGCCCAAGGCATGTCATGCTTTGGAGATTCGATAGCTTTCGGTACTAAATTAATTTAAACTTATTACTTACAGGTTTTTGGAGCTGCTGAACGTGAATACGTTATCAGATCCGACCTATGGAGCACCTGGTGCCTAAGGCATGTCTTCTTCTGCAGTTTCAACAGGTTTCGGCATTAAATTGATGCATGGGTATTACTCATGGGTTTTTTGGGCTTCTGAACACAAATACGCCATCAGAACAGACACTGGGGTACCTGGTGCCTAAGGCACGTCATCTTCTAGGGTTTCGGGACTTTTCGGTACTAAATTGATGCAAGCGGATTACTCTTGTCTTCTTGGGCTTTCTGAACATAAATATGACTTAGATAAAAGAATCTATAGTATCTAGTGACCACTATGAATAACACTATCAAAATAGAATATAGTAAATCGATCTTAAAATAAATGAAGGAAAAACATTGTCAGATATAAATTTTAATAAAAATCTACAAATAGCAAAAATACGCTTTCTTTGAACAGCAACTCAGAAAACCTTCGAGTACTCGGTGTGTACCAATCCGTTTGCATCAATTTTGTACCGAAATTTAATGCCAAAAACTATCGAAACTCGAGAAAATGAATAACCTTAGGTACCAGGTGCTCCATGGGTCAGATCTGATAGCGTATCAGCGTTCAGCGACCCCAAAAAGCGATGAGGAATCCGTTTTTATAAATTTAATGCCGAAAACCCTCGAAACTCTAGAAGATGACGTGCCGTAGGCACAATGTGATTCGTGGGTCGGATCTGATAGTGTGTTCAGCAACCCCAAAACCCTAAGAGTCATCCATTTGATTCCTTCATTTGATTCATCCGAAACTCCAGAAGATATCTTAGGCACCAGGTGCTTCTGTGTCAGTACTGATCACGTGTTCATGTTCAGCAACCCCAAAAAGCTATAACTAAAACGTTTGTATCAATGTAGTACTGAAGACCCTCGAAACTCCAGGAGCCCCTTTCATTGCCCTTGGAAACCAGGTGCACCGGGAGTCAGTTCTGGTGGCATATTCGTGATTAGCGACCTCAAAAAACCCTCCAGTAATTCATTTGCATCAATTTAATGCCGAAACCATCGAAACTCTAGAAGATGACGTGCCTTGCAGTGGACCTGGCCACCACGTGCTCCGGAGGTCAATTCTGATGGCATATTCGTGTTTGGCGATCTCAAAACCCATGAGTAATCTGTTTATATTAATTTAATGCGTAAAACCCTCGAAACTCTAGAAGATGACGTCCGTTGAAGGTCAAGGTCAAAGTAAAGGTTGCCATTGGATAGTCAGGAAAAAATCCTATACTACTAGTATTTTTCTTTGATCCAAACTTCTACATGTTGCCAGATAACCAGTAACTCAGGGAATTGACATTTACTAACATTTATCATGGAAAGGAATATAAGAAGCATCATCATTATCAGAGAATCATCAGCTACAAAATACATCGGTCAACACCGGCCGTGGGAATACCAAAATATATTCGGTCAAACACATAGCAAAATTTATATTGGACAAATGTACTATGTGCTAGTAGGCTAAAATACTACAGAAAGAAGAAGGAATCAGCTCAGAATCATCTTCTTCAGGTGCCGTCCTCGTTCCGAAGTTTGGCTATCATCAAGGCTATGCGTATTTTTGATACCGTAGATCTAAATAATTGGCAGCTGCTGCACTTGTACCAATCTCTTAAATTCTTCAACCATGAATGTTTTCTTCTGCCAATGGATCTTTTACCTATTATTTTTCCCTGAATAATTAATTGTAGTAGCTGGTACTTTTGTCCCCTCATTATATGTCCCAAGTATTGCAGTTTGCGCTTTTTAATAGTAAGCGCAAGTTCTTTTTCTTTCTGCATCCTTCGCAACACTTCCATGTTTGTCACTCTCTCTGTCCACGATATTCTCAGTATCCTGCGGTACATCCACATCTCGAATGCTTCTATTTTCCTTGTATCGATCTTTTTCAGTGTCCAAGCTTCCATTCCATAGAAAAGAACTGACAGCACGTAACATCTCATGAGGCGAATTTTAAGATTTAAACTTAGCTCTCTTCCGCATAAAACTGTTTTCATTTTGGTAAAAGTAGCTCTAGCTTTTTCTATTCTGATCTTGATTTCTTCAGAGTTGTCGTTGTTTTCATTAATAACAGTTCCCAGGTAATTATATTTTCTAACACGCTCAATTCTTTGATCATGTACGGTTATGTCAGAAAAATTTTGTGGAGATTTCGACACCATCATTATTTTTGTTTTTTTGATGTTAAGTGATAAACCGAACTTTTCGCTGCACTCTACTATTCTGTTTATCAGTGTTTGGAGATCTTCCGGGGTGTCTGCTATTAATACTGTGTCATCAGCGTATCTCAAATTGTTTATTAAAGTGCCATTTATTTTAACCCCTATATCTTGGTCAGCAAGGGCTCTGTTTATAATATCTTCTGAATATAAGTTAAACAAGGTTGGTGAAAGTATGCATCCCTGCCTTACGCCTTTTTTGATCTCGAGTTCCTCGGTTGTTTCCCGTTCTACTCTAATATTCGCCTTCTGGTTATAGTAAATATTGAAGATAATTCTGACGTCCCTTTTATCCAAGTTTTTCTCTACCAACAGTCTCATCAGGTGTTCGTGGCGAACTTTATCGAACGCCTTGTTGTAGTCAATAAAGCACATATATATATCCTGGTTAACATCCAGGCATCTTTGGCACATGATATTAAGTGCAAATAGTGCTTCCCTTGTTCCAAGCCCGTTTCGAAACCCGAACTGAGTATCACTGATGTCAGCGTCTAGTTTTTTGTGAATTCTTGTATGTATCACTTTAAGAAATACTTTTAGTGTGTGTCCCATTAAGCTTATTGTGCGATGGTCGGTGCACAGTTTTGCGTTTGTTTTCTTTGGAATAGTTACAAAAGTTGACAGAAGCCATTCCTTAGGTATTTCTCCTGTTTTATAAATGCAGTTAAAGAGGTCAACCAAAACATTTACTGTTTCATCTTCCACAAGCTTAAGAAGTTCCGATGGAAGTCCATCTGGACCCGGTGATTTGCCATTTTTCATTGTTTTTATAGCATATAGTATTTCTTCTTTAGAGATTTTTGGTCCTTCCTCACCTTGTATGTTACCAATATCATGATCCTCTCTTTCATCGGCAAAGAGTTCTTCTATATAATTCTTCCAGGTTGTAAGCTTTTCTTGTAGGTCAGTTATTATTTGTCCATTTGCGTTGTATAGCACATTGGGATGCTTCCTTTTTTGTATACCTGCCAATTCTTTTACCTTTTTATGTAGGTTAAACGTGTCATGTTTTAATTGCAGTTCTTCAATTTCTTCACATTTTCTTTTGTAAAAGTTTTCTTTCGCTGACCTTATTTCATCTCTAATTTGCTTGTGTATCTCGTTGTATTTTTGTTTGCATTTTCCCTTAAACTGTCTTCGTTCCTCCATGAGACTTAAAATTTTCTCTGTCATCCATTCTTGTCTTTTTGTCGTATTTCCTCTGCTAAGGATATTCTGAGCGGGTTTTATTAGGGCTTCTTTTAAGTCTTGCCACTTGTTTTCTACGTGCGTGTTTGGTTCCTTTGTAGACAACATTCTTAGGTTACCGTTTATCTGTTGCTTTAATTCTTCTTTGATTTTTGAGTTCTGTAAGCGGCTGGTATCTATGTAATCTGGTTTTACCCTTTGTGAAGGTTTCTTAAGTTTAATGCTTACACGCGCTATCAAGGGATTGTGGTCCGAGGAAACATCTGCGCCTGGGTACGCCTTAACCGATTTTATGCCGTTTTTGTATCTTTCATTTATCAACACAAAGTCTATTTGATTTCTAACTATTTTCTGTGCGTTATGTTGAGGTGATGTCCACGTATAAAGCCTTCTTTTGGGGAGTTTAAAAAATGTGTTTGAAATAATCATATCGTTTTCTTGGCAGAACTGTAACATTCGGTCTCCTCTCTCGTTCCTTAACCCGAGACCATAATTTCCTACATATTTGCCGCTTTTTCCTTCCCCAATTTTGGAATTAAAATCACCAAGGATAATTGTGACGTCTCTTGGCTTTATAGATTTTAGAACATGGTTAATTTGTTCATAGAATTCCTCAACCTCTTCATCTGATTTTTCTGCAGTAGGAGCATAGACCTGTATTATATTAAGATTTACAGTTTTTGTATGAAGTTGAAGGAATATTACTCTATCAGACACTGGTGTAAAGTTAATAACAGACTGCATCATTTTTTTTGATACAACAATTGCTACTCCATATCTGTGGTGTGGGTCATTATTTCCTGAAAAATATATCATTCCGTTGTTTGTCGCGAAGCTGCCTGAACTCGACCACCTTGTATCGCTGATACCTAAAATATCGATATTTAACCTTTGCATCTCTTGTATAATATTGTTCATTTTTCCAGGTTCATACATACTTCTGACGTTCCACGTACCAATATTTATTGCATCTTTAAAACAGGGATTTCGCCGGGTTACGACCTGAGAGGCCCTGTTGTCATGAGAATTACCTCTCCTGCCGGATCTTGTTTTCCGATGTCCATGATCAGTACCAGAATTTATTGTACGTTGTACAGCCATGATGATTGTACTAGAGATATCCAATTGGATCTTTAATACAGTGGTTTCTCCTTGCCTTCTGTATCCTTATGCCGTTGATCATTTACTTGATTCATTCGCCTTTGGTGCCAATTTCTTAGCGCCAGGACAAAAGAGTGCCCTTCCACTTACCAACTCATCCGCCCGAAGCCGTTGGTCAGTAAGTGTGGGATTGCTTATACCGGCAATCGCTCGGTGGAGTTTTCGCCATATCTGACTACCCTCACTTAGTTTAGCCTGCAGACCAATGCAGTTGCCCGGGGTGTGGCACGTGGAGCCATAAGTGAGAGTTAGTTGTCTTATGAGGACCAGTTATCAAGAACCATCTCCCGTCTATGACGCTCGATGTGGTCGTTCCGATAAAAGGTGCTACCTCTATAACACAACTTTACACCCCTCAGAATCATAACAGGCTTTTAGTCAAAGGACAGTTGCATACAATGGGACTGTTACTTGGAAATTTGAGCTACAGACTCTGTAGCAGAGAACCTGAAACAATCGACCATATCTTGCATGACTACGAGGCATTAGAATTTAATCGGCGACAGCTTTTTGGAGACTCCAAGTCACTCCAAAAACCTAATGGTGCCCATCCACTAAACCTGTAGAAGCTGGTACAGGTTCCAGAATTCTAGAAGGGGTACCATAAAGAAATGTAAGATGTATAATAAGCCAACTGACTGCAGTAGGACCGGTTTTCAAACGGCTTCCAGTAAAAAAAATAATTTTGTAATATTTATCTGAATTATTGTCAATATGAATGAGATAGGAAAATTATATTATAAGGAGAGTTTTTTTTGTAGGTACTGCCAAAACATCAAACATTTAGCACTCCATAGGAGCGTTAAAAAATGTTACTTTAAAGCACTAGTGCTTTAAAATTTTTAAGGCACTGCAGTTAAAAATGAATTGTCAAATTGTGAAACGTCAAAATATTTGTATTTCATTTATTAACAATAAGATTAATAGTACAATTTGCGCAATTTGAAAAAGGTTGTTTAAAAGGTTTTTTAAAATATAATTTAAACTGTATTATTGCATTTTTAACACGTTTTTAGAAAAAAACTATTAAAATTTGTTAGAATATACAACAATAAAAGTAAGATGTTATTCTATAGTTATGATTTACGTATTGACAGTATAGGTAGTTTTGATGTAATGTCAAGAAAAATAATTATAAAAATGGAATGTCAGTCAAGTTCAAGTAAAAGTTTTTGTAGATATTGTCCTGTAATTGAGAATGAATAAATTATAATTGTTGATATATCAGACGTTTGTAGAAAAAATATTGTATGATATACGTGTTAAAAAGTACATTATTTAAGGCACTCATGTGAATTGCACACAAACTTTCACATGGGTGCCTTAAAATTGTACTTTTAATATTTATATCATAAATAACTATTAAACTGAAATTGTGGTTAGTTAGGCAGGCCGCACATCAAAGAAACATGAAACGTAAATCACGTTTCATGGAAATAAAACACTGCTAAACAAATATACGTCCGGCCATTTATGAAACTCTCCGAAAATAAAAATGTTTTATGAGCATGAATCACACTCGTTTTATTGGTAGGCGGACTTCAAGATTTGTTTACCTGTGTTTTATTTTCATGAAACGTGTTTTACGTTTCATGTTTCATGTGTCACGTTTAATGTTTTTTCGGTGTGCGGCTTGCCTTTTAGGATAAATATAGTGAATATTATTATAATGTGAAAAAAATAGTTTCAGAACAATAGTATGCAATAATTATTTGTTTACAGCATGGTTGTATACCACTAAGTTTGCTGGTTTCAGATTGACGCGTCAGTATCTGCACAATTTGTTATTTATTAATCTTTTATGAATAAATTATTTTTTAACGACCGAAAGTTTTACTCTTAATATTAATAATATTAAAAATAAAACTTTATCAGAAATAATCATCTGGTTACACCATACGTGGCTTCTAAAATTTGCAAGTCAACGAATCGCCGGAGCTAAAAACTAGTTTCAACTCTTGTTAGAGTCTCTTTAGAGAGCTCATAAGTGTTAGTGGTTTAGAGATAATCAAATATGCGCTCTGACAAAAGTTGAAACTAGCTAGAGTGTTTTTGGCGCTCTCTGAACTAACTAAAATAAGACGGCTCTTGTTTTGATTCACAACGAAATGAATATTTATTATTTTTATTAGTTCTACTCCTATTCTGAATATTGGAAACCAATTAGACAGGACGAAAACAACGGGTTCGTTAGAAAAAACATTTCCATGAGATTTTTTTGCATAATTACATTCGTGAGACATCCCAAAATAAGGTTCAAGAAGTCGCCCACAAGAAAAGTGGTCCAATTTTTTTTTACAATTTTTTTTTAATCAAATTGCAAAAATCAATATTTTTGGCACGTACAAATTGTTTTTAGGTTCTTTGGACCATTCTGGACAAAAAAGGTCTCTTGTAATTCTTCTCTAAATTTGATCGTTTTCGAGTTATAAACAATTTAAAATGGAAAAAAACGAAAAATGGCAATTTTCAAGGCTTAATAAATTGGTTAAAAGTTATTGTTATGAAAGTCAGAAAGTGACCAAATCAAAGTTTAAAGCCCCCCTATAAGATCCTAAAAAAAGTGTGTCATTATTTTTTTACTAAGCTGTTATTTTTAAGTACTAATAATGAGCGCCTGCACTTATTAGGCGGCCGTCTATGGTGAGTGCGAGAGAGATGCCATTCCGGCAGTTCAATGGGGAATCTTACTCGCACTCACATTTACAGCCGCGTCAATACGATCTTAGGGTTTATTGTTAATAATTAAAAATAACAGCTTAGTAACATATTTCTTCATATACAAATACTTGGGAACTTTAATAAACGAAACTGGAGACCAAAACAATGAAATAAAAAGACGTATCGAAATTGCCAGGGCCACCTTCATAAAGATGAGAAAATTCTTCTGCAACAGAGATATAAGCATCCCTCTACGATTAAGAATGCTAAGAGGCTACGTATTTAACACGCTATTATACGGTGTAGAGGCCTGGACTCTCAAACAGAACAACATAAAAAATATTGAAAGTTTCTTGCTGTGGTGCTACCGTTGAATGCTGAAGATAAGTTGGGTTGAAAGAATCACAAATCTTGAAGTAATACGAAGGATAGGAAGAGACCCAGAAATTTTGTTAACGATAAAATGAAGAAAACTCGAGTATTTGGGTCATCTGATGAGAGGTCATAAATACGCATTACTTCGGAATATAATGCAAGGAAAATAGAAGGAAAACGGAACCCAGGCCGTAGAGGAATGTCATGGTTACGGAATTTGAGAGAGTGGTTTGGCTGCACCACTAATGAACTTTTTAGGTCAGCTGTAAACAAAGTCAGGGTAGCCTTGATGATTTCCAATCTCCGATAGGAGTGGCACAAAAATAAGAAGAACATATTTCTTCAGGATCATGTAGGGGGGCTTTAAACTTTGATTTAGTCACTTTCTGACTTTCATAATAATAATTTTTAACCGAGTTATGAAGTCTTAAAAATGGCCATTTGTGCGTTTTCAAATTTTAAATTGCTTATAACTCGAAAACCATCAACTTTAGAGAAAAATTACAAGAGACCTTTTTTGTACAGAATGGTCTAAAGAACCTAAAAAGTTTGTCCGGATCAAAAATAATAATTTTTGCAATTTGATTAAAAAAAATTGTTAAAAAAAATTGGGACCACTTTTCGCGTGGGATTCTTGAACCTTATTCTGAGGTGTATTACAAATGAGATTATGCAAAAAAATCTCATGGGAATATTTTTTCCAACGAACCCGCCGTTTTCGCCTTGTCTAAATCTTTGTTGAAATTTTACCGTGCTGTACAGGCGGGTAGTGAGATGCAACCTGATAGATCTCCCTCGGCCTTCTTAGCTCCGGTGATTCGTTGGCTTACAAATTTTAGAAGCCGCGAGTGGTGTAACCGGAAGATTAGTTCTGATAAAGTTTTATTGTTAATATTAAAAGTAAAACTTTCGTTCGTATTTAGCAGATGCGGCCACGGCATCCATTTCATCATAATCTTTCGTTTGTGGATCGAGGCTGACGGCCAGAATTTTAGTGGTTCAGAGAGAATCAAATATGCGCTCTCTGAAGAAACTCTAACAAGGGTTGAAACTAGTTAGAGTACTTTTGGCGCTCTCTGAACAAATAAAAATAAGACGGCTCCAGTGGCGGCCGGTCAGGGTCGGCAGGGTTGGCAGTGCCGACCCACACATTTATATAGATAGATTTTTTTAATATTCGTATCTGTGAAGTAAAAAAAATCTGTCAGATAATACAGACTAAATTTTATTCATGGTTTTTAAAAGGATTTGATTAATCCGAGCGTTAAGTCATCCCTGCGCATAACAGACTTCTCAAAAATTGAATGATCCGAGCCATTTATCTGACTTTTCGGCTAGCCGTACCCAACGCATCGGTAGCTGACGATTTACACGTAAAACTCAACGAAATAACCAGTCGATGAGCAAGCGAACATACATTCTCTCCGTAGGCAGGTACGGCATATTTAAATCTGCCGGTCGGTAGTGCATGGCCAGATCGCATCGGCAGAAATTGTCAAAAATAATCACGCCGTTTTACGTCGTTTAATTGATATTGTAATTTTTTTAAGTTGTCAGGAATTATCATTTAGTGGACATGATAGATCGTAGCATTTGTTAAAAATCAAAGTAATTATAGAGAAAATAATAAAATTGTTTTAGAAATATTTACTTTCTGATTCGAAGTGTATTCGTAATACAGAATGAACTAATACATATAATCAAATAGTTACATTTTGAATAACGTTATTGAATCTGATATTTAGAAAACCATTTGCTTTTCGCTGGAAGTAGATGAAACTTCTGATTATCATGTCATTCACAATTATCAATTATTGTTGTTACGTAGTTACGTGGTAATATTTATGAGAGGTTTTTAGGTTTTAGAAACGTGAGTAAAAGCAATAAGGCAGAATATATTTTTGATGTTTTAAAGAAATTTTTTAAAATTTTTTGATATCAAAAATAAATTGGTAGGGCAAACTGGGGCAATCTTATGACGGCGTTGCTGTGATGTGTGGTGAATTGCATGGTCTCCAGGCAAAAGTTAAAACTACATATTGCATCACAAGCTTTATTTACTCACTATTATGCGTATACAGTAGAGCGTCGATTATCCGAACGTCGATCAACCGAACGACCGGTTATCTGAACTCCTGACTCCCGCGCTCCGCACTCGAGTACCCAGCAAGCGTTAGTAATTAACGCTTAAAATATCTTCTTTCTTCAATATTGTATCCAAAAATATGTTGTTGCAAAGACTGCACTTTTTTGTTTAATTGCTATTTGTCATTTTCAAGATATAAATAAATATGTAGGTACTTATGTATATAAATATGGTTTTTATTCACTTGTGGATAAATATGTATGACTATATCAATATATAGTTCGATTATCCGAACAAATCGGTTTTCCGAACACCCATGTCCCCCAATTAGTTCGGATAATCGACGCGCTACTGTATAATGAATTTAGTTGTGCATGATACGTGTAAAAAAAATAAAGAATATCGTCTTTTCTTGCCAGTTTAGCTCACCTAAACGGATTACTGCTTTAGAACAAATTTGTTTCGAAAAAAAGCGAACAGTTTGTCAGACGCGATGAAATTTTAAATCTCGGTTAGTTTTATCTAAGCAGATTATCTCTGATAGTTTTAGTATATGTAGCAGATTTTCGTGAACAGCTTTTGGAAGTTTTTGATTTTATTATCGAAGGCGAAATTGGCGATACCTCGATCCGTGAAGCAATCGGTTTGAGAACTTTCTTTTAAATTTAAATTCTTTTAAATATTTTTAAGACAGATTTTGTCCAAGATATTCATTATTGTTCAAAATCAGTCAAATGACACTATTTATTCAAAAAATAGAATACGAAAGCTGGTGCAAAATCTCAGAGATTTTCGTAATGATAGTAGTTTCCAATATATACGCAATGACATTTTGGATTCGCTTGATATTTCCGAACCATTCCAAAAAAAGACAACAACATGATACATATCTCGAAAAACGAATAGGTATATCTTGAAATTTTGGATACCCACTAATATATGCAAATAGATAAGTACTCGTTTTCCGAATTTTGAAGATTTGCAAATTTTTGACTTCTTTGACGATTCAAAATTTAAAAGTTATCTTCGCCAAAGAATTTCCAAATTTATTATAACAAGTTAGGTACTTAAAAATTATGCCAATCCAAATATTTTCAGACAGTGGGATAAGTTACAAAATATGTATGTATAATTCTATGTAGTAAGTACTGCAATTCATTATAACAAACTGTTCATCAATTATCTTATCACCACTACCACCAATTTCTGCCTCAAATAAACGGGATTTATCTTGTCTCAAAAAAATCAACACGTATGGTCGAAACACCATGAAACAAGAGAGAATGTCAAGTACATCAAATAAAAAAAAACAAAAAACAACAAAATCTCCTATGATGATTTAAGCCTTTTAAATGAAAGAAGTGAAATAAGTATATTAAAGTGTGTAAATGTATTTTAAATTTCCTTAGCTAAGCGCTTTCGACATAAAAGTCATCTTCAGAGCTAATGGTCAATATATAAAAAGTACCGGCTACTTAGGATTGTATTTGCTTGCATCGCATTAAGAAATTTGGAAGTTTGGTCATCTGTACAACTCCGGCTGATGAAAGTTATGTTTAAATTTTTAATTTTTCTTTAGTAAAACAATAAGAACAACCACTGAGACGATACATACATATAAAATGTTGTCATGGTACAGGTTTTACCCAACCATTTTTGAGTGATAAGAGCTGGCGACTTCTCTTATCACTCAAAAATGGTTGGGTAAAACCTGTACTATGATAAAATTTTATATGTATGTATCGTCTCAGTGGTTGTTCTTATTGTTTTACTAAAGAAAAATTAAAAATTTAAACATAACTTTCATCAGCCGGAGTTGTACAGATGACCAGACTTCCAAATTTCTTAATGCGATGCAATCAAATACAATCCTAAGTAGCCGGTACTTTTTATATATTGACCATTAGCTCTGAAGATGACTTTTATGTCGAAAGCGCTTAGCTAAGGAAATTTAAAATAAATTTACACACTTTAATATACTTCTTTCACTTCTTTCCTTTATTTCAAGTGTGTACAAAACCTATCAGTCTTTCAACCCCTTAAGCCTTTTAGTTTGATGCCATACCTATATGAGGAGACAAAAAAACCTTGCCGACCCTGTCTCCAAGGCCACGAGCCGCAACTGGACGGCTCTTATTTTGATTCGCAACGGAATGATTATTTATTATGATTTTTTTAACCTTTATTTTATAGGAAATCTGTCAGCGACCACGTTTTATCAATAATACCTCTGACGAACCTCACAGAAAGTGTTCCATTGAATCTGGAGAGGTTGGAGACCAAAGATTATTGGCTGCTGTATCTTCTTTAGCATTAACACCAAAGTTGCTGGAACGAGTAGTTCCACCTGATCAAGATTTTGATACGGCTAACTCATATTGTGGAATTTTTCGGTAAGTTCCTGCACACTGTTGTAAATTCTTAGCTAACTATTGACAAATGTTCGATGGAAAGGTCATTATCATTATCATGAGATTGCGTTACAATCTTTCTTTAGTTTTTTCCTGCCTCAAGCCTGTTGCAAATTTCCCTGTCGAATGGTTTTTCCATCACCTCACTCTAATATATTTTAAATCTTCCTCCACATCGTCAAAGATATCTGAGCTTAGGTCACTCCCCTTCCATCTCCTTTCGATCAATTTGTTTAGCATATTCATTTTAGTAGGGTCACTTCCAGCTGTTCACATCAGGTGATCCACCCATCTCAGAAGATTAATGTAATAGTTTTTTTGATATCTGCTAAAAAGTCTATAGAGTCCAAAATTATACACTCCTGGCCAAAGAAATCGGGACACCTTAAAAAGGGTCATATCTGATGTCTCGAATCTCCTAAACCTGTTGTCCGATTTTAGTAATTTTTTTAATAAGTTATAGCCTTATTCTCTAAGAATATGAATGTAGTAATAGTATTGCTGAAGAGGTAAATGTCACTGTATACCGGGTGTAACATTAATACTGTGTTTTTTCCTGAAAGTTCGTAAGACCCTATGGAATATTCTAGCATTTAAAAAATATTGAAATTAAAACTCAATTGCAGCCTTAGCCTTTCTTAACGTGCTGCTTTTTGACTCATTCGGTTATGTTGGATAATGAAAAAGTTAGGTACTTTGACAACTAACCATGTTCTTCATCAATACAGGGTGTTTCTAAATAAGTGCGACAAACTTTACGGGGTAATCTGCATGAAAAAATAATGACCGTTTGATTTATAAACATATGTCTGCAAATGCTTCGTTTCCGAGATACCGGATGTTGCATTTTTTCTTACATACTGAAGATTTATTTATTGCTCTGAAACCGGTTGGGATATGCAAATGAAATTTGGTGGGTTTTAAGAGGCAGTTATTGCGAATTTTTGACATACAGTTATGTATTTTATATTCACCATTGGCGTGGATACGGGTCATATTACCCGGTCATATTACCTGTATGCACGCCAATGGCGAATATAAAATTTTTAGTTGTATGTCAAAAAATTTGAAATAACTACCTCTTAAAACCTACCAAATTGCATTAGCATATCTCAACCGGTTTTAGAGAAATAAAGAAATCGTCAGTTTGTAAGAAAAAATTCAACATCCCCTATCTAGAGATTTAACATATCGCAAAGAAACGGGAAACATTGGGAAAAAAACTGTTTTTTCCGTTTTTTTTCCAACCATTGGAAAAATTGGAAAAAATGGGAAAATTTAAATATTTTTTCATAGAGACTTGAAACGTGAAAAGTATCAATTTTAAACTCGTTTAAATATATTTCGAAATAATGATACCTAAGATATAAGTACAAACATGTATATGGGGTCAAAAGTTATAATTATTATCTAATAATTCAAAGTATGAAAACCGAAACTTCAAACGTAGGAAGCATGTTATTTAACCAAAGCGCTCAGTAGAATATTTTCATCTGAGTCTGAATCTTCAGAAAAAGCATCTGATTCAGACTCGATCTCCGCCTCGTCATCCTGGACAGATAAAACAACATGATCTTTGACAGTCTCTTCTAAAAGTGGATCTGGTCTCGCATCATAAATGAATATCTGTTTTTCGTTTATAACCAAATTTAAATGAATAGCAACAACTTCTGAATTTTATTCTGTGATAATTATATTTATTTTGCTTGTATGTATACAAGTGTAAAGACCAGTTTCTTTCTGAAAAGGCGGAAGATAGAGATCCATTTAAAATTCGGAAGGCAATTGGCATAAGTGCCTGCGATGTACACAAACCTTGTCACCATATAAGGATGAGTACTATTCGCACTATCCCATAAAGAATTTCGATCAAAATAATCCAGTTTTTGTTCTAAATTGGGCCAGATTTGCCACCACCTTCCCTACATTGGGTTTAGTGAATGAGCCATTTCAGAAATATAAGCCTATAGCTTCCATTAGTTGGTCTTCATTCAATTGTTCTTCTTTAAAGCGAGCACCAAGAAGATTGGCTGCAAAATGAATCGGTTTAGAACAAAATTCGTAGCGTTCTACAACATATTTTAGCAAGCTTTCAGTAAGAGAACTAGTCTGGTCAACTTGTTGGGGAATATTTAATATAGTTGGTTCGCTAAATTTAGACACAACTGGCTAGTGATTTTAGTAGGTATTTTTTTTTGTTTTTGGTCAATTTTGCCAAAATTGGCAAAATTACTAACTGTTTAGTAATTATTAACTATTTAATGATTTTTTTGCCAATTTCACGAATTTGGCAAAATTATTTATTAAAATCACTAGCCAGTTGTGTCTGAGTTTAGCAAACCGACTATATTGTGTCTTTTATATACTTAGAGACAAAAGGCACTTCTAATAGATGTATCCGATATTACTAAATTTATCGATGTTGATACGTTATGCAGAATTTGTTTAGTAGGTATATGTAACAAATTTCAATTTTTCCGTATTTTTCCTTTTTTTTTGTTTTTTTTTCCGGAAAAAAACAGGTTTTTTTCCTGCACCCAATTTTTCCGGAAATTTTAAATCTCTACCCCTATCTCGGAAACGAAGCATTTGCAGACATATGTTTATAAAGCAAACTGTCATTATTTTTTCATGCAGAATTAAACCTTAAAGTTTGTCGCACTTATTTAGAAACACCCTGTATTGATGAAGAACATGGCTAGTTGCCGTACCTAACTTTTTCATTATACAACATAAGTGAATGAGTTTTCAGGAAAAAACACAGTATTATTGTTACACCCGGTATACAATGATATTTACCTGTTCAGCAACACTATTACTCCATCCATATTCTTAGAGACTAAGGCTATATAAAAAAAATATTCAAAAAATCACTAAAATCGGACAACAGGTTTAGGAGATTCGACACATCAAAAATGACCCATTTTTAAGGTGTCCCATTTTTTTTTTCGCCAGGAGTGTATTACCTATTCCATTTTTCTTGATGTGCCTATCCGTGACCAATATTGGCAATCATCTTGGCAAACTTCATCATCTCTACAGCAGCGCGAAAAAGCTGCTTAAAAGTTGTGTTGAACCAGGTTCTGAGGATTTTCAACCAGGATGTTCTTCTTCTCCTGGACCCCGCTTTCCATTTATTTTTCCTTGCAGGATGGCTTGTAAGGCCATATCTGGATTCATTTCGCATTATGTGTCCGAAGTATTGCAACTATTGATGGTGGTCAGTATTTCTTAGTTCTTCTTCATTCTTCCGCGGATCTTCTCATTTGTGATTCAGCCATTCCACGGAACTTTGAGTATGATATAGCCACATTTCGAATGCTTCCAATTTTCTGCACATATCTTCGTTCAAGGTCCACGCAGGGCCCCCGTAACCGGGCGTGCAACGCGTGCGTAACCCCAAAGGGGCGCCAAACCAAAGGTTTGGTAAATAAGAAATATTTATTTTAAATGATATAATCATTTTTTATATACAATTTTAATTATTTTATGAACAGCTAGAGAAATCGCAAAAATCAAATATTGTGCTATTACGGAAAAAATAATTATTCCCGTCCTGAAATGTTGAAATTACTCCGTCAGAAATATATTTTGTTGTTCCTTCCTAATTTTTTTCTTTGAAGTAGATTGAATTACGCTTGGCATACCATCCAATGGATTTTATGTTGTAAACTAAAAAGCCACACTCAAAATAGTCAAATAAACATCAGATCACACTCTTTGACGAGTAGAAATATAAATCATTAACACCCATAAAACGCAACTTAGCAGTTTACTCGTACAAAAAAAACTTGCTGGATCAAGCAGGTTACTCCTATAAAGTGCATCTTTTACTCGAATTTATGATAATTGCCCTTAAGTAAACAAACACTCTATGAATTATGATTATGTATTTGATAATACCTTTTCCCTTCTTGTATATTAAGGCCGGTTCTCATTAGTCAACCTCATTGATCAATATTCTTGATTCTATGCTATAGAAGAAAAATAGATTTATATGAACATCAATTCAGCGATATTGTTCTATCATATGGTATTTTAATAAAACTGAAAAGCCTTCCTACTTTTGATAGATCAATGGAAATGATTCTATCAAAGAGAACAATGCTTGACAGTGAGAACTAGCGTTCAGTTGCGTTGACTTGTATTTTGTGGAGTTAAATAGTAAGCATATGATAAGATGACGTTAAATTCTTTGTGAAAACCATGGACATATTATAATTTCGTGAACAATGTCAAATTTTAAATGGAGAGACAACCATATCTGCAAGTTTCTAGAACTATACCAGAGAGAGGAGTGAACTATATAAAAATATAATAAAGCGGGAAAAAAGCTATAAAGCTAATCGTTTTGGAATGGAAATAGAAATCCTGACTCTAAACGATATTAAAAATAAAATTAAAAGTATTCGGACAACCTACAAAGTTGAACTGAATAAAATATTAAAAGCAAATAAAAGTGGTACAGGAACAGATGATCTGTATAAACATAAACCATCATAAACCAAAACGTTTAAGAGGTGTTTCCGTATTTCCGTTGCAAAAGAGAGTCAGAGATGTTCTTGTTTTCCTATTTTTAAGTATGTTTTTTAAATATTTACACCCAATGCGAACGCCAGCATGCACAATTTTCTTCTTTACAGCCATTATTAAAGTTAGCACTTTGTAGACTGAATTCAATATCCTTGAAATAGTGTGAATTTGAATTCTATGTTCAGTTGCATAGAATCAACGCTATTGATCAATGAGGTTGACTAATGAGAACCCGCCTTTAGGCACAAACATTATTTACTGTTACTGGTGAACGGGTGGTTTCCTGCAGTGAAACGTTTAAAATTTTATTTTATATTGAAATTAATAATAATTACGACTATTATTGCAGTATGCGTTGGGTTTATTCTGCCCTGATTTTAAACTTTTGTTTTCGTGTAAAAAATATTGGAGAATCTTTTTTATTTGTTGTTATTTTAAGTGGTGTGGAAATTAAATTAATAATTGTGAAAATGGTAAATGTCATAATCGTTGCATAGAATAATAATAATTCGTTTTAAATATAATCGGGTTTCCTCTAATAAAATCCACAATTTACAATTTATTTTGAAAAAAAAAAGAAAATTAAGACATTATGCCTGCGTAACTTGAAACCATATGGGAAACTTTTTTTTATTAACTTTACGGAAAAATTTATTCTTCATAAAATGGTTTGCATAGTCTAAAAACTAAAATACAACCAAATATCAAATTGTATCAATCTTATACGACTACCTATCAAAAATATGAATTTCGATCAAGAGTACCTTATATTTCACAATATCGAAAAGTATTATTATGAAAAGTTGTTTGAAATTAATTAAAAACTATGTTTTAATATGCAATTACATCCTTTTAATTGAAAATTTTTTTCTCAAATTACAGATACCCAATGCTCTTACGAATTACGCCCATTAATTACGAATAATGTGATAACTGTTTTATTATTAATGATTAATTAATTAATAATAATAAAATAGTTATCACATTATTTTGTAATAAATGAAAATGGCTAAGTATTAATAATAAAAGACTTATCACATTATATCTAATAAACGAAAAGGGCGTTGTTGAAAAGTACAATTATTGTACGATAAAAAGTTCTTTATAAAAAGCTTTGCATGGCCTAAGATCTAAAATTCAACTATTAATCAAATTTGATCAATTTTATATGAGATAGGTGTAAAAAAATACGAGTTTCGATCAAGCGTAAAGTGCCTTTCCAGATCACAATATTTTAATTATAAGGATGTAATTGAAGTGAAAAGTAAACGTACTTTGCTCTTGACCGAAACTCATATTTTTTAACATACGTCGTATAAGATTCCTAAAATTTGATATTTGATGATTGTATTCTGAGTTCTAGATAATGCAGATCTTTTTTGTAAGTATAACTTTTTCTCGTAAAATTAATAATAAAACAGTTTCCCTGGTTCCTAGTTATGTAGACACCCTACTTATATAAAATGTGTTTGAAAACTTTGAAATGACAAAATATTATTGTTTATTTACTTAAATGTACATTTTTAATTTAATATAGGTACAGGTGCTTTATTAATGTAGCAAAAAAATTTAAGGGGAAAGGCGCAAAATGTCGCCTGTCAAAATTTTCAGTGTGTTAATGTATTCATTTTTTTCGAATCCTGTGGAAACTAATAAGTAGTTTTAAAAAATTTAAACTCAGAATGAAAGATAACGTTATTGCCGAGGGCCGACAGTTACTTAGAATATATAAAAAGTTTCTTTTGAATTAAATATTTGCAATTAACCCGGGAACAATCGCGCACTTTTCTGTCTCGTAATCGGTCGCGCGTTAGATTTTATCTAAGAAAACGAATTTAAATGCGAACTTACAACAAATTTTTAGTTTATAGTATTTTTATTTACTTGTTATGTTAGAAATATAATTTCTAACAATTATTAAAGATAATTAATTCTCACCAAAGCCATACATTCCAAAAAAAGAAGATGAAAAAAAAAGAAAAAATCCCAGTGGAAAGTTAGGTTGCAAAATTTTTCATCGAGTTATCACGAAAAAGAAAAAAATGTTAGATTTTTTCTAACGGCGCGACTGCTCCCAGGTTTAAAATCACACTAAATTTTCTCTTTTATTTCCACCCCTGTACGTATTAAAATAAACATTATATAAGCTTTCAGGAACTTTCCGCCTCAGTAATAACGTAATCTTTCATTCTGCGTTTAAATCTTTATATAGTAGATTTAAAGGGCGCTCAAATATGTCCCGCACGCGGGCGCCAGTCAGCCTCACGGAGGCCCTGGGTCCACGATTCAACACCATAAAAAGGGGACAGAGAAGACGTAGCTTGGCAGCATTCTTACTTTTATACCAAGAGAGAGGTGCAAGGTTGTGGCCGTTAAAGAAAGCTACCATCCTGTTCAAGGTGGATCTAGATTTTCCGGTGCGCGCTATTATCTCTTGGTTATTGCCGAGTTGCTTTAACTCTTTCTCCAGGGATTTGGTTGACCTTCTGTTAACTTTTTCTTGCTAATGATCATAAGCTTTGTCTTCTTTACCTTTATATTGAGTCCATATTTTTGATTGTAATACGTGATTTTGTTCATAAGGACTTGTCGGTTTTCTAGGTTGTCCGCAAATTAGGGGTCGCCAAATTCTTGAAAATTTCAAGATCTTGTCTTGATCTTGTCTTGATTTCAAGACAAGATCAAAACAAGAAGTAATTTTAGATTTCAAGACAAGACCAGAAATTTTATGTCAATACCAAGATTTCTTGTCAAGAAAACCAGAAATCTTGAAATATCTTGACTACCTAATAATAAAAACTAGATTTTATTTTAAATAACAAATTTAGTCCATTTTTAAATCGGAATTGATAAACCATGAATTAGGCAGATAACACTTGTTATGGAGTCAACGCCTAGCTGATTTCTTGGCTTTGTTATTGTTAAAGTTGTTCTTGAAAATAGCCTTTCAGCAGGTACATATTATTATTATGTTGCTGCAGTGCCGGATTAACCATTAGGCGGACTAGGCGGCCGCCTAGGGGCCGGGCACTTGATGGTGCCCGCATCTCACACAAATACATTAATTAATATTGGATTATTTAAGCTGTAATTAAAAAAAATTAAAATGTTAAAAAATTAAATAGGGCTAACTGAGACAAAAAAAGAGAATGGTTGATTTATGATTTCCAATCAAACTCAATTTTTTGCTTTGTCTTCTGTCAAATATCAGGAAAATACAACCGACTTCAAGACAAATTAAGCAGTTATCTTCAAAGGCATTTTTATATTCCATGTTCTAATCATTTCCTAATTTGGTAATCAATTTTTCAAGCAAATTTTGCTTAGAAGCTGGTAATTATTTTGGTATGGTACGTTTTTTTTTCAATTTCTACCCACCGATGGGCCTTATAGTCAATTCACTCACGGTAAAATATTGGAAAATCTCCGGATTTTAAAGAACCTTTGGATTTGAAACAAGAGCCATTTGACATGAAATTAGGTATAAGCATAGCTAACATGTCAAAGAAAAAAGTGATATTGTGCCAATGTGTGTTTTTGATCTACGGTTGAATCCACCTCTTCTCGGGGGTGAAAAAATATACACTCAAAATATGTACGGAAGTGGATAAACTGACTAATTCTAAGCAACTTTTGTTCAATAGTTTTTTCATCAAGTCAATACATTTCGAGTTATTTGCAAGTGAATTTCTCATTTTTCAACACAAAATAACACGCTTTTAGAGTCAATACATTTCGAGTTATTTCAAGTGAATTTCTCATTTTTCAACACAAAATAACACGCTTTAGACGGTTTTTCGCAAATAATTCAAAAAGTATTTTATCACAAAAATATCCTTAGCAAAAATATAGCTTTTCAAAAATTGAAAAAATGGTGTATGTGTGCAGTCTGTTGACCGAGTAATCAGTAGAAGCAGAGTTGTAGCTAATGAAAAGTAGGTTCTTATTCGTCAAATTCCAAATCGAATATTTCAACGTAAAATAATCAAAAAATGAAACACTTTTCATGGAAAACTCATCATAACTTGTTTAAATGTTAAAAAAACATTATACTTGTTTTTAAAAAAAAATCTAGCATAATTCTAGCATAAAAAGTAAGCAAGATACGCTCAGAATAAAGTTGATCCCATTTTTTGGGTAAAAAAAACTGGCGAAAATAACCCCCTAAGTAGCATTCCAAATGAAATTAATGCTTACCGCTTCACAAGCTACTTTACTTATGTATTGTGTATATGCTGTATGAGTTTTATCGGTATAAAGTGCTTATTTATAAAAGGGCTGTAGTAGAAAGGGATTGAACAAGTCACTAATAACGAGTGTATGCATTTTTTTATTTGGCTTAATGTCTCGACAACAACTAATGGCCATTGGCATAGTTCAATGGAATTTTCCAATCAGATACCTAGTGTAATGGGTAGTGTGTGTGTTGAGTAAATGTCTTGTTACTTAGCTAAGTCGTACTCCGGTGAGTACCGATCCCACAAGGATAGAAACTATTTTCATCTATTAATTTTTAATAAATGAAAAATTCTCAATCCACGATATGCAAATTTTGAACAATCATATCTTAATAAATTTTTATATTACAAAAAAGCAAAAATGGGAAATATTCAGAAAAGCAAAACCTACATTTTTTTACTCTTTGAGGTTTTTGGTACCACTAATAACTTTTAAGTTATTTTGAAAAAAAGACATTTTTTTCAAAATTTCAAAAAATTTATTTTACTTTAAATTACAATGTTTTGAAATATAAGCACAGTGAACCGGTGAAACTTACAGATCATATAAATACTATAGGCACTTAGAAGTTTTTTCAAGATTTTCATAAATTTTCAAGATTTTTTTGCCAAAAAAAAGGAATCAACATGATTTTAAGCTTTACTTGCTTAATTTTTATACTTGAAACTTGTATAAAAAAAAAAAATTTAATACTTTAAAAAAGTTGTGATGATTTTTCACCGAAAACTGCTTCATTTTTTAGTTATTTAAGTTGAAATATTTGCTTTGGAATTTGTCGAATTAGAATCTACTTTTCATTAGCTCCAGTTCTGCTTATACTGGGTCTACATACTTCATACATACACCATTTTTTTTTAAATTTTGTATACGGTATATTTTTTCTAAGAATATTTTTTCGATAAAATACTTAATTTTGGAGTTATTTGCGAAAAACCGTCTAAAAACGTGTTTTTTTGTTGAAAATGAACATATTCACTCGCAAATAACTCAAAAAGTATTGATTTAGTGAAAAACGCGATATAACAAAAGTTACTTAGAATTCAGCAGTTTATCTATTTCCGCACTTATTTTGAATGTATGTTTTTTCACCCCCAAAGGGGTGGCACTCATACCCAGGGCAAAATCACATCACAAAGACACAATATCCCTTTTTTTGAGAAGTTGTTGCGAAATGTAAAAAAAAGGAAAATGATCTTTTTTACATTGTCGTAATTTATTTTTGGAGTAACTACTTCCCAAAACAACATAAATATCTGTAACTTTGTTTTAAGTAAATGGTCGCTACAAAGCGGCCTACTTCTTATGGTCGCCTAGGGCCCCATGATGCCTTAAACCGTCACTGTGTTGCTGGCGTTCCGAGAAAATCCTTGGCCATTTTCGATAATGATGGGTAGATATTTTCCTGTCTTCTCCACCAATCAAGTATGTATATTCTCAGAATCTTTTGACCTAGGCTCATTTAAGTATTTTTCAATTTCATACTTCCACGATTGTAAGTTATCATAATTAGCTTTTTTTATAAATAGGTAAGTAATATCTAAATCATTCGTTATCTTCTTTTTTCAGACTAAGTACTGGCTCTGGTATTGGATTCTATAGATCAGTGATTCTCAATCTGTGGTACATGTACCACTGGTGGTACATTTCATTACTTGCGGTGGTACACAAAACACAAAAAAAATTAAAATAGTAGTACTTAGTAAGTCTTCATAATACACTATAAAAATACAGAGTGTAACAAAAAAACAGGTCATAAATTAAATCACATATTCTGGGACCAAAAATAGTTCGATTGAACCTAACTTACCTTAGTACAAATGGGCACATAAAAAAAGTTACAGCCCTTTGAAGTTACAAAATAAAAATCGATTTTTTCCAATATATCGAAAACTATTTGAGTTTTCTTATTGAAAGCGGACATGTGAAAATCTTAAAAAAATATATGAAATTTGTGCACCCCATAAAAAGTTTATGAGGGTTTTGTTCCTTTAAACCCTCCCCCCCCCCCAACTTTTGTGTGCGTTCCAATTAAATTATCATTGTGGCACCATTAGTTGATGAATATTTGTCAAATCCACCACATATTTTTTGTATAATGTTAAGTACGATTATTATATAGAGACCCGATAATAATATGAAAATTTATTTATAAATTTCAGATTGAGGTATATTTTTAACCATATTAAAAAAGAATCCACATCTCGATAAAAGGTACCTTATCGGAAAATACTAAGAGGCAAAAAGTTTTAAAAACACTGTGTTCAACTAATGGTACCGCAATAATAGTTTAATTGGAACGTACACAAACATTTGGGGGGTACAAAGGCACAAAACCTCCATAAAATTGTTATGTAAACACATTTAAAAAGAAGCCGCATCTCGATTAAAACTGGTTTATCGAAAAAATACTAAGAGGCAAAAAAGTTTCAAAAACATTGTATTTAACTAACGGTACCACAATAATAATTTAATTGGAACGTACATAAAAGTTTGGGGGGGGGGTTAAGGGAACAAAACCCCCATAAAATTTTTATGGGTGCACAAATTTCAGTATAATTTTCTGTCATAGTAATGCCACATGTCCATTTTCATTAAAAAATCTCCAATAGTTTTCGATATATCGGAAAAAATCAATTTTCATTTTGTAACTTCAGAGGGTTGTAACTTTTTTTGTGTGCATATTTGTACTAGGGTAAGTTAGGTTCAATCGAACTATTTTTGGTTCCAGAATATGTGATCTAATTTATGACCTGTATTTTTGTTACACCCTGTATATGTGGTACCAAAAATAATTAAAAGAACTGTAGGTGGTACATGACTTAAAAAGTTTGAGAACTGCTGCTATAGATTATAGATAATTCTGGGATTTATTAAAGTAGTTCTTTAAATATTTGTTCAAATTTTTGTACTGGCTCTGATTATAGCAGCTTTTCCCAAGATGAAGAGGAAAATACCTCTACTTTATGGCGAGGATTCAAAATAACAACAATAAAGTAAATTAATTGCTCATTGGTAGCGTTTCTATCAATTTTATTATTAAGTTCATGAGCCGATATTTCCAGTTTGTCCAAAAGTAACTTTACTCGAATTACCACCAATGGGAGTGCGCAATATTTTTCCGCTTCGAGAATTGAAGAAAGTGTTTTAAACCTTCTCAGATACTGACAAAATTTACTGATAAGAACTATTCTTTATCTAACATTTTACAATTATTTAGATTTTGGTTGTCATCACAAAATATAGTTTTAAGCATTTTTTCCACTTAAGCCCCATGTTAGCATGTCGAAAGTTGAATGCCATATTGTAGGCACATCTTAATTCTGGCATAGTCATCTTACAATTTATGGCCTCGCAAGCACTGTTAAGTTTAAGTTGCATTTGCCCTGAGTTTTTACTTTTTCTTACAAGGTATTTAATTTTACTTACAGGAGAGTTAAAATTTAAAGTAGTAGAATTTATAGCATTTTCTACTTCAATCTCATCCTCCAAATAATCAAAATCCTTTTCGATTCTAAACTGTTTCGATTTGGCTCAGCAATTTTTATGTAATTCTGAACAGCTAAGCTTAGAATACGTGCGAAACATACAAAATGCTTATTGTAAGCATGCAACTACACATCAATTTTGGGTTCGTCAGGAAACAAATGCAGATCAGGTTCCAGGGCCCCCGTAACCGGGCGTGCAACGCGTGCGGCGCACGCGGGCGTAACCCCAAAGGGGCGCCAAACCGAAGGTTTGGTAAATAAGAAATATTTATTTTAAATGAGATAATTATTTTTTTATATACAATTTTAATTATTTCATGAACAGCTAGAGAAATCTCAAAAATCAAATAATGTTATTACTGAAAAAATAATTATTCCCGTCATGAAATGTTGAACTTACTCCGTCAAAAATATATTACATTTTGTTGTTCCTTCCTAATTTTTTTCTTTGAAGTAGATTGAATTACGCTTGGCATACCATAAAATCGATTTTATGTTGTAAACTAAAACGACACCCAAAATAGTGAAATAAACATCAAATCACACTCCTTGACGAGTAGAAACATAAATTAACACCCATAAAACGTAACTTAGCAGTTTTACTCCAACAAAAACACAACTTGCTGGATCAAGCAGTTTTACTGGTATAAAGTGAATCTTTTACTCGAATTTATGATAATTACCCTTAAGTAAACAAATACTCTATGAATTATGATTATGTATTTGACTTAAGTATCTTTTCCCTTCTTGTCTATGCGTTTATTAGGCACAAACATTATTTACTGTTACTGGTAAACGGGTGGTTTCCTGCAGTGAAAGGTTTAAAAGTGGTGTGGAAATTAAATTAATTGTGAAAATGGTCAGTATCATAATCATTGCATAGAATAATAATAATTCATTTTAAATAGTTATAATCGGGTTTCCTCTAATAAAATCCACAATTTACAATTTATTTTGAAAAAAAAAGAAAATAATTAAGACATTGTGTCTGCGTAACTTGGAACCAAATGGGAGACTTTTTTATTATTAATTTTACGGTAAAAATTTATTCCTCATAAAATGCTTTGCATAGTCTAAAAACTAAAATGCAACCAAATATAAAATTGTGTCAATCTTATGAGTATCAAAAATATGAATTTCGATCAAGAGTACTTTCACAATATCGAAAATTATTATGAAAAGTTGTTCGGAATTAATTAAAAACTATGTTTTAATATGCAATTAAATCCTTTGAATTGAATTTTTTTTTCTCAAATTACAGATACCCAACGCCCTTTTCATTTATTACGAATAATGCATTATTGATTAATTAATTAATAATAATAAAAGATAATAAAATAAGAAAATCTACGGTTTCGTTTTAATTCGAAATTCATTTCAATAATAAAAGAGTTTTCACATTATTTGTAATGACTGAAAAGAGCTAATTATTAATAATAAAAGACCTATCACATTATTTCTAATAAATGAAAAGGGTATTGTTGAAAAGTACAATTAATGTAAGATAAAAAGTTCTTTCTAAAAAGCTTTGCATGGTCTAAAATCTAAGATGCAACCATCAAATCCTATCAATTTTTTTTCAGTTTTATGTGAGACATATGTAAAAAAATAGTTTCGATCAAAACTAAAGAGCCTTTCCAGATAACAATATATTTCAATTAGAATGTTGTAACGTACTTTACTCTTGACCGAAATTCATATTTTTGACATACCTCGTATAAGATTCATAAAATTTGATATTTGATGGTTGCATTCTGAGTTCTAGACAATGCAGAACTTTTTATGAAGAATAACTTTTTCTCGTAAAACTAATAATAAAACAGTCTCCCATATGGTTCCTAGCTATGTAGACACCCTGTATAAAATTTGTTTAGAAACTTTGAAATGACAAAATATAATTGTTATTTATTTAAATGTATATTTTTAATTTAATATGCAGGGTGCTTCATTAATGCTGCAAAAAATTTAAGGGGAAAGGCGCAAAATGTCGCCTGTCAAAATTTTCAATGTGTTTTAAATATATTAATTTTTTTCGAATCCTGAGAAAACTAATACTAATACTAATAAAAAAATTTAAACCCAGAATGAACGATAACGTTATTGCCGAGGGCCGAAAGTCCCTAAAAAGAAATAAAAAGTTTCATTTAAATTAAATGTTTGCAATTATTAAAAATCACACTAAATCTTCTCTTTTATTTTCACCCCTGTAGCTTATTAAAACAAACATTTTAGAAGTTTTCAGGGACTTTTGGCTTCAGTAATAATGTAGTCTTTCATTCTGGGTTTAAATTTTTCAAAAATATTTATTAGTTTTATACATATTATAGTAGATTTAAAGGGCGCTAAAATATGTCCCGCACGCGGGCGCCAATCAGCCTTGCGGGGGCCCTGTCAGGTTCACACCCCAGTGGCAGTGGAGGCCGTGTTAGCACGCAACGCAATAAAACGGTCGCCGTCGACTACGAATATCGGGTAATCAAGAAAACGTCAAGACAAGATTTCTTTAAATTTCTTGATTTTTTTTTTTCAAGACAAGACAAGAAGTTGTCAAGACAAAAATTCTTGCCTTGTCGACCCCTACCGCAAATACTATGGTGTCATTTGCATATCTGAAGTTGTTTAACCGTTACCCATTTAGTGAAATACCTTTTTTAGTTTCGTGCAAATATTCGATAAATCTTCTTTCAAAGTAAAAACTAAAGATTGTATAGGAGACAAAATACAACCTTGCCTCACTCCACACATGATCTTCATATAGTGTGTTCACCTTCAACTCTGAAATTTGAGATCTGATTTCAGTAAAGGTTTCTAATTATTTTCAGATCTTAGTTGTTAATTCATGCTTCTTTTAGTATTTGCATCATCTTGGCGTGATAAACTCGATCAAGCGCTTTCTTGTACCTAATCAACCAGACATGTGTATACGTCGCCATTATACCCCAGGCTGTGGGTGAAAAAACGTGATATATTTCAGGAATTTTTGAAACCTATCAGGTGTTGTAAAGGACGATGCCAGGAATAACTTATACTAAAATGTAACCAAAAATTTTGTGCGGTTTTTTTTATTGCGATTTTCATTTTTTAAATTTGCAATTTTTAAAGATTTTTAATTTTGCAGCTTAGGATATTGATTTTAGAGAAAAACTTTTTAATAGAAAGTTGTAGTAAATTAAAAACCTACAATTTGAGCTATGGTAAGTTTAATTTCGTTTATTGCTTATTGCAAAACAGCCTGCGAAAGGTCCAATAAGGCCGTTTTTTACAATTGCAATATTTATTGTACAAATATTTTTTTTTATTTTTTAAAGCTTTAGAATGAAGATCTTTCAATTCCAAACATAAAAAAAAATTGTAAAGCCAGATTAACTAATTTGTTGCTTAGATATTATAAATTGTTTATCCCAAGAGGTCAAATGTCGAAAGCTATAACTTTTTGAAAAAATCGTGAGAGCTGGTGAAACACCCAATCTCCTTCTTCATATTCTAAGTTATATTTTCATATTCTGATGTAAATAAATGCTTAAAACATTTTTTTAAACCTCTAATTTTTGGGTTTAGAGCTGAAGCGGCCCTGTAATTCCTACGAGTTTTTAACTTAGAGATTATTGTTGCTGAAGACGAAACGGTGATTTATAAAAAAATAAAAAATTTCTACGACCAACTGAAGCTGAGATAATTTTTGGTATTGAAAATAAGGGGGCAAATTTCGTTATAAACATTTAGAGCTGAAGCGGCCCTCTACATCCTATGAGTTTCTAACTTACAGATTATTGTTGCTGAAGACCAAACGAAGATTTATAAAAAAATAAAAATTTTCTACAACCAACTGAAGCCGAGAAAATTGTTTTTTTTTTCTTAAATGGTAGTGCCTTTAGCTATAACAATTAAGAAATTATTTTATAGTCATTGACTAAAGAAAGACTTATATTATCTTAAAATAAAAATTATTATAAAATATAAGTACATTTAGTTATTAAAAATTATTTTTAAAATCGGTGCTTTTGCGAGCGGTCGAATTTTGCAATTCGCCCGGCTCGCTTCAAATCCGCGCGCTGGGAAAATTTTTACGTAAGTTGTATTAAATTTTGACAGAAAACAATTTAATAATAATTACCATTATAATATACAGTCTATTTACCACTGTATTTGTTTTTCTTGATACACTTTTACATGTGAAATCTCATTTCTGAAGAAATAATATTACAAAAATGATAGATATATATGAAATATATAACTTTATTTTTAATTTTTTCATTGTTATATAAATATAATAATAATGTTACTTCTTATTATACAATATAAAACTTTTTCTTTTTGTAGTGACTATCCGTTTTGGATGTTGGCGACCATCATGGCAATCTGTACTTGCACATTATATCGGTACTGCTGCTCTAAAAAGATTTGTAGTTGTTGTGTTGAACGACGTACGTAAATTTTCTAGCATAGTAATCCTTCGCCTTCCTGATTCTCAGTTTCCTTCTACTTTTTCCTGCAAGATTAGTTGCAGCAGTTCATATATTTCGCTGTTCCTCATGATGTGACCGAGGTATTCGATTCTGGCTGTTTTTATTATGGATAACGGCTCTTATTCTTTTTAAATTCTCAACAAAGCACCCTGATTAGTAACGTGGTCGATATACGAGATCTTCAGGATTCGACGATAAAGTCACATTTCAAAAGCCTCAATTTTCTTGTGGGAGGCGTCTGTGAGAGTCCACAACTCAACTCCATACAACAGTATATGAAATATATTATAACATCGTAATAACCTGATTTTTGTGGGTATTGATAAATCATAACATAATGAATAACTTAGCCAATTTTTTGAATGCAGATGTTGCTTTCTCTATCGTACCTTTCATTTTTCTATGCAATAGTCCCAATTTTCATTGACGTTAGTACCAAGGTGGTGTATGTTTTTGTTCTTTCTATTTATTGACCGTTCACACTGGTTCGTCCAAATTGCTGTTTCTTCTTAGAGATCATCATATATTTTGTTTTCTTAGTGTTTAGTGAAAGTCCGTATCTCTGACTGACTTTTGGGATTCTGTTCATTTACTCCTAGAGTGTTTTAGAACTGTCAGCGAATACCACCGTGTCGTCTGCGTATTTTATATGTTCTTGATACATTCTCCGTTAATTCGAATTCCGCCGGCATCAACGTCATCCACTGCTTTTTGAAAGATTTACTTAGCGTGTATGTGAAACAGCAGTGGTGATAGTATAGGTATATCCCTGAAGGACCCCTGTATTTTAAGAATTATCAGTAATCTGTATTGCAATCAAACAGCGTATATCCAAGCAGAGGCAGGAGAATCCGACGTCATCAAAATAAAAGCTGGGGTTTGCCAAATTGCCATGATGGTCGCCAACATCCAAAACGGATAGTCACTACAAGAAGGAAAAGTTTTATATTGTATAATAAGAAGTAACATTATTATTATATTTATATAACAATGAAAAAATTAAAAATATAGTTATATATTTCATATATATCTATCATTTTTGTAATATTATTTCTTCAGAAATGAGATTTCACATATAAAAGTTTATCAAGAAAAACAAATACAGTGGTAAATAGAATGTATATTATAATGGTAATATTTTTAAATTGTTTTCAGTCAAACTTTAATACAAGTTACGTAAAACTTTTCCGAGCGCGCGGATTTGAAGCGAGCCGGGGCCTCGGTTTTTGACCCTTCGCTTCGTTATCGAACGTATTCGCTTCGTATCTGGTTTAGTATACGTAGCGAATAGTTCGATAACGAAGCGAAGGATCAAAAATCGAGGCACGGGCGATTTGTAAAATTCGGCCGCTTGCAAAAGCACCGATTTTAAAAACAATTTTTAATAATTAAGTGTAATTATATTTTATAATAATTTTTATTTTAAGATAACATAAGTCTTTCTTTAGTCAATGTCTGTAAAATAATTTCTTAATTGTTATAAATAAAGGTACTACGATTTAAGAAAAAAGAACAGTTACCTCGGCTTCAGTTGGTTGTAGAAAATTTTTATTTTTTATAAATCTTCGTTTCGTCTTCAGCAACAATAATCTATAAGTTAGAAACTCATAGGATGTACAGGGCCGCTTCAGCTCTAAATGTTTATAACGAAATTTGCCCCCTTATTTTCAAACCCAAAAATTATCTCGGCTTCAGTTGGTCGTAGAAATTTTTTATTTTTTTATAAATCTTCGTTTCGTCTTCAGCTACAATAATCTGTAAGTTAAAAACTCATAGGATATACAGGGCCGCTTCAGCTCTAAATGTTTATAATGAAATTTGCCCCCTTATTTTCAAACCCAAAAATTAGAGGTTTGAAAATGTTTTACGCATTTATTTACATCAGAATATGAAAACATAACTCTTTAGAAGGAGACTGGATGTTTCACCAACTCTCTACGATTTTTTTTTAAGTTATAGCCTTCGACATTTGACCTCTTGGGATAAACAATTATCTAAGCTAAATATCTAAGCAACAAATTCGTTAATCTGGTTTTACAATTTTTTTTATGTTTGGAATTGAAAGATCTTCATTTTGAAGCTTTAAAAAATAAAAAAAATTATTTGTACAATATATAATGCAATTGTAAAAAATGGCCATTTTGGACTTTCGCAGGATGTTTTGCAATAACCATTAAACGAAATTAAACTTACCATAGCTCAAATTGTAGGTTTTTTAATTTGCTACAACTTTCTATTAAAAAGTTTTTCCTTAAAATCAAGATCCTAAGCTGCAAAATTAAAAATCTTTAAAAATTGCAAATTTAACAAATGAAAATCGCAATAAAAAAAAGCGCACAATATTTTTGGTTACATTTTAGTAGAAGTTATTCCTGGCATCGTCCTTTACAACACCTGATAGGTTTCAAAAATTCCTGAATTATATCCTGAAATCGACCTATTTTTCACCCACAGCCTGGGGTATTAATGTCTCTGCATTTTTCGAATAAGACTTTTATTGAGAACAAAGCCTCTCTGGTACAAACAGTATTTATGAACTCAAACTGGTTGGGGAAAATTTGACTTTCACAGAGTTTGTAAATTATATTTAGGAACAATTTTAGAAGATGAGCTCATGACACTTATCATACGGTATTCTTCGTATTTTTGGGCTCTTGGTTTTGCCTGTTCCATAGACCCTGTTAATTAACTTCTTCGTATAGTTCCCGGTATTTCTCTTTCAAATATTCGCAACAACTCCTCCTCTTGCATCGTCATTACCCATGTAAGTTTCTTATACGTAAGCGACGCAATTTACTGTCTAGGATATGCTGAAAATATTGCAACCATCGCCAGGGACAAAGGCTATAGCGGGATAAGATGGTAAAATCTGCACTCGGCTGGATTCTTAGTTGGGGTTGGGCAATCGAAAGTACATAATTCAAAAACCCCCTTACCAAATTTTTAGCTCCCTATGTGACCCCAGGTGTCCCCTATCGAAAAAAATGTGTTTTTTCGAAAAACATTTTTTTGGAGCGATATTTTGCTTTAAAAAATGTGAAAAAAATTGTGAATGTTCATTATTATACCCTAAATCCCACTGATTTTTTTCAGATTTTTGGATCAAAATTGACGCCAGAAAAATGTTTTGAAGTTTTCAAAAAATTTTTAGGTTATGTAGGTAATTTTTGGCTAGCTCGGACAAAAATTTTTTAGTGTATTTTTTTCCGTTCTTTTGAATGGCAGGGATAATTTTGCCATTTTCTCGCCGGAAATTACTCAAAATTCGAAAAAACCCATTTTTTTGGTTACCCCCCTCATATTTTTAGTGTTTACTGAGCGATCTTTTCTTTAAAAAATCTGAAAAAAATTATGAACATACATTGATGCCCAAAAATATACTATTTTTTTTTCAGATTTTTTGGATCAAAATTGAAAAATTTTGAATTTTTCAAAAAATTTTTAGGTTATGTAGGTAATTTTTGGCGAGCGCCGACATAATTTTTTTTAGTGTATTTTTTTCCGTTCTTTTGAATGGCTGGGATAGTTTTGCCATTTTCTCGCCGGAAATTGCTCAAAATTCGAAAAAACCCATTTTTTGGTTCCCCCCTCATATTTTTAGTGTTTACTGACCGATCTTTCCTTTAAAAAATCTGAAAAAAATTATGAACATACATTGATGCCCAAAAATATACTATTTTTTTTTCAGATTTTTTGGATCAAAATTGAAAAATTTTGAATTTTTCAAAAAAATTTTAGGTTATGTAGGTAGTTTTTGGCGAGTGCCGACATAATTTTTTTTAGTGTATTTTTTTCCGTTCTTTTGAATGGCTGGGATAGTTTTGCCATTTTCTCGCCGAAAATTGCTCAAAATTCGAAAAAACCCATTTTTTTGTTCCCCCCCTCATATTTTAAGTGTTTACTGAGCGATCTGTTCTTTAAAAAATCTGAAAAAAAATTATGAACATACATTGATGGCCAAAAACATACTGTTTTTTTTTTCAGATTTTTTGGATCAAAATTGAAAAATTTTGAATTTTTCAAAAAAAATTTAGGTTATGTAGGTAATTTTTAAAGAGCGCCGACATAATTTTTTTTAGTGTATTTTTTTCCGTTCTTTGGAATGGCAGGGATAGTTTTGCCATTTTCTCGCCGGAAATTACTCAAAATTCGATAAAACCCATTTTTTTGGTTACCCCCCTCATATTTTTAGTGTTTACTGAGCGATCTTTTCTTTAAAAAATCTGAAAAAAATTATGAACATACATTGATGCCCAAAAATATACTATTTTTTTTCAGATTTTTTGGATCAAAATTGAAAAATTTTGAATTTTTCAAAAAAAATTTAGGTTATGTAGGTAATTTTTAAAGAGCGCCGACATAATTTTTTTTAGTGTATTTTTTTCCGTTCTTCTGAATGGCTGGGATAGTTTTGCCATTTTCTCGCCGGAAATTGCTCAAAATTCGAAAAAACCCATTTTTTGGTTTTCCCCCCTCATATTTTTAGTGTTTACTGAGCGATATTTTCTTAAAATAATCTGAAAAAAATTATGAACATACATTGTTATGCCCAAAAACATACTGATTTTTTTTTAGATTTTTTGGATTAAAATTTTACTCAGGGAAATTTTTTGAATTTTTCAAAAAAAATCATTTATGTAAGCCATTTTTGACAGACTTCGAAATAATTTGTGTATTTTTTTTTCGTTCTTTTGAATAACTGGGTTAGATTTGCCATTTTCTCTCCGGGACTTCCTCACAATTCGAAAAGAGCCATTTCTTTGTGTCCCCCTATGTGTACACATAAACTCAATTGCATGTCAATAAATAACGATTTTTGATGTCAATAAATAACGATTTTCCGTTATTTTGAATAGCGTGATCAGGTTTTTTGAGAAGAGAAGGTAGCCATTTTGAGAAGAGAATATGCATAAAATACGACAACTCCCTTTGTTGATATTTTTCCTATGGTTTTAGTAGACAACCTTAACCCTTAACTATAGGTACATGGCTACCTTAATTACATTATGTATAGATCAATTCATAGATATTTCTTCGTCTTAGTTGTGTTTTCCGATTTCTCAATTGAAATTACCATATTAATATTACCTTTTGCGTATTTATTAATTAAGTTAAGGTAATTGAAAGTTAATTTTTTGATACGCTAGAGTACCTATTTTAAAAAATATATCAATATTAAAAATATTTAAATATATATATATATATATATATATATATATATATATATATATATATATATATATATATATAGACATTATTAATGTTATTAATAAGTAATTATAAGTAATTAATAAGTAATTAATAAGTAATTATTAAAAACGTTTTCACAGCATGAAATATGCCATACAGTTATAGGCAAACGTTTATTTTCAAGTTAATTTGATTTATTAATTTTACTTTTCAAAGGTGTAAAGTAAATAAAATTATTCGTTAAAAGTTACATTTTAACTAAACACTAAAGTTACTCGGTCAGTAAACACTAAAAATATGAGGGGGGAACCAAAAAATGAGTTTTTTCGAATTTTGAGCAATTTCCGGCGAGAAAATGGCAAAACTATCCCAGCCATTCAAAAGAACGAAAAGAAATACACTAAAAAAAATTATGTCGGCGCTCGCCAAAAATTACCTACATAACCTAAAATTTTTTTGAAAAATTCAAAATTTTTCAATTTTGATCCAAAAAATCTGAAAAAAAAAATAGTATATTTTTGGGCATCAATGTATGTTCATAATTTTTTTCAGATTTTTTAAAGAAAAGATCGCTCAGTAAACACTAAAAATATGAGGGGGGTAACCAAAAAAATGGGTTTTTTCGAATTTTGAGTAATTTCCGGCGAGAAAATGGCAAAACTATCCCTGCCATTCAAAAGAACGGAAAAAAATACACTAAAAAAAATTATGTCGGAGGTAGCCAAAAATTACCTACATAACCTAAAATTTTTTTGAGAAATTCAATAATTTTTTCTAGCCTCAATTTTGATCCAAAAAAATCTGATAAAAAAAACAGTATGTTTTTGGCCATCAATGTATGTTCATAATTTTTTATCAGATTTTTTAAAGAACAGATCGCTCAGTAAACACTAAAAATATGAGGGGGGGAACCAAAAAAATGGGTTTTTTCGAATTTTGAGCAATTTCCGGCGAGAAAATGGCAAAACTATTCCATCCATTCAAAAGAACGGAAAAATACACACTAAAAAAAATTATGTCGGACCCAGCCAAAAATTACCTACATAACCTAAAAATTATTTGAAAAATTCAAAATTTTTCAATTTTGATCCAAGAATCTGAAAAAAAAACCAGTATATTTTTGGGCATCAATGTATGTTCATAATTTTTTTCAGATTTTTTAAAGGAAAGATCGGTCAGTAAACACTAAAAATATGAGGGGGAAACCAAAAAATAGGTTTTTTCGAATTTTGAGCAATTTCCGGCGAGAAAATGGCAAGACTATCCCAACCATTCAAAAGAACGGAAAAAAATACACTAAAAAAAATTATGTCGGCGCTCGCCAAAAATTACCTACATAACCTAAAAATTTTTTGAAAAATTCAATATTTTTCAATTTTGATCCAAAAAATCTGAAAAAAAAATAGTATATTTTTGGGCCTCAATGTATGTTCATAATTTTTTTCAGATTTTTTAAAGGAAAGATCGCTCAGTAAACACTAAAAATATGAGGGGGGTAACCAAAAAAATGGGTTTTATCGAATTTTGAGTAATTTCCGGCGAGAAAATGGCAAAACTATCCCTGCCATTCAAAACAACGGAAAAAAATACACTAAAAAAAATTATGTCGGCGCTCTTTAAAAATTACCTACATAACCTAAATTTTTTTTGAAAAATTCAAAATTTTTCAATTTTGATCCAAAAAATCTGAAAAAAAAATAGTATATTTTTGGGCATCAATGTATGTTCATAATTTTTTTCAGATTTTTTAAAGAAAAGATCGCTCAGTAAACACTAAAAATATGAGGGGGGTAACCAAAAAAATGGGTTTTATCGAATTTTGAGTAATTTCCGGCGAGAAAATGGCAAAACTATCCCTGCCATTCAAAAGAACGGAAAAAAATACACTAAAAAAAATTATGTCGGAGGTAGTCAAAAATTACCTACATAACCTAAAATTTTTTTGAGAAATTGAATAATTTTTTCTAGCCTCAATTTTGATCCAAAAAATCTGATAAAAAAAAACAGTATGTTTTTGGCCATCAATGTATGTTCATAATTTTTTTTCAGATTTTTTAAAGAACAGATCGCTCAGTAAACACTTAAAATATGAGGGGGGGACAAAAAAAATGGGTCCAAAAAATCTGAAAAAAATCAGTGGGATTTAGGGTATAATAATGTACATTCACAATTTTTTTCACATTTTTTAAAGCAAAAAATCGCTCCAAAAAAATGTTTTTCGAAAAAACACATTTTTTTTCGATAGGGGACACCTGGTGTCACATACGGAGCTAAAAATTTGGTTAGGGGGTTTTTGAATTATGTAATTTCGATTGCCCAACCCCAACTAAGAATCCAGCCGAGTGCAGATTTTACCATCTTATCCCGCTATAGCCTTTGCCCAGGTAATGTCAATACCAATGCTCAAAAATCACAGATCATCAACTTTACAAAAAAGACGTATTACAAGGTGCAAGGGATATATTTCCCGGTAAGTATATCTAAGGAAGTTACAATTTTCCAGGAAATTACGACAATTCATCACTGCGTGAAAGAAATAGAAAGACAAAAAAGATCGGACTGTTCGATTTACATCTTCAAAGACAGCCAGAGAGTGCTGATGATACTTAATTTTGTAAGAGTCAATTCTAAGCTAGTATGGGATTGTGTGGGGATCCTAAATAAACTAGTTGACCGTAGCAAGGTACAATAGCCTGGTTACCTTGGCACGAGGGTCCAGTAACAAAAACGGCTAGAGGTAAGGAGAAAGCTCACAAATTTCTTGAGTTGTGGGACAATTCACCAGGACAAAGTCAGGCGAAACAGTTTATTATCGAACATTCGCCAAAATTTACGGCAGACCTAATAAGAAAAAACAGGAACACACTCAAAGCTATAGTAGGTCTGCTAACAATGCACTGTAAGCTGAATAGGCAGTTAATTCTATTGAGATTGGCAGATGATGACTTATGCAGATTCTGTCATACTGTGATATAGGGAAGAACAAACAGAACAGCACATTTTATGTCAGTGTGGCAGCCTAGCAAAAAATATGCGGTTCTTTCAATTAACTGTCAATACGGATTGACAGTATTGTCATTTCATTGGGTCCGTATTGACAGTTCATTGGGTTCTTTGCATTGGGCTAAAAAAGCCCATAAGAAGAGCTGCAAACGTGGAAGGCTCAGTTTCGAGGTTATTAGACCTTTTAAAAACGTTCAGGATAGAGAGTTTAATATTTTATAAAGTTTAAATTTTGCTGCATTTGACGTACCTATATCTAGCTTTTAACTGCCGAGGTTCTAGAAAAAAGTATATAGTAGCAATTAACCACGCATATTTACTTTTTTATTTCTTTGAAAGTATTGTTCTTTTTGACGCTTGAAAGCTTTAATTTTGATGTTAACTCATTTGTAAAATTTTCTGTATTCGTGTTCTCTATTTAAGTTTGCAATTGATTCACACTATATTCATTTATTGCTTCTTCGTTTGTTTCGTTTTTTTCCTCTCTTCTTTTTAATCGATATCCTTCAACATCGCTCCTAGTTCTCTTATTGTAGCTGCCAATTTACATTCTTCATCAAATCAATAATTTCGTTCTCGTTTGGATACCTCATCTAATATTTCTTCTTGAAGCGTGGTTTTTATAAACTCTCAGTTTGTGTTACGATCAGTGGAACCTGCCTGAGTTCTGGCGGGATCTCTTAGTTTACTATCTCAGCATATTTGAAATCTTCTTAAGACATCTCCAAATGTGCACACTTTAATTTTTCAACGGTATATTTATTTTTGGTTTAATTGTTTCTTACTTGGTTTATATGGTTAAAAGCCTTACCATGATCAAACTTTTTTAACTTATTTTGTGTGATAGACTTTGTGCCGTTATAGATGTTTTTTAAATAATTTTTGCAAACTTCCAATTAACTCTAGATGTTTATAATTTTACACACAACTTTTTCAAACTTAGAACAATTTTTTTTATAATCAAAACTGCATAATAAAATACAACTTCTTTTTCAATCATATATACATGGATCCCTCTATCTTCATAGTGGTATTTTGAAACTATTGACTATAGCTCTGAAGCCGAAAGGGCTCGCTAGGAATGAACTTTTACACACTTCAAAAATACTTTTCTTTCCTTGTCGTTCAGTTATTACTAAATTACTCATTCAGTTCCTCACCACAGACATACCCCAAAGATGTGCTGCGTTTGATGAGAACTGCAACATGTGGTTCAATCCTTCTAGATTCTATACTTCATCTAGACAGAACAGACGGAGTTATATATCTTCAAAATATGTACTTTGACTCACGCCCTTGTACACAATGTCGATAACACCAATACCGAATACCTTTTTATCGGTATTGTGTACAAGGGCGTGAATTAAGGTATTCTGAAGAAATATTGTGATTTATTCACTTGATTACTCCGTCTGTTTAGTAGACGGAGTATAGGATAGTTCCTGACCATTTTCAGTGTATTTCTTGTATTGCTGTTAAATCTAGATTTTACTTATCTCGAAGTTATTTCATCGCTTAAGAGGCTACATCAGACCGTCATTAATAATAATTCGAGAGATAGTAGTTGAACAGTTTTTCGAAAGTTCTGCAAACCTTTGGCAACAATGCGTCGGCAGTACATGACACTACCAAAAGACGAAGGCACATTATTCTGATAATCATAAATAGGCGCGCTAAATTTTGCCAACTCAGTCATGTAAGTTGGATTTCATAAGATAAAAAAGTTTATTTGAAGAACGTGTATTTGTTGTTCTTTTTAATGACGGTACAGACTCGTTTTTATAATATTTTATTTAATTATTGAGTAATTTCTACATACATTTCTCAAATTATGCTCTGTGTCGCCATTCTTCACTATATTACTCATATTATATATGTGCCAAATAACTCAACAAAATATTAAAAAGTAAACTAATCTAAAGACTGAAATAGTTTTTGTACACACTTATGAATACAGGTAAATAGGGAGAAGTGTACTTTTGAAGTGTGTAAATTAAATACTTCCTAGCTGAGCGCTTTCGGCTTATAAAGCCATCTTCAGAGCTATGCTACAATAAAAAGGTCTCTAATGAATAATTGATTTTGGAATTCAAAAGTTTAACTTACCTCAAAAGGTTCAAAATACCACTATGAGGAGAGATGGATCCCATGTATGATATAAAAATACTTCTATTCTTTATGCAGTTTTTTAATTGATGGAAAAAATTGGAAAAAAACCTTGTCTGCTTGTTGAAAGATGTTCAACCCAGTTATTGTTTTTGGTGGGAAAAGTTAAAAACATCTATTACAAGCACAAAGGACTTTCACACGAAAAATTACATTACATAAAACGAGTAAACTGCAATTTTGGAATGCGTTTTCCATCTTGATGACGAGCTGATGTAGTCTCTTAGGAATCAAAAGTTTTTTTGTTTTCCCGGTTGTCCGGTTTTTTATTTCAGTAGCTCTCGTAACATATTTTTTATTAGGTAGGGTTGGCGAACCTACGCTTAAGAGACCAGCAACTCCTCTTCTATCCCATGGGTAGGAATCTCTAGTGTCATCTACATTATTAATATGAACATGAGGATTAGTAGGCATTTATAGACAGCTTCTACTGGATATGAATAATATTACCAAGGCCCAGTCACTAGCCATTTACGTTACCCTGTTTCTCTCTCATCTGGGATTGGAACCGGCAATTCGCCTAAAAGGCCATTAAACATCTTATTTTATCAAGATAATCAATTTCTTTTATTTTTCAGTTTCAGGTTCTGGTGTTTTGGTGAATGGAAAGACGTATTTATTGATGATAAACTACCAACTTATAAAGGAAGGCTGGTTTATTTACATTGTGCAAATAATTCAGAGTTTTGGGCGGCTCTTTTAGAAAAAGCATACGCAAAGTAAGTATTTATGCACCTACTACTAAAATATTTTTATTCATAATTATTGGGTATTAATACATATAATGTATTTCTCATTTTAACATAATCCAAAAGCGATTTATTAACTCACACAGCACTGGCGAAGCGTCCATGTAACCACTGTTACCATTGGTAACAGTTAAAAATCTTGCAAATAAATATTTTATGACGATGAATAATTCTATTTACCAATAGAAATATATTATGTGGTAATAGTACCTAACTCAGTAAATAGCCAACTACTCGTAGACACGAAAATATTGGCGAGTTTATGTGACTCAGTTGCACTTTATTATACTGTGTTACCAGACTCATTTCTGGTTACAATAGTTATATACCCACGCTGGCGCTCGGGACCGGCTAGTGACTGAAAATTTTGAAGAAGCGCCGGCATACGCGCGCTGTGTATCAGTAGCGCTCTTACCACATTTAAAATTGGTGACAGTACCTATAGAAAGTGTGCGTGCAGTTAACCATGGATGAGTGTCGCTTCTTAATAGATCAACTACTTGAAAAGTAATTCTCCTTGTATAATTTTGAAGAAAAAAATGAGATTAAAAATGAAAGACCTATTTTAAATAATTTAAAAAAGGAATCAACCAAAGTACTTCGATATTTTAAATTTAGTTGGCACAGTGAAAATCCTTGGTTATATTATGGTTGCAAGAAAAATATACTGTATTGTTGGCCATGTCTTCTGGTTTCTACAGAAAAATGGGTGGACCAGGTTCACGATTTAAATAGTGTTAGATTTTTAAAAAGGAGACATGAACTTTCTCCGTTACCTACATGTAAGATGTATACCCAATTTGATTCAGTTTGGCAAAACAAAAATCAAAAGTTCTCAACCAAGCTTTTAAAGCAAATATTGCTAAACATAATGAGTTTGTTAAAAAAATAGATAGGTATATCCTTAGCACACTTATAATATATACTGTATGTTTTTGGGCCAAACAAGAACTAGCGTTTCGTGGTCCTTTTGAGTGCGACGACTCTGACAATCGAGGCAATTACAGGTAATTGTTAACATTAATTGCCAAAGAAGATCAAAAATTTTGTCAACATCTAGAAACATCTGTTTTTTTCGAGAGTTTCAAGTGATATTCAAAATGATATTATTGAAGCTACACTCACCGGCACAAAATTCCGCCACCCAAAATTTTTGATTAAGTTTGACAATTTATAACTTTATTATTTGCTCCGATTTTCAAGACTCTTGCACCAGTTTGTAGATACATGTATTCATATTGTTTGGTATTATTCCGGTAACAAAAAATTTTGCTTGCATGTCATTGTACAGGGGTGAAAGAAGGCGTTGTATTTTCTCCTAATTTTAAAAAATTCTGTGGAAAAATGGAATAGCTGATTTTGTTTCATAGTCCTGTCATATTTTCCCGGAGGTATCACCAACATTTTGTTTTTTGAATTATCCGAATATCTTTTTTCTTGTCAGAGCTGTACCATTTTTTGTAAATAAAAACACTGATTGACTCATACAATTGAGGTTGGATTGATAAGATTAGAATGGCCCGCATGCAGCCCAGATATCAATCATAATGAGCATTTATGGGATGAATAAAAAAAGCTATTTGCCATCATCCTAGGCCTCCAGAAAATTTGGTACAGTTATGGCCCTGGTAGAGGAATATATTCCCCAGGCAAGGAAAACACAACTTTATTAGATGCTAAACAGATTGCGAGCAGTCGTTGCTGCAAGAGGTGGACATAACCGCTATTGAATTGTTTTGTTTTTTTGTTGAATTTGTATTGTTTTGTTAATTTTAGTGCGTTTGATATTTTTAATTAAATAAACCTTCAAAGCAGTGTTTTTAATTACAGCTCTTACAAGAAAAGAGATATTCAGATAATTCAAAAAACAAGACCTTAGTGATACCTCCAGGATAATACAAAAGTAGTATGAAACAAAATCAGCCCTCCAATTTTTCCACAGAATTTTTTAAACTTAGGAGAAAAAACAACGCTTACATTCACCCCCGTATAATACCATATAAGCAAAAAATTTTTGTTACCGGAATAATAGCAATTGACATCAATATATGTACCTACAAACTCGTGCAAGAATCTTGAAAATCGAAGTACAAATAATAAAGTTTTAGATAGTCAAACTTAATCGAAAATTTTGGGTGGCGGAATTTTGTGCCGGTGAGTGTATATATACATTTAGCCATATTTATCTTCATTTTTTTAAATAAGATTTTTTGCATCTGGTTTTGGTAACACTTCAGAAAAAGTCACGCGTCGCCACTGTCACACAGTCTTCAGTGCCACTAGGTTGCTAGTGTGTATTGAACACAAAAATCTATTGCTAGCAGTTCTGCTTGAAAATTTATTTGAGTATCCATGCAGTGCTGGATTTACATACAGAGTGAGTTTTATGTATGGAAACACTCAATTATCTCGAAAACTGCTTGCACTATTTTTAAAACCTTTTTATATACTTGGGTTGGTTGGTGTCACGGACTCCGCAAATTTTGTAATCCATTTTAAAAATAGTTCTAGGCTACCTAGACACCTGAAATTTTCAGGATAGCTTAGAACTATCTAACAATGCAATATTTTATTGCTATTATACAGGGTGATTAATAATTAGTGGGGTGAAGCTCCGTAGATCCGTTATAGTAATATGTAGCGATAAAACTTAATAACAAAAATTGTAGCGAACTTTGAGCTTCACATTACAAAATTAGTTAGAATGTTACAAGATGTTCGATAACATAGTGGCAGACCAAACTTACGTTTTTTGAAATAGAACACCCTGTATTTTATATTATATTCGAAATCTTCGTAACTTTTCAATTACAAAAATATAAAGGTTTGGTATGTTATACGGGGTATTTACAAAGTTATAACCAATTTTATATGAAAATCGTAACAAGTTTAACTACCTGTATAAATAAAAGCAAGCACAAGGTCAATGGTTTACTGACGTCATATTTTTTTATTTATTGTCAAAATTTTCGTAAATCGTTGTTTTGCTAATTTTCTTTATATTGAATGAAGGGTGAGTCAAAACGCAAGTACATTATTTTCTCAGTACAGTAGAACGTCGATAATCCGGACGTCAAAAATCCGGACCGTCAATAATCCGGATTTGTATCTAGCAAAAATATCTGATTCTTTTAAAATAAATTAAGAACTTCGCTGCGAAAAACCAACTTTTACCGCATTTCAAAAATATTTTACACATTTTTTTACAGCCCAAATAGTGTTTGAATGTTTTTACTGTACATATGGTGCTATTATAAATTAATTACAATACAGTGTTTAAACATAAAAAAAAGTTTTGATTATTTTCACCTCTAGACACTTTACTGTACCTACAAGAGAAAATATAAATTTTTAAAACGTTTGTTGTAGTTTAATGGTCCCAATTAATCCGGATTATTGACGTTCTACTCTAATTTTAAATAGAACACCCTATATTTTATATCATTATCAAAAAGTACCATTACCATACTATAATTTTTGTATAACATTCCCTATGTGTAAATTTATCAGTTTTCGAGATATTTTCATTTTTTAGAGCAAAATTATTAACAATTACGGGTGTAAATCTTTCCAAATTTTAAGTAAGCCATGACTGAATAATTGTCTAAAACTTACAATTTACGATTACTGGTTATCAATCTGTAATCAAAGTTGGCTACAATTTTTGTTATTAACTTTTATTACTATCTGTTACTTATAACGGATCTACAAAGCTTTACCCCACTGACCAATTACACTGTATGGGTAAATCGACTTTTTTTTAATTTCATACTATTTTAAAAATTTGACTAATGCAATGATATTTTGAAGTACGTTAATAAATCGATATCTACAAATTGATGGTGCCTCAGTGGCATTAGACTGCAGATCGAGAGGTCCCCAGTTGGAAACCGGCTGTTGCGTATCTTTTTTTAATTGTTTTAATAACTAAATAAAAGTTTATATTTAAAATTATAATATACCATTTTAAACAACCGTGGTATTATAAAAAATACTATTTTATACTAGAGTAATTTTTGGAATCATAATAATTATAAATAACAGTTAATACACCTACTAAAAATTCATATTTTATAAGTTAATTATTCTTTCCAAACATGTTGTGTCCTTTATGTACAATAACAAAACCGTGATATTATAAAAAGTACTTTTTTATTAGAGTGTAATTTTTGGAATTTTAAGCATGTTATCGATAAATCGTTTATCGTTAAATTATTTTATGTTCTTTCCTATAAATAATAAAAAGGTTTTATTATAAAAAAGTTCTTTTTTATAAAAGTGTAATTATTATAGATTTTGGTAGGTAGGGGTTTTCTAATGCGTTCGATATTATATTGCTAACTACATTGTTGTCAGATCTTCTGTTTTTCTGCAAATCTAATGAACTTTCTTATTTCAAATGGAACACCCTATATACTTTTTGCGTTTTGAAGTCTTTAAGAAATGCTGATTATTTTTCATATTATATTCCCTATACCTAAATGCCACAATTTCTAAGTTATTGCTACATTTATTAAAAAAAAAATTTTTAATTTAAACAAATTATAAAAATCAATTTTCTCGGCCCAGGTGGATATTATTTTAGGTTCTTTGGATCATTGGGAACAAAAAAAGTCTTTTGTAATTGTTCTCTAAAGTTAATCGTTTTCGAGTAATCAACAATTTAAAACTGAAAAAAATCGAATAATGACGATATTTAAGGTTCTAAAACAAAAGTAAAAAATATAATTTTTGAAATTATAAAGTACCTAAATTCAAGCGCAACTCTTCTTCTGATAGCTTGCCATAATATTTTTTGTCTCTTTTTATTCTAAAACATTGATTTTTAATTTTTAATGAAGTGCATATGAGAGGAAGGGCGATCCTGCATTAACATTTCAAATTACAATATTTTAAAATGAAACAATCTCAAATTACTTATCGGTATCTGATAAAATAAGGCTTGAGGTTGAATTTGGGTACATGGCAGTTTCAAAAATAAAATTGTTTATCTGTGTTCTTAAACCTTGAAAATCGTCATTATTCGATTTTTTTCAGTTTTAAATTGTTTATAACTCAAAAACGATTAATTTTATAGAAAAATTATAAAAGATCTTTTTTGTTCCCCATGATCCAAACAACCTAAAATAGTGTTTACCCGGGTCAAAAAAATTGATTTTTATAATTTGTTTAATTTTTTTTTTTTTAATAAATGTTAACTCCGAAATTATGGTATTTAGGTATAGGGAATATAACATGAAAAATTATCAGTGTTGTTTAGGGACTTCAAACACACAAAAAATATACAGGGTGTTCCATTTGAAATAAGAAAGTTCATTAGATTTCCAAAAAAAACCCGAAAAATATGACAACAATGTAATTAGCACTATAATATCGACCGCATTAGAAAACCCGTACCTACCAAAATCTATAAAAATCCTGTAAGACGTTTTTGAGATAATTGAGTGTTTCCATACATAAAACTCACTCTGAATGGGCCCAATGGAGTATAGCCCAGGGCGGCAGAATTCAGGAGGCGGCAAATTTTGGTAAAAACATTACATTATTCGTAATATTTATTAGTTTCATTTCACATTATAAAAATTACAACTCAATTCATTATCATCCAGAATTTCATTTTTTCCCGTTTCCTTTTTATTATTTAAATTTGTATTTAAATAATTACAAAATAATAAATTGCAGATGACCTAAATCCCAAATCTAAGTATTATTAAAATCAGAGTCAAGTTATTGTATTGTAGTTCCTAAATATATCTTCTTTAATTTGATTGTTCTTAATCCAACATAAATTTTTCAACTTTCTTTTCATGAATGTTGTGACATCTCATATAGTAAAAACAATAATAGCCCAATAAATGACCGTTTTGGAGTGTAATTTTCAGGAGCAACTCCGAATTGCATGAAAATTTGGATTTAGGTTCTACTTACCCTCCACTTCAAAGTTGAATTTGTGCCGTTGGTTGCTTTTACTCGAGGGGTGAGATTTACCCCTTCTCGGGGGGTGAAAAACGCGTGTTTAAAATAAGACCGGAAATGGATAAATTGACTTATTTTAAGCACCTTTTGTTCTATAAAGTTTTTTACGTAAGTCAATACTTTTCGAGTTGTTCGCGATTTAAAATGTTGATTTTTTGACAAAAAAACTACGTTTTCAGACCGTTTTTCCCAAATAACTCAAAAAGTAAATACTTTATCGAAAAAAATATTTTTAGCAAAAGTGTAGCCTATAAAAAAATGAAAAAAATGGTGTACCAGTAAAGTCTACAAATTGAGTAGAAGCAAAGTTGTAGCTCATGAAAAATACGTTCTTATTCGTCTAATTCCAAATCGAATAATTCAACGCGAAATCACCCAAGAAAGAAGCGTTTTTCGGGAAAACCTTATTAACATTTTTAAAGTATCAAAAAAAAGATTATTATTTGTTTTTTACAAAAGTTTACAGCATCAAAAATAAACGAGTTACACTGAAAAAAAAAGTTGGTCACTTTTTTTGGTAAAAAAAATCGTGAAAACCTCCCTCTATTTAGCACCCTAAATGAAATTAATCGTTTGGCTTTACCATCTATTTTAACTGTATGTGTATTGTTTATATGATATGTAAGTTTGATTGGTTTGAAGTGCTTATTATTGAAAACATTTGGTTTTATGTTAAAAAAAGTTTTCTAAAAATTTTTGAAAAATTCCATTTTTTCAAAATAACTTAAAAAGTATTAGTGATAAGAAAAATCTTTAAGAGTAAAAAATGTAGGTTTTGCTATTATAAATATGCCAGTTTCATTTTGTTTCTCCGTAAGACAAAAATTGGTTAAGATATGGCTGTTCAAAATTTGCATACACTCGTGATTAGTGACCGATTAAAGCTTTCTCAATTATAACCCTTTCAAAAATAAACACTTTAAACCGGTGAGACTGACAGATCATATAAAAAATAGATAGGTAAGTAAATTGTTTGTAAAGCGGTAGCGATTAATTTCATTTGGGGAGCTAAACACGGCGAGATTTTCATTTTTTCCAAAAAAAAGAGGGCCAACTTTATTTTAACCGTAACTCGCTTATTTTTAATGCTAAAACTTGTGTTACCAATTAAAACAAAGCTTTTTATAAACACTTTAAAAAAGTTTAAATGGGGTTTTCCCGAAAAGTGCTTAATTTTTCGGCGATTTCACCTTGAAATATTCGATTTGGAATTAGACGAATAAGAACGTATTTTTCATGAGCTACAACTTTGTTTTTATTTGATTGATAGACTTTACTGATACACCATTTTTTTGGGTTTTTTATAAACTACACTTTTGCTAAGGATATTTTTTTCGATAAAATATTTACTTTTTGAGTTATTTTCGAAAAACCGTCTGAAAACGTAGTTTTTTGTCGAAAAATCAACATTTTCAATGGCAAATAACTCGAAAAGTATTGACTTACGTAAAAAACTCTATAGAACAAAAGTTGCTTAAAATTAGTCAATTTATCCATTTCCGGTCTTATATTGAACGTATGTTTTTTCACCCACGAGAAGGGGTGACTGTCACCCCCCAAGTAAAAGCAACCAACGGCACAATTTTAACTTTGAAGTGGAGGGTAAGTAGAACCTAAATCCAAATTTTCATGCAATTCGGAGTTGCCCCTGAAAATTACACGGTATCGCCGAATTTCCCGTTCATTTACTGGGCTATAACTGCAACTATGAGAAGCGTAACTATAATGTTCACAATGTAACTTCAATGTTGACAATTATTCTACCTGACGTCGGCGTCAACCCACCGCAGTACCAAGGTAAGCCACCATGGTTGGAGGGGAGCAAATTGGGAATAGTCCAGTAGCGGCAAATCTTCAAATCCGCCTCTGTATCCATGGAGTACAAAAGATTAAAATGGGATATAAGCAGTGGCGTAGCTGAAAGGCCCGCAAGGCGGGGGCCCCGACGTTAGGAGGGGCCCCTTAAAGCGTTCAAGCTTAATACTTCTTCTTCTTCTTCTTTAGGTGCCGTGTCTGTAGTCAGACGTTGGCCGTCATCATGTTTACAATTTCCTGAAATCTCTCTCTATCGGCTGCTACGCTAAATAATTCTTCTACTGTGCAGCCACACCATTGTCTAATATTACGCAGCCATGAAAGTTTCTTTCGACCAATCCATCTCTTTCCCTCCACTTTTCCTTGTATTATAAGGCGAAGCAGATGGTATTTAGATCCTCTAATTATATGACCGAAGTATTCTGTTTTTCTCCTCTTTATGATGCTTATGAGCAGACGTTCCGAATTCATCATTTGAAGAACATCTTCACTGGAAGTGTGCGAAACCCACGATATCTTTAGGATTCGTCGATAACAGCACAATTCGAATGCTTCTATTTTGTTTAGCATTGTGGTTTTTAACGTCCATGTCTCACAACCATACAATAGGATAGACCACACATAACATTTCAGCACCTTCTTTCGAATATTCATCGAATATTTTCCTTGTATTATAAGGCGAAGCAGATGGTATTTAGATCCTCTAATTATATGGCCGAAGTATTCTGTTTTTCTCCTCTTTATGATGCTTATGAGCAGACGTTCCGAATTCATCATTTGAAGAACATCTTCATTGGAAGTGTGCGAAACCCACGATATCTTTAGGATTCGTCGATAACACCACAATTCGAATGCTTCTATTTTGTTTAGCATTGTGGTTTTTAACGTCCATGTCTCACAACCATACAATAGGATAGACCACACATAACATTTCAGCACCTTCTTTCGAATATTCATTGACAGGTTTCTATTACATAAAACTGGTTTCCAGTTCATAAAAGCCTTCCGTGATACTTCGATCCTAGTTATTATCTCTTCATCAGAGTCACAATTTACATTTAACCAGCTGCCAAGGTACTTGAAATGATTTACCCGTTCTAACCCCTCTCCATCAAGAGAAAGCTGACCTTGATCTATATTAATCTTTCCAACTGCCATCCACTTTGTTTTTGAAATGTTGATTTTAAGGCCTCTCCGATAGCTTGCTTCACTGACTAGATTTAGTAGTGTCTGAAGATCTTGTAAATTTTCAGCAAGAATGGCTGTATCGTCAGCGTATCTAATATGGTTGATTACTTCTCCGCCTAGCCTTACTCCCTCTTGTCTGTCATCCAAAGCCTCCCTAAAGATTTCTTCAGAGTACAGATTAAAAAGGGTGGGTGATAAAACGCAACCTTGTCGTACTCCACGTTTTATCGGCAGTTTTTCAGTGCGACTGTCTCCAATTTGGATAGAGGCTACTTAATTGTAATATAAGTATTTCAGCAGTCTTATATCGTAGTGGTCAATTCCTGCTGCCTGCAGGCAATCGAAAAGTGTATCATGTTGCACTCAGTCGAATGCCTTCTCGAAGTCGATGAAACAAACATAAACGTTCTTTCGGAATTCACAACTTTTTTGTAATAGAACGCGCATACAAAATAGTGCTTCTCTAGTTCCTAGACCATTTCTAAATCCAAATTGCTTATTACCCATTCTAGTTTCGCACAGAAGGAATACTCGGTTTTGTATAATACGTAAAAGTATCTTAAGTGTGTGACTCATCAAACTGATTAGTCTAAAATCGCTGCATTTGGTGGGCCTGCTTTTCTTTGGTAATGTTATAAACAGTGACTCCAACCAATCATCTGGTATTTTTCCTTCGTTGTAAATTTTGTTAAAGAAAGTAGTCAAGTAGGTAATGTTTTCCTCATCCAAAAGTTTAAGTAGCTCAACAGGGATTTGATCTGGTCCAGGTGCTTTATTGTTTTTGGCTTGTTGTATTGCTTTTATGACTTCTGACTTCAGTATACTGGGACCTCTGTCTAATTGGTTGTCACAGGTAGTATTTGGAGCATTTTCTCGAGAAGCATCGTCAAAAAGGTCACTGATGTGTCTCTCCCATTCTTTGCACTGTTGTTCGTGATCACAAATTTTTCCGTCTGCGGTTTTAAGTACGTGAGCATTTTTCTGTTTTCTAATTCCGGAAGTTTCTTGTGGAGGTTGAAACTGTCATGCTTTTTTTTGGAGCTCTTCTATTTCTTTACATGAATTCTCGAGCCAGGATTCTTTGGCCTGTTTAATTTTTCCTTTTATGAGTTTGTTAATTTCACGGTATTTGATAATATTTCTATTTTTGTATTTTCGTCGAACTTCCATCAAGTCTAGAATTTCTTGGTTCATCCATTCATTTTTTGCCAACATTGTAGGTGTTTTTAAAGATTCCCTTACGTCCTCTAAAATCGAGTTTTGAATATCGTACCAACATTCGTTAATAGTTCTGTTTTCGTTTGGTATATTTGATATTCTCTGCATTTTACTATTTATCTGCTGTGCTATGTGTTCGCGCGTTTGGGTGTTTTTAAGGGGGTCGAGATATATCTTACTAGGCTTAGTTGGCTTTGTTAGTTTCTTTAATTTAATTTGTATTTTGGAGCAGAGTAAATTATGATTTGAGTTTATGTCGGCGCCGGGGTAAGTTCTTACATCTTTAATATTGTTCCGAAATCGATGGTTTATTAGGATGTAGTCTATTTGATTCCGTACTATTTTACCTTGATGTCCATCTTGAGGGGATTTCCACGTGTAGAGACGCCTTTCTGGAAGTTGAAACCAGGTATTTGTAATGACGAAGTCGTTTTCTTGACAGAATTGTATTAGACGCTCACCTCTTTGATTTCTCTCTCCCAAGCCGAACTTTCCGGTGATGTTTTGTGTCATCTTTTGTCCAACTTTAGCGTTAAAGTATCCCATAATTATTGTTGTTTCGTGTTTCTTTGTTGTTTTTAGCACTTCTTCTAGTAGAATTCTTCCATTTTCTGCTCATCTGCATCTGAAGTGGGAGCATAAACTTGGATGATATTTATATTTACAGGTTTAGCATTCAGCTGTATTAAAATTACTCTGTCTGACATTGGGATGAAGTTAGTCACATATTTACTAATATGCTGTTTCATAATTATTGCTACTCCGTTTCGATGCATATGGTCTTGATTTCCAGAAAAATAAACGGCGTATCCGTGTGCTATGAAATTCCCTGTATTTGGCCATCTTGTTTCACATACCCCCATGATAGTAATGTTTAGTCTGTCCATTTCAGAGAGTAGATTTCTCAGCTTACCGGCTTCATATAAAGTTGTTACATTCCATGTAGCTATTTTATACGGATTCTTCATTTTCATCTTATGTCTGGTGATGTTTTGCTCACAGGGATTTCGCTGGCTAGCGACCTGGGAAGCCCTGTGGTTTAATTTTGTATTTCTTCCCCTGCCGGATCTTGAGTTCCGCAGCCCATGATCAGTAATGTTATTCGTTTCACTAATTGATTTCATGATAACTTTACTAGGGATTATAATGGGGTGGTTTCCCGTTGCCTTCCCCATCGCAGTGTTTTAGCCGTATCAATCTAATATAGTAATTGTCGCCTAAAAGTGTCCGTATTAAACTGTTCCGAAACTTTTTCTCCACCTTAACACAGTAATGAAAATGCTGCTTCCCATTTCCATGTAATAGATTTTATACTAACCCTAAAATCCGGGGTCGCCACTTCCGCCATCCTCGCCGTACCGAAGGCTTCCCTCTCCGCCGTGGCTGCCGTTGTAGTCTTCATCCGTAACCCTGGACAAGGGACCCTAAGCAGGTACTAGTTTCCCGGGCCCAGAAACACCTGGAATCTGTGGGGGGCAGGGATTGATTCAGTTTCCCTGATAGGACTATCCAAGGAGTTCCTACCCACTACCCTTAACACTTTCTAATACTTTCTCTTAATACTTCTACTTTCTTTAAATTGGGGACCAAAACATATTTTCCTAACAAGCATTAAAATAGGGAATTTGGAAGGAAGTAATGAAGCGGGTAATTGACGTAACTCTTACTCTTTCTGTGAATCCCAAAACGGTAATTTTTGTCGATGGTTCTTTTACTAGCTAAATATGATCCTGTTTTAGCTAAATTAATCGATTAAAACAATAACAATAACTTAAACATTACTTGAGTCCTAAAATACAAAACGAAGTTATAAATTTGCTGGCTTAAGAAACTGAAAACAAAGTGAATAATTTAATTAAAAAAAGTTGTTTTTATTCAATAATTCTTGATACCACTCAAGATATTTCCAAAGACGATCAGCTTAGTTTTATTTTCCGGTATGTAAAAATAACTTGCGATGAAAATAATTTACACTCCAAGCAGAAGTTGTTTTTGGGATTTATTCGTATATTAGAACAAAGTGCAGAAGGTCCTGTAAATGAAATTTTAAAATTTATATTATCAAAGCACCTTTCCGTACACAACTGCAGAGGAAAGAGGTATGATGGGGCAAGCGTTATGAGTGGTGTATATTCAGGCGTACAAAGGCGCATAACTGACATTGAAAAAAAAACAGTTTCCTATATTCATTGTGCATCCCATAATCTGAACCTAATGTTGAATGACGCCGTTGCTGGTGTACAGGAGTTGTTTTTTTTTACAATATAATGAAGAGATTATAAAATATGTCTTTTTTGTGCAAGTAATAAAAGATGGTATGTACTATGTACTATTATGACTTTGGATTCATCGCATTTGACAACAAGAAAGGTTATGTGAAACCCGGTGGTCATCCAGACATGATGCTGTTATAGCTTTGCGTCGAGGTTTCCGACAAGTAATGAAATCTTTAACGAAAATTTCACTGTTATCAAAAAACTATGAAAAATTAGAAGCTAATGCATTATTAGAGCATTTGAATAATTTTGAATTTACCGTTAACATTACTATTCAATCTGAAATACTTAACTTTATTCATCTAACATCAAAACTTCTGCAATCTGAAACGGCACAGTTAACGGTCCTTCAACTTTTTGAAAAAACTCGTGATAATCTTCGAGAAATGAGAAATTCGTTTTCCGAAATTTTATCAGAAGGAGCAGGAATACCAGAATAGTGGGGATTGTGAAATTTACGAAGAGCTCAGCTACAACGAAAAAATAACTTAAAGCAAAAAAAGTTTTGAAGTTAATGTTTTCAATGTAAATTTATATACAGTTATGAGCGTGCTACTAACTGGCAAAATAGCTCAAAAGATGGAAAACATATTAAATTATGAGATAAAAAGAAATAAAACTAGTAGAGTTGTTAAATTTAGCGATAGTAACATACAAATTGACATTATATTGATTGTTTCCCGCCTTCAGACGTATCAGACGAGTACGTCAATTAAAATACATATTAATTATTAATTAATTAATTAAATACATATTAATTAAATATCGCGGTGTGCAAGTACTTGGAAGGGAAACGAGAAACGACCGTGCGCGAGTTGCGGAGAAATATTGCAACTATCTTAAATAATTCATATTGTCAATTGAAATTTTCAAATTGACGTATCTTTCATACCTTCTGTCATTGAAGCAGAAAAATTATATATTGCTCCACAATATTGATATGATATGCAATTATTATATAAAGGTAAATTTAATTAATTGTATTTTGCTTGCAGTACTGCATTTTAATAACTAATTTTATTTACTACATACAATTGTTCACGTTTTCATAACATAACCTGAATCTAATTTTTTCTTCTTACTATTTTTTTGGACTATGGCCTTGACAATTATCCAGTAACCAGGACTAATATAATTGGCCAATATAATTAAAAGTGCGAATAAAAGTACAGAGCGTAGAAATAGGGGTCGCTTTGCCGAACTTGCACGGTCCCAGCTAAAGGTGGGAAACAATCAATATAATGTCAATCTATAAGTTACTGTCGCTAAATTTAACACCTCCACTAGGTTCATCTCTTTTTATCTCACAACTTAATATGTTTTCCATTTTTTGCGTTATTTTGCCGGTTATTAGTGTGCCCATCACTGTATAGTATTGCAACAGCTTAATAATAGTTTTGTCGGATTAAGAAACATGAAGGTATACTTTGAGACAAAAAGTTTTCATGTCTATTCCCAAAAAATCAATGAACACTAATTGATGAAGACTTGTTAAAAAGGCCAAATATTGTCATTTACATATACACTAAGCACCAAAATTAACGCACCACCTTAAAAATTGGACATTTTTGATGTCTTATATTTCCTAAACATGTTATCCGATTTTAGTGATTTTTTTAATATGTTATAGCTTTATTCTTCAAAAATATCGATATAATAATATTGTTGCTAAACAGATAAATGTCATTGTATACCGGGTGTAACAATGATAGTGTGTTTTTTCCTCAAAGTTTGGAACACCCTGTGGAATATTCTGGCGTATATAAAATATTGAAATTAAAACTCAACTGTAGCCTTATGCTTTCCTAACATTATGCTTTTTGATTCATTAGCTTATGTTGGACAATAAAAAAGTTAGGCACTTTAACAACTAGCCATGTTCTTCATCAATACAGGGTGTTTCTAAATAAGTACGACAAACTTTAAGGGGCAATTCTGCATAAAAAATAATGACCATTTGCTTTATAAACATATGTCCGCAAATGCTTCGTTTCCGAGATACGGGATGTTGAATTTTTTCTTACAAACTGACGATTTATTTATTGCTCTAAAACCGGATGAGATATGCAAATGAAATTTGGTAGGTTTCAAGAGGTAGTTATTGCGCATTTTTTGACATACAATTAAGAATTTTATATTCACCATTGGCGTGCATACGTGTTATATTACCTGTAATATTACCTGGGTAATAAAGTCTTCAGAGACAGTAAGAAAGTCTTCATCTTGGTTAAAGTTTATGGATTATAATTAAAATTATACTTAAAAAATACAAATAATATTGGTTTTTCTACAACCACTATTCAAAATGCACTTTTTCTACAACCACTATTCAAAGTGCACTTTTCTGCACGGTTTTATGTTAGCAAACTTGATATTTTCTCACAGTATAAGATATTTGACATTAGTGTGCAGAAAAGTGACGTTTCTGTGCCGCAAAGTGACGTTTCTGTGCCGCAAAGTTCCTTTCTGCACAGTTGACTACCTCATTCTGAGTAACGTTATATTCTGTTTACATTCGTGGACTACCGCATTCTGAGTAACGTTATATTCTGTTTACATCCGTGGTTAAACTTTAGACAAATATATAACCTATAAGACAATTATTATATTTAACTATAGCATAGAAACTAAATTATGGATGTTACAACTGTTTTATTTACAATTTTATTCTTATTAAACATTTAATAATTATCAAATAACCAATAAGGATTTAGCAACCTGTGCAAGAGACGTCGAATGAAGTAGGTTTTGTGTAAATCCGTGACTGCATAAATATAATGTCAATAATGTGTAATAATTGTTTAAATTTAAACAAATTAAGGCAGTGCATTAATTTTTTAACTGATTTCTGTGCAATTTATTTAGGTATAAGGAATTTAAATTGATTAGTAGGTATTAATTAAATACAGTTTAAAATTTATCACATAGGTACCTATTATAATTAATCGTCGTTTGGAAATTGTGATTTTTATTTTTAGGAAAAACTGTGCTTGTAGAAAAAGTATAGTGTGAAACACGTGCAGAAAGATAATTTCTCACTCGTTTGAATTGCGGCACTCGCTTGCGCTCGTACCGCAACTTTTCAAACTCGTGAGAAATTAGTATCTTTCTGCACTTGTTGCACAATATACTATTTCTGCACAGTTTTATGTTAGCAAACTTGATATTTACTCACAGTATAAGATATTTGACATTAGTGTGCAGAAAAGTGACGTTTCTGTGCCGCAAAGCGACGTTTCGGTGCCGCAAAGTTCTTTTTTCTACAACCACTATTCAAAGTGCACTTTTCTGCACGGTTTTATGTTAGCAAACTTGATATTTTCTCACAGTATAAGATATTTGACATTAGTGTGCAGAAAAGTGACGTTTCTGTGCCGCAAAGTGACGTTTCTGTGCCGCAAAGTTCTTTTCTGCACAGTTGACTACCTCATTCTGAGTAACGTTATATTCTGTTTACATCCGTGGACTACCGCGTTCTGAGTAACGTTATATTCTGTTTACATCCGTGGTTAAACTTTAGACAAATATATAACCTATAAGACAATTATTATATTTAACTATAGCATAGAAACTAAATTATGGATGTTACAACTGTTTTATTTTACAATTTTATTCTTATTAAACATTTTATAATTATCAAATAACCAATAAGGATTTAGCAACCTGTTCAAGAGACGTCGAATGAAGTAGGTTTTGTGTAAATCCGTGACTGCATAAATATAATGTCAATAATGTGTAATAATTGTTTAAATTTAAACAAATTAAGGCAGTGCATTAATTTTTTAACTGATTTCTGTGCAATTTATTTAGGTATAAGGAATTTAAATTGATTAGTAGGTATTAATTAAATACAGTTTAAAATTTATCACATAGGTACCTATTATAATTAATCGTCGTTTGGAAATTGTGATTTTTATTTTTAGGAAAAACTGTGCTTGTAGAAAAAGTATAGTGTGAAACACGTGCAGAAAGGTAATTTCTCACTCGTTTGAATTGCGGCACTCGCTTGCGCTCGTACCGCAACTTTTCAAACTCGTGAGAAATTAGTACCTTTCTGCACTTGTTGCACAATATACTATTCTGCACAGTTGACTACCTCATTCTGAGTATCGTTATATTCTGTTTACATCCGTGGACTACCTCATTCTGAGTAACGTTATATTCTGTTTATATCCGTGGTTAAACTTTAGATAAATATAGACAAAAGACAATTATTATATTTAACTATAGCATAGAAACCAAATTATGGATGTTACAACTGTTTTATTTTACAATTTTATTCTTATTAAACATTTTATAATTATCAAATAACCAATAAGGATTTAGCAACCTTTGCAAGAGATGTCGAATGAAGTAGGTTTTGTGTAAATCCGTGACTGCATAAATATAATGTCAATAATGTGTAATAATTGTTTAAAATAGTTTAAATTTAAATAAATTAAGGCAGTGCATTAATTTTTTAACTGATTTCTGTGCAATTTATTTAGGTATAAGGAATTTAAATTTATTAGTATTAATTAAATACAGTTTAAAATTTATCACTATTATAATTAATCGTCGTTTGGAAATTGTGATTTTTATTTTTAGGAAAAACTGTGCTTGTAGAAAAAGTATAGTGTGTAACACGTGCAGAAAGGTAATTTCTCACTCGTTTGAATTGCGCCACTCGCTTGCGCTCGTACCGCAACTTTTCAAACTCGTGAGAAATTAGTACCTTTCTGCACTTGTTGCACAATATACTATTTTCTACGACCGGTTAATAAGATGCTCATTATTCGCTATTTTTTAATAGATAATAGCACCCATTACTTTAGCAGTGAGTAATAGTTCATTACTCACGGGCTGAAGTTACTCACGGGTCATTACTCACGGGCTGAAGTTAGATTCAAATGGCGCATGCCATTTTTAATATTAATCGTACATAAACTGCTAATAAAATTACTAAAACTTGTTTATTTAATACAATAATTATTGTAATTTATATCAATATTTAACTTATAAATTTTTTTAAAGAGTTTTAACTGTAACAATCTTAGTATATTTTTTACGTTTATATCTTGTTTGCTAAAAATTTTGACGTTTGTCATTTATTTTAGTGACAGTGATATTACCGTATTTTGTTTGTGTTGATTGGAATTTATAACTAATTGTGTTTCTTTTTTAAGTTATATTGTGTCAGATATGTTATTATAACATATTATACATTGTTTTACATGCATTAGCATTTTAGAAAAGGTTTGAAAGCTTAGGAGGGGGGTCTGGCGCCTTCGAACTAGGTTTGACCTTGGCGCTGTTTTTTAAGCCTCACCGGCTCTTTTCTAGATGCAGTATTAAAAGAGATGTAGTATAAAACGTTAGGTTTATTTCTGTACAAATCTAAACATAAGTAAAAAAATATCAATTAATTAGTCTGAATAAAGTTCTCCTTTGGCAGCTTTAATAACCGCCATTTCCATCTGCACTTTATGGAACATCTGCGAAGAACCTCCTTTGTCAGGATGGTGTTCGAGGCACTTCTGCCTGTAAGCTGTATTAATCTCATGATGGGAAGCATTATTGCGCAACTTAAAGAAAATATAAGCATTTTCTAGCGCTTCAGATTTTGGAACATCAAAAATCTTTTTAGTCATCCATTCCGAAAGAATCCTGGCCATTTCTCCGCCAAATACGCCTCCACTAATACCTCCCATTATCATACCAATTGGACCTGAAAAATAAGTATTTTAAATTTTATATACAGGGTGATTGTTTGAAGTGATAAAGATCAGTAGATCTGCCAAAAAGTGGCTACAAAAATTGTAGCCAACTGTGAGCTTCACATTACAAAATTAGTTAGAATATTACAGGGTGTTCGATAACATCGTGGTAGACCAAACATATTGTTATGACAGTTCCGTAGATTGATCCTACATAGAAAAAGTCCCTTGACGTGAAAGACGAAGTAGTCATGTACGAGAATGTTCTGGATGTCATGGAATAACCCAGAAATGTCTGGTAACGTCCAAAACGTCAGAAATCTATATTAACATATGTGTTTGACATTTTACAGTTCAGTTGTATTTTAGCATATGAAGTTATAATTGTCAGAGAAAAAGTTGTATTTAGTCCAGGAACAAGCTTTTCACCTCGCAATTTTTACAGAATGGATCGATTTGCTTGAAAATTTGAGAATAAGTAGTGGATGGTCCAAGGATCAAAATCTATATGATGCCGAAAGGCGCTTTTATTATGGGGGTGGTTGCCACCCCATCTCGGGGGTGGAAATTTTTAATTATATTTTGACAACAAAAGTTGATAAAAACATTCATTCTAAGCAAAAAATGTTGTGTACATTTTTTTGATAAAACTAATAGTTTTCGATTTACAGTAAAGCGTCGATTATCCGAACTAATTGGGAGACATGGGTGTTCGGAAAACCGGTTTGTTAGGATAATCGAACTATATTGATATAGTCATACATATTTATCCACAAGTGAATAAAAGCCATATTTATATACCTACATATTTATTTATATCTTGATAATGACAAATAGCAATTAAACAAAAAAGTCCAGTCTTTGCAACAAAATATTTTTGGATACAATATTGAAGAAAATTGAAGATATTTTAAGCGTTAATTACTAACGCTTCCTGGGTACTCGAGTGCGGGGCGCGAGAGTCGGGAGTTCGGATAACCGGTCGTTCGGTTGATCGACGTTCGGATAATCGACGCCCTACTGTATTCGCTATCTAAAGTATTAGTTTTATATGGAAAATATCAATGTTCTTCTATACTATACTCATTGACTATTCACTCAATTTTTGGCGTAGAAAAAAATTTTTTACACCAAGTTCTTAAGAATTAAATAATCTACAATTTCATATTTAAAATTTTTTTCTTATCTTCGATGCTAATCTTTCTATTCTGAAGAAAATGGCATTTTCTACAAAACTTTAAAAATTCTTTATTCGCTTTTAACTTCAATTTTTTAGAAACTAATCATTTTAAGATAGTCAAACTTCTAGAATCTGTTAATAATACACAAATAAAGAAGAATGAATAAGTCTAATGACTAAAAACACCTCTAACTTACATTATTATGCTTAAAATTGGATTTCTTCTTTTTTTTCTCAAAAAAATATATTGATTTTTTAACCGTAACTTTTTTATTTTGTATCTTAGAAAGTTTGGTATAAAAGAATTTTGTATGTTTTTACAAGATCTACATGTCTATTAATATTAAATCTTATTAAAATTGTTAGTCACAAAAAGAGGTGACTTTGAAAGGGTTGGCAAAGGTGGTTTTTGCATGCTATTACAAGTTTTAATTGTCAATAGCTCACTTAATTTTTGCCACAGAAAAATTTTTGTCATAGCAAATTCTTGGGAATTAAATTAGCTACAATTTAATATTTAAACATTTTTTCACATCTCTGATGTTAATCTTTCTATTCAGAAGAAAATGCCATTTTTTCCAAACTACAAAAATTCGTTAATCGCTGTTAACTTCATTTTTTTAAAAACGAATCATTCTAAGTCGGTCAAACTTCTCGAACCTATTAACAATACATAAATAAATAAGACCAAATAAGGTCAATGACTAGTTTTAATTAGGGTGGTGATTACGGGGTTGCTTTCGACCACTTTTGCGCTGAAAAAAATAGGGACTGACATTCTTTTCATTATAAGTCACCTAATTTTTGAGCTAGAGACTTCTTTTTTTATTTCTAGAGATAGATATTTTTAAATTCTTTAAATTAGTTTCAACAAGTTATTCTTGAAAAATGCATATTTTTCCCGTCTTTTGACTTTGAATCTACAATATTTAGCATTTGACAAGGGAGAGCTAACATATAATAAACTATATCTTGATTACTGTTGGTCTTAAAGAAAATTAAAAAACACAGTTTTGTTTATTTTTTCAAATAGTACATTTTTGTTAAGTAAGGTTGTTTTGATGAAACGAAAATTTTTGGAGTTATTAGCAGAAAACTGATTAAAAACATTGATATTTTCGATATAATACTAACACTTTCGATAGCGAATAAATCGAAAACTGTTAATTTTGTCAAAAAAATATATAGAACATTTTTTGCTTAGAATGAACGTTTTTACCAACTTTTGCGGTCAAAATATAATAAAAAATTTCCACCCCCAACAGGGGGTGGCAACCACCCCCATGATAAAAGCGCCTTTCAGCATCATATAGATTTTGATCCTTGGACTATCCACTACTTATTCTCAAATTTTCAAGCAAATCGATCCATTCTGTAAAAATTGCGAGGTTTTGTCCTATTTCAAGCTTCATTACTTGGACTAATTATAATTTTGTTCGAGTTCAATAAAGTCATTTATAAGAAGTGTAATATTGGAGACAGCGGTGGGATTAAGAAGAAATTAAGTAATATTGAATGGTAAATACAAGATCCACTGAAGTCGACAAAGATATGGATACGTCCGGGCCCCCATCATGGTTTATAAAAATAAAAGAAGAAGAGAAACAGGAAAAATATAAGCGTAGGGAGGTGAAGGAGAAGCATAGACAAGAAGAGGAGGAGAAGCGTAGAAAAGTGGAGGTAGAAATGATAAATACCTAGTTTACCTCAAATTCACGAATATTTTCAGTTAGAGGTAAGTCAAATTACTGGTAGTATAGAACAGAACCATTTAGAAAATAAACTGGTTGAACAACAAAACGGATTAAAAACTGATTTAACAAACAAAATAGACGAACAACAAAATTATTTACACAATAGACTAGTACAGCAACAAGACAATTTAGAAAATAAAATAAAACAACAACAAAACGATTTGAAATTTAATTTAGAAAGACAAATAGTTGAATTAGAAAGAAAGATTAATACCCATGCTTCTTTGTCTGATACTGTTTCATTTACTCCTGTAGAACCAGAGCAAACAGCTTCATCATCTTCCACATTCCCTGATACAATGAGAAATAGCAAAATTTTAAAACCACCTACTTTTGATGGCCAAACAGCACGGGAAACGTATCGTTTCCAATTTGAAGCTGCAGCCAGAGCACATGGGAAAGAAATGGCTGCTTCTTTGGTAATGTCACTTAGAGGACAAGGTGCAACTGTTTTACAATTTTTTACTCAGGATGTAGTTAGTTATATGTCGCTAGTACAAGCTTTAGAGACAAGATATGGCCAGCAGTATCTAAAGCAGGTTTTCTAGAGTCAACTTAAAGTTAGATATCAAAAACATAACGAAAGGCTGCAAGAGTTCGAAGCCGATATAAAAATATTATTGCATTTAGCGTACCCTCAGGCACCTAAAGATTTGATTTTCTGGAACAAATCGGGATACAGACTTTCATAGATTGAATACATAATATCGAAATGCAGCAGGCTCTCCGATTACAACACCACAACACTCTAAATGGAGCACTAATCTCAGCTCAGGAGTTTGATGCGGCAAAAAGTATTTCCAGATCTCGTCCAAAATTAAAAGAAATAAGATTTAGAGAAAATGAAGAAGTCACAACCTCAGATAATCCAAAATTTTAAGCATACTACAAAATATTCAACAAAGACCTCGAAATAAAAACAGAACATGTTTTAACTGCGAAAGAACTGCGGAACATTTCCAAAATAATTGCAGAAGCCAATCTCAGTCAAACAAAAAACCAAATACCGAGGTCAGGAGGTCGCCTAGATCGACATCCAGAAGCCCTTAACATAGTCCTACAAGAAATACTAGTAGAGATAGGTATCTAAGGAATCGATCTCCCACAACTGACCACAGATATCCAAGCAATGACCAGGGAAACGAATAAAAGTCGACACTAGTGTCGACTGTAGAGGCGTCGGCTGTATCTAACAGAAGCCCCAAATTCACAGTTATACCTTTAATAAAAATGAACAGATTTTATTACTTAAGGGCCACGTTGACAATCAAAAATTCATCTTTATTATTAATACCGGTGCAACAAGATCATTTATTCGCACCGTACTTCTGAAGAGAGAACTACAGACAACTAAAACAAACTTAGTTCTTGAGATAGCAGGTCACAGTATTCCAATTCATGGAGAAACAGTGGCAACCATGATACAATGAGAACGAAGATATGGTCAACAGCGTGACCAAGTCTCGCCCGTTCTGCGCAGTGACGTCAGTGGAGAGTGGCGTTCTTAAAATACAAGGAAGGACTGCTTTAATTTCGTCAGTTTAAATGTTTTTATAATTTTTTTACGATGAATGTGATATTAAACGCCGGATTAAGTATTTTTGGGACCGGGAACTAAATAGCAAGTGAGCTCATCGTTCATTCAGAACTGGTGATATTAAATCAAGGCTTTGGTATTTAAAACTAATTAATGTAAAAGTCTGCTGAGATTATTAAAAACTTCTTTTATTAGCGGATACAGCATGATTTTATTTCGATTGTAATACAAATAAATAAAAGTAGTTTTATGTATCATGTACATATATTTACATTTTATTGACATTTAAAATTAGAAATTAAACATCGTAATATTTTTAAATGGTACCTACATACGTTATTAAAATAAGTCCATACAATTCACAAAAATATGAGGGGTAAAAACACTGATTATAATGATACATATAATCAGCCTATGTAACAAAAACCTTGTCACATATGTAACAATTTTTTTTAAGTCTTTGCAATAATTATATGGTCACTTGTTATAATAATATATGTTTTCGTGCTTCAAAACAAATGAGGTATTTAGTACTTTTGGCTGTTTTTTAAATGCAAAATTATTAATGGGAAAAATTTTGCATTTAAAAAAAGAAAAAGAATATTTAAGCAAAGAAAACAAATGGGTCAAAAATCAAAACTCGCCGTTGAATATAAACTGCATCTGCATAAATCTATGATACAACTAATTTGGACCTATGGTGTTCTCTGGGGTTGTTCAAAGCCATCAAATATCAAGATAAAATAAAGAGTCCAGTCAAAAATAGTGAGAATGATATATTCAACGTGCCCTGGTATGTAAGCAATAAAACCCTACGCAAGGATTCAGCTACACCTTTGGTAGAGGAAGAAATTCAAAGAATCACAAAGAACTACTTTGATGGACTGAGAAGTCATCCAAATGATGAAGAAAGGCTGCTAAACGCTCCTCCCGGATTGCAACTGACCAACAGACCTAATCAATTAAATTTATGATCTAATGTATTTGGGCCCACCCATTGCAACGATGGTTCATGGAGAATTAAAATGAACTATCAGCTAGATAAACTAATGCAAAGCCCAGATATTAGTTTCGTCACTTGGAAATAATGCTAGAAAATCGATCTGTAAAAGTAATCAAGAAATGGAAGCCCAAGGAAATAGAACAAGAGGAAGACCCTATAAAAGATAGATAGACAACATAGTCCTTTCGTTTACATACATCTACCCAAATTTTTGCCATCTTTGGATCGTTTGGAAACCGAAAAAACATAATGTTTTTGTGAACCATTTTACTTTGGTTGTCACTATTGCATAGAGCTATTGAACACCTCATCTTTAAATAACGAAAAGAGTATCTTTCGCTTACAAAAATTCAATGGTAAACCTACACTTCACTAATAAATACTAGTTCGATAATCGAAAGTTTTAAAAACACACAATTACACTATTTAAACCCCTTAAAACACAAGAAAACATTCAAAATAAAAGCAAATGACAACTTCTTACGGCAATAAGCGTGCTAAATTAAAGCCAGATTATGTTTTCACTCTCCACTTACGTCACAACGTCACACCATATAAACACGCCCACTTCACCGTCATGCGCATGATTATATCTTCTGTAGTGGCAACCATACAGGCTGGTAGCACCTTGATAAAACACCTGTTTCTTGTAACTGATGTTAAAGATGAATACGTTCGTGGGATGGATATTATGCAGAATAAATTTATCACAGATCTTCAAAATAAAATTTTGTTTATTGAAAATGAAGAAATTGTCCTAAATTTAAAGACTCGATACCTCAAGTAAGAGTTATAGTGACCGAAGATACAGAAATTCCTCAAAATTCTGAAAGTATCGTCCTGGCGAGACTGAGTCAAAAATCTGAAGGTCTACATTTCGGCGTTGTGGAAAGCGAGGGACTTTTTAATGACGGAATCTTGATAGCCAGGTGTCTCGTTAATGTAGATGAGACGATTCCAGTAAAAGTTGCCAATTTGTTTAAAAATCCTTTTAAATTGAAGAAAGAACAACAAATAGCTTTATGTACGCCAATAGAAAAAGTAATCAAGTGTGAAAAATATTTGAAAAATAATACAGCTTTAAAACACCAAGATGACGCTAACCCCGCGAAACACTTAATCAAAAATGTTGACCACTTAACAACTGAAAATTAGCAAAAGTTAATGAATTTATTAATGAGCACTACGACATTTTTGAATCCGATAAATCTACAGGGCGTACTAGTTTAGTTCAACATAGAATTGACACTGGAGATGCAAGTCTTAGTCGTCAAGCCCCACGGAGATTACCGTTAGTAGCCGGCTTCCTGATATAATAAATCTATTATAAAAAATCTTTTATATCACCAATTTATTTAATTATTGATAAATAATTACTTTCCTTAAATTTTAATTAAAAATTAGAGATTTTTTGCGAAAGCTCGGATTTTCCGAGGAAAATTTTTGTTGGAGGAAATCGGAAAAAATATATCCGTGTAGAATTAATTACGGTGAATTTTTATTTAGGTGTTTTTGGTTAAGTTAAAATCTTCGGATTTACAGAGCAATAATTGAAAAAAAGAAGATTTCGAAGCTCTAATTTGTTTATAAATAAAATAACACACTTTCTGCGGACTTGTCATACCCTAGAGTACCATATAATATGCAATCTTAAGATCGATTCCAGCAATAAAATAGCTGGTAAATAACTTTTCCCAAAAATGGCATTTTTTAGATAATTTGCCCAGACTATCAACAAAATACAATAAACAGGAGGGCCAACACAAATTCCGAGCAGTGTCAAAATGATAAAGTAAATATCACGAGTTGTAAGTAATATGAAATGAATGAGAATTGTTAGGAATTGCGACTGTCATGGTGGAGTCGCTTTTAAATTTCGACCTCGAAATGAATTAGAATCAGGCCCCTGAATTATCTTTACTTTATGTTTATTTTTATTTACTTTTGTGAGTCAGAAGGGACCAGTTCGCTAAAGATTATCACACACAAATTTACACCACTCTGTTTTGCTTTATATTTACGTCTTAAAAGGCATCAGTGGACAGTAATCCGAATTTTAGTTTTCCGCCTCTTTTAACTTGTTAATTATTTAGAAGTTTGAAAAAAATTACCTCAATAAATAACCTAAAAAATCCTAGAAGAATCCATATGGCACAACATGTGGGAAGTAGAAATAGGGGTAGGCCAAAACTGAGATGACAGGATGGTGTGGATGAGGATCAGTGGCAGCTCGTCAGAGGAGGCAAGGGAGGCTCAGCCTCCCCATAAATTTTTTACACACTCTATACTGTTTTGTTTATCATGAATCGCGAAAACAACAATTACTCTCACTATTATACAACGTGTAAATTCCATATTATCACTAATTATCCATACGTACGGAGCATTAGCATTAGAACGCATGATCGCGTCTCAGTTTTATTACATATTATTGTAGGCAGGACCCTCGGTTATCCCGAGATGCATGAACGGAGCCGAGAAGCCCAGCATTCTCCGTTACTAATGCTCCGTGCAGCGCAGCAGGCGTTTAAGGAGACCCGGTCTCCTAACAGTGGCATCTACGGCGGCATCACACGCTGCCCGGAGATACACCAAGGGAGGCAGAGTACTTTCTCAGCTCCGTTGGGTGGTTGGGTGCGTCTCGGGACAACGAATTTTAGGGTCCTGACTAAAAATAATGAAAAATCTAAAAGTGCGAATTTTGTTATGAAATTTGGTATGTCGGGTTATAATAATATTTGGAACAACTTGCTCAAATAACTTTTTCCGATATCTCTAACTCAAAGCAAAATATCGGTAATTTATCGTGTTTTTGAATTCGCAGTAGGCCGCGTTTAGAATTAAAAAAATTCAGTTGAGTATCTTAAAAAATTTGAAGCTTCATTATGTATGGACTGCAAAACTTCAAATCTATATTTATTTTGATATGCATAGGTATCTATTTACAAATAGATGGAGTTGTTAACAAATAAACTACACAAACTTTGGTATTAAACTTTTACTATTAGACTAACTATTTTTAAAATGATATAATATCATGAAATTATGAATTAGGATGATATTATGAAATGTAAATAAAAAATGGTCAAAAGATGGGGCCTTAAATTACATTTTTTTGGCGCCATTTTTTGGTAGTGCAAATTTGTCTAGATATTTTACAGTTAGGTATAGCCTCCCCTATTGTAAAAATCACGAGCCGCCACTGATGAGGATGGGAGAAAAATAGGCGCAGCAAACTGGCAACGGTTGACAATGGATAGGACTGACTGGCGTAATAGACTTGGGAAGGTCGAGGCTCTTTCATAGAACTTTAGCACCATTGATGATGATGATCAAATTGAACACAAAACTCCAACTTACTCTCAAAAATAGTGACATAGTCGGTTCGCTAAACTTAGACACAATTGGCTAGTAATTTTAGTTGATTTTTTTTTTGTTTTTGGCCAATTTTACCAAAATTATCAAAATTACTAACTATTTTGTAATTAATAACTATTTGGTAATTATTTTCTTGCCAATTTTACGAAATTGGCAAAATTACTTACTAAAATCACTAGCCAATTGTGTTTGAGTTTAGCGAACCGACATAATAAATTTCTATAGTCAATAAAATATTTATTTTTAACTAGGTTTAATTCAATAAGTTTTTTGTCGATATTTCAAAATCATATACTTTGGATTTAATGCGTTTTGCTCAGTTGAGCCTCATATATAAAAACAAATATTACCTCCAAGTGCTCCCACAGCTACACCAGCAAATCCTCCACCGATGCCACCACCAACTGCAGCAAATGAATCTATAATATTTTTACAACATCTCTTTCCTGAAATCTCTCCTTCCCACCATCTTCTAATGTTAACTATAGCTTCATATGTCAATTGTATACCTGCTAAAGCTAGAGTTACTACAGCACCACCTGCTTTGTTAACAGTGTCAACAACAAAATCTGCTTTCGATACGATCGTTGTTGGCACAATGTCTTTGATCATCATTAAAAAGAGCTTTTGGCTTTCATATGGAATAACGCTCAAGGCGCGGATCATTCCTGGAGCAGCTTGCAGAGACAAATGTTCTAATTTGACAATTGGATAGCGCTAATCGAAAAGGAACCAAGCGACATTTGACAAAAAATGAGTTAATAGCACCTATAGATAGCCAGATATTCACTTTATATGTGTAAAAAAATCCGTACGTCTACGGAGCTGCTAGTGACATCTGTAGAAAAAAGGTCCAAGCGGCAATCGGTAAATCGGGCAGTTTTCTTTAATATAAAAAGACCTAAGTGGTGGTACTTTGTAATTTTCTTTAGCTTGAAGGTTTAAAGTGAAAATAATAAGTGAAAGATGAGTGAGCGATCCAAATTAATCCTCAAAAAAGCTCTATTAGAGCCAAAATCCATGGAGGCAACTCCCTTTGAAACGAATCGGCTTAAAACAAGCAGAAACAACTTGGTAAGTTTTTTTGGTTAGGTTATTTGTTGGTTTTAAAACAAGTTTTTTATTAGTTTTACATTTACTTTTAAAATAAGTATTATAGGTTTATTCTACACCGATAGAAAATAGTTTTTGTATTATTTTTATTACTTTTAACATGGTAAAAAATATTTCGTGGTTGTTGGTTTCTTTTATATTTTTGCAATAAATGCAACCAAACGACCTGTAAGGAAGTTGATTCCTTTTATAATATTGCAAATATTGTAACCAAACGACATGCAAGGCGATTGGTTCCTTTTATATTATTGAAAATATTTCAACCAAACGACATGCAAGGCGGTTGGTTCTTTTTATATTATTGCAATAATTGTAACCAAATGACCTGCTTGGTGGGTGATTCTTCTTGTAAAAAATCAGTGTTCAGTGTTTTAAATGAGTTATTTATATTTTTAACATTTCTTTTTTATTAATAGGAACCAGATATTACAAAAAAAGAAATAGAATATCCCACTTTGAGTGCAAATGATGATGATGTGAACCTAAGGGTACCAAATTCAGACAAAATAATTGTTCAAGAAGTACTCATCTTACAGAGTCCAGTTGAAAAAATTACTCAAACTGAACCACCGAATGTAACAGGTAGGATTGGTTAACCACACCACATATTCCTTCAAAGTATTTTTTATTTTTTGTTTTAGAAATCGTCAATAATATAAATATAATATGGAGAAAGTTCTAATGACAAAAACATTATTGAAGAAAATATAGAAAATGTATTTGGCACAAGAACAAATAATTTAAACGTTATTGTTGAAGAAGTTCCGTACGTTGAAGAACAATATATTTTACCGCTTGTTAATCACACAACTATGAATAACCACAATGATAATTCGCAGGAGTACCTTGAGGGTGAAAATTCAGATGACTCCGTTAAAGATAGGGACTATACACCTAATGAATCAGACGGGAGTAGTTCAGAAGACGTTGAAAATGGATTTAATGAGGAAGATCACATTAAAAAAAAGTTAATCGAGGAGAAAGAATCCTGGAAAGGCAGACCTAAAAAAGGAAGAAATCCGAAATATCCTGGACAAACATTTCAAACTAAAAAAAAAATGAAAGATTCCAATTTAACTCATTATACTGTTGGAGGAAAAATTAGAGAGGCCAAACAGTTTATTGATTACAAATGTACATGCATAAAAAAATGTGACGAAAATGTAAGCAGAGATGAGAAAGAAATATGTAATAAAAATTTTGGAATTTAGCTTCCTATGATTTACAAACTGGTTACATCGGAGCAACAGTAAAAGAAATGCCAATTAAATGAAAGCGAACAAAGGCAACAGGTAAAACCTATACGAGGAGGTATATGATTGGAGAAAATGAAGTTTGTCGAGATACCTATATAAAAACTTATCAAATATCCTCGAAAAGGGTAAATACTGCATTAAATAAAATACGTGTCTCGGATGTAAAAGATAACCGAGGAAAACATGGACGAAAAGCACCAATACCCGAAGAAACAAAAACCCAAATAATTGAGCATATAAAGAGATTTCCTACTTATATCTCTCACTATTCTCGGTCGGAAAGAGAAACAAAATTTTTGCCATTCGATTTAACACAAAAAAATGTATGAACTTTATCTAGAAGAAAATAATCCAAAGGTTAGTTTTCAATCTTACCAAAATATTTTTTGCATGCATTTTAATCTCAAACGCAAACCTCCAATAAAAGACACATGCAACAGCTGTGACATGTACTTTGCAAAAATTAAAAATACACAAGACGAAAATGAAAAAAAAACTTTGAATGAGTTGCATGATAATCATCTGAAAAAGGCAGAAGACGCTAGAAATCAAATGCAGATAGATTTTAAAGAAGCAACTACTAATCATACTCTGGAGACCCTGTCATATGATATGGAAAAAGTATTAGGATTACCAAAACTTTCAACGAATATAGTTTATTACAAAAGACAATTAGGTATTTACAATGAGGGAATCCACTCTGCTTCAACTAATACTCCATATTGCTTTTTGTGGAAAGAAGGTGTTGCTGGCAGGGGTGCACAAGAAGTGGGTTCCTGTTTAAAAAAATATATCGAACTATATCTCAAAAAAGGTGTCGAAGAACTTATTTTGTGGTCAGATAGTTGCGGTGGTCAGAACCGCAATATTAAAATTGTCCTATTACTAAAAACAACTTTAATGGAACACCCTACGTTAAAGACGATCCAATTAAAATACCTTGAATCCGGACACAGTTTTTTGCAGAATGATACTGATTTTGGACAAATAGAACGTGGAATTAAAAATCAGGTTCGACTTTACACCATGGAAGATTTTGTGAGCGTAATCAAAAGTTGTAAAAAAACTAATAAATTTGTAATAAACCTAATGGAGAGCCAAGATTTTTACTCTACTGGAGACTTGGAAAAAAATATTATAAACCGAAAATTATCTACTCAAAAAAAAAAATAAGTTGGTTAAAAACAAAAATAATCAAATTAGAGAAGTCAAAACCTTTTTCAATTTTTTTATGTGAATCTCATTCATCTTCTGAATTAATGTTTAAAGAAATAGATATTTCAAAAATCGTCCGACGTCAAAACCCATTATCTTTTAATCCAGGAAATTTAAAAGTACTTTATCCGAATGGAAAAGCTATTTCAAAAGAGAAATGGAATGACATTAAGTCTTTATTCCAGTTTCTTCCAAAAGCTGCCCTTCAATTCTACAAAATTAAAACTTAAAGGATTTTGAGGATGATATTGAAGGATTTGGTTCCTTGCCTGACTTTGATTTGGACGCAGAAGAAATTTAATGAAAGACATATTTTAGCAAAACTTACGTTCCTATACTTAAATATTAGTTTTAAAATTTAAGTATTTGTTGTTTGTTTAGAATTTTTATATAATGAGTTTTTTAAAATCTTTTTATTACTAATCTTAAGAATAAGAAAATTAACGCAGATTTTTGTGAAAGAGAGATTAGGAAAACTGTTAAGTTCCTACACTTGAGTATTATTAGTTTTAGAAGTTAGAGTTTTTTGGTTTTTTAAAATTTTTTGATTTTATGAGTTTTAAAAGATTTTCTATTATTACTTAAATTAAGAATGCGAAAATAACCAAAAATGTATTTTTTTTAAGATTAACTAGGTAAAACCATACCTATACTATGAGTTTTATTTTTATAAAGTTTAAAGTTTGGTTGAAATTTTCGAGATTTGCATTGCCTTAAAAGTAAATATATATTTTTACCAAAAATATCGTACTTCTTATTTCCATGCTTCTATAGATTAAGGGTTTTTTGATTAAAAAGTATTTACTTTTTTTTAATAATAAGTATTTTTTTTCTAATATGAACAGTTAGGTAAAATTTCAAGAAAGAACCAATCCATATTTTCTTCATCTCTAAACAGAACCATGAGTCTCTTAGTTCCATTTACACCAGTAAGTAGTTTTTCTGAAATAATTCAAAAAGATCCAACCACCAAAACACTGTCAAAAAACAAAAAAAGTTAACTTATGAAAAAATAATTCAATAGTGGCTAATATTTGCTTTCTAACGCGGTATCATACCTTAAAATGTATTTAATATCTTGGAAGCTACAAGGAAAAACATTTTTTATTTTTGTAACCTCAATTACTCAAAATAATCTTTTGGCGGTTGGTTCCCTATCGATTAGCGCTATCCAATTATGTTTACATCGGGGATTTGATCTTGATCATCTGTCTGTTTGTTAGCGTCCATCATTTCGGCCCAAATTGCACCTAAAAAATATATACAGTGATGAGCGCATTAATAACCGGCAGAGTAACCCAAAATATGGAAATCATAATTAGTCTGAGCAGATTATTGGAGAATAGGCCATATTTGGGAAAAGTTATTTACCAGCAATTTTATTGCTGGAATCGAATTTTATGATCCTATATATTTATAATATGGGTATGCAAAGTCCACAGATAGTGTGCTACTTTTTTTATAAACAAAATGGCGCCCGAAAATCGTGTTTTTTTCAATTTTTGCTCCATAATTCCAAAGATTTTAACTTTACACCAAAAACACTCAAATAAAACTTCACCGTAATTAAATTCTTCATAGAGGCCTGTTTTCCCAATTTATTTCGACGAAAATTTTTCTTGGAAAATGCGGGTTTTTCCAACAAAATCTTTAATTTTCAACTAAAATTTTAGCTTAGTAATTATTTATCAAATTTTTTTTGTGAATTTGATGGCCTTGGCCCAGCCAATTAGCCAGACATTTTGTTATTTTAAAAACAAACAAATTTGTTTTTTCAATCAGAGGAATTTTTTCTGTATTTCTAACTCTAAATAACAATAAACAAACTAACATATTACAATTATTATCTAAATAATACACTGTTTTGGTTGTAAATTTTTTTTGGTACATATTTTTTTTTTATTTTTTTATATCTTTAATTTGTTTTTTTTTTATTATTTTTTTATTATTATTTTTTATTAATTGTTTTTTTACTGCGTTAAGAGATAAACCCGATTCAACATCAATAATTAAATAAGTTGGTGATATAAATGCTCATTTAGTATAGATTATATTTCCAGAAGCCGATGGGAATTGAATGAATAGTTTAGCAACAATTAAATTGTTAATTAAAAATTTAGGGTCGCCATAATAACCACAATAATTTCGATGCATAAGAATAACTATAATTTTTTCATAAAATAGCACTGTACCTATCTAATGTACTTTACAGAATTGAAATAGGACTATTTAAGCGGCCTTAGGAATATTTTAAAATTATAAACAATTTTTGGGTCATAAACAAATAGAATGTCTCGGAAAATATTAAATTAAATTAAATTATGAAAATGGTATTTGAAATAACACGGCAGGATGCTTCTTTTAAAAGAAAAAACGTTTAACTGCGATGAGTGGTTTCTGAGATACAACCGGTCAAATTTTACCGGCATGTACGTCGAGGATATAAACTATAGTATGGTAGTTTCTTTATCCACACAAATTATCATATCTTTAAAAGACTCATAATATATATTATAATAATAAAAACTATCGGTATAACGAGTGAAAAATACCAAAAATACCAAAATTTCAATAAGAAATCAGATTGGAGAAAATGAAATTCAGTTCCAAAAAAATTTCAAAAAAATGCACTTTTTCGGCTTCCCATGGAGCAATTTTCTTAAAAATTTTTTTGTTCCCAAGTAACTCAAATAAAGCCATCTAAATAACGCATTAACAAATGTCAAAGTTTCTTTTTTATTGTTATAATAAATTAATTTGTTTATAAGAAAATAAAACTACATATTTGTTCCAGTTGTAGACTTTTTTAGATAAACTTACCACAAAGTGTACCTTTTAACGTTTAAAATACAAATATTCTCATTTGAAAGTTGTATAATTATTTAAACAACCTTTGTTTAAAAAAATTAAAAATTTTGTAAAATAAATAAATTATTGATTTACTAAAACATAACAAAACCAACTTAGTAATTTAGTAATGCGTTAGTTAGATGGATCTACCCTAGTTACTTGGGAACAAATAAAAAAAAGATGAAGAAAATTGCTTCATGGGAAGCCAAGAAAATGCATTTTTTTAACGGGTCTAGGACGTTTCATCGCCGCCAGTTCATCGCCGCCGTTTCGATGCCGCCAGTTCATCAATTCGGCCGGATTTCGGGGTGTAAAGCTAGTTCGCGTCCGTAGTAGAATACTACACGTGCACCCTGGGTAATGCTAAATGAACTAGCACGATAGGCAGCCAGACAATCTAGAATCTCTAGATCTCCTGGCAAGGAACACATTAAAATAATAAGATATGCCTCCAACCAACAACTTAAAGGGACCTTCTCAGGACCAAGAAACAAAACGACTCGGACCAAGCGTCCGAATATGCCATTTAAATATAGAAGGTATTAGTAGAAGTAAATGTGAGTACCTTCAAAAGGTACTCATTGAAAATAATATCGACGTAGTCGCAATTCAGGAAACCCATGTAGAAAACGAGGAACAAATTCTCGCTAGAGGAAGAATTCATGGTTACGATTTACTGGATGCAACTTACCATCCAGCTTATGGAGTAGCAACCTATGTCCGAAACAAAATAGAAAATGCACACATATGTTCTACATCAGACATAAATAACATTCATACGGTTACCATACAAATTGGCGAAATTACTGTCAGCAATATTTATAAACCCCCGGCAGTCCTGTGGCCTCCGCATGTTATTCACGCTCACCCTCACCCCTCAGTGTATGTTGGAGATTTCAACAGCCATCACGAACTCTGGAAGTATAGACAAAGTGATCAAAATGGCGAGGCTTTGATAAACTGGAGCGAAGGGGCTGGTACGTATTTAGTCTTTGACGCTAAAGATAGGGGAACTTTTCGATCTGCAGTCTGGAGGCGAGAATACAACCCAGACCTATGCTTTGTCTCTACAAACGAAAACAATCAACCCCTGGCAGCTTCACGTACAGTGCTCCCAGATTTTCCACATAGCCAACATAGACCAGTTGCAATAGAAGTTGGCATCAAAATACCAATAATAACATCTTTCCCTCGACGTAGGTGGAATTTTAAAAAAGCAGACTGGGCGACTTTTACTTCAAGATTGGACAAATGTCTCGGATGGATAACCCCAACACGTACAAACTATATGAGATTTGTTGGCGCGGTTATATCTACAGCGAAGAAAACTATACCCAGAGGATATCGTAGAGATTATGTCCCAGAATGGGATGAAAATTGCGAAAAATTGTTTCAAGAATACAACGAAAGCCAAGACCGAGAAATTGCGGACGAACTGCTGCACAGTTTGGATGCAGCCAGACGGCAAAAATTGATGGAAACTGTGGAAAAACTAGACTTTAGTAAATAAAGCAGAAAAGCGTGGTCCTTACTTAGAAAACTTGGTAGTAGCAGACACTCAACCTAGAGACAAAGTACCAATAGTTCCCAACAGAGTGGCCTCCCACATTGGAGCAAACTCAAGGGCACCTAGAGATCGTGACCACACCACCAAAGTAAAACAAGAACTAAAAATACTAAAGTCTGCATGCCCTCCTACATCTGAATACTCTGACGAGTTTACTCCAGAAGAAATTACCTCAGCAATATCAGAAATAAAGTCTGGAAAGACACCCGGCTCCGATAAAATACATCCAGAATTTTTACTCCATTGTGGCAAATATGCTAGGAAATGGCTGGCTGATTTCTACACAGATATATTAAAATCAGGAGAAATCCCCCATTCCCTTAAAAAGGCCTCCATTATAGCCATATTGAAACCAGGAAAAGCAAATGATCAACCCCAAAACTACCGACCGATTGCACTGTTGAGCTGTGTCTATAAACTGTTGGAACGCTTAATCCACAACAGAATTAGTAACACCATATTGGGGGTGATACCTATTGAGCAAGCAGGGTTCAGACCTAACCGCAGCTGCACAGATCAGATCCTATCCCTAACAACACATATTGAAGCAGGTTTTCAAAGAAAGCAAAAAACATCCGTTGCTTTCATTGACCTATCAGCTGCATACGACACCGTCTGGAGACAAGGATTAATCTGCAAACTGATCCGTGCCATCCCATGCCAAAAGGTAACCAAACTCATTGATAGCATGCTCACCGACAGACCTTTTCACGTCACAATAGGCAACTTAAGAAGTGTCCAAATGAAGCTCAGCAATGGACTGCCACAGGGATCTGTTTTGGCACCCTTACTCTTTAATTTGTACATCGCGGACCTACCTAGGACAACTTCGCAGAAATTTGGCTATGCTGACGATTGGTTCATTGCAGCAAGACATATTAACATGAATGTTACAGAAACAATACTAACGGATGACCTTGCTGTTATGGGTGAATATTTTCGCAAATGGAGGCTACGGCCCAATGCAACGAAAACTGAAGTGTGCTGTTTCCACCTGAATAATGCCCAAGCCAACAAAAAACTCTCCGTTCACTTTGAAAACAGACTACTCACTCATAACTCAACACCAAAATATCTTGGAGTGACTCTTGACAGAACCTTAAGTTTTAAGGAACACCTTCATAGAACGGCAGAAAAACTGAAGACGCGAAATAATATAATCCAAAAGCTATGTGGCACCACATGGGGGTCCTCAGCCTCCGTACTCAGATCATCCGCTCTCGGACTCGTATACTCGGCGGCTGAATATGCTTCGCCGGTATGGCTCAATAGCAAACACACGAAGATCATTGACATTCAATTAAACCAGACAATGCGAATGATCTCAGGTACAATTCGACCAACACCGAACTATTGGCTTCAGATTCTGAGTCACATTCCACCGCCGAAACTAAGAAGAAGTCATTCTCTTCTCAGAGAATATCGAAAAATTGAGGCTAACCATCAACTACCCATCCACCATGATAAGCTTGATATCAAAATGAACAGACTGCGCTCCAGATATCCCCCATTGTTAAGGGCCACCTCCCTACATCAGGAACATTTCGACCTCACCAACGCTTGGAGAAGACAATGGGAGAGCGACTCACCACAGGAATCACACCAAATGGCCTGTATCGATCAGAAACCGCCAGACTTTGAACTGCCCCGCAATACATGGACGGCGCTGAACAGAATAAGAACAGGTACCGGTAGATGTGCTGACAGCTTGCATAGATGGGGAAAGGCCCTTACTCCTGAGTGTGACTGTGGTGCGCAACGGCAGACCGTCCGCCACATTATTGAGGAATGCCCCCGAAGGCGGTACCCTGGAGTTTTCGATGAGTTCCTGAATGCGACCGAAAATGTTTTACATTATATTAATACATTAGATGTTCGTTTGTGATACTTCATGTAATGTTTTACATACTTTTTTTAAATTATGTGTTCTTATTGTATCTATGCCATACGATAAATAAATAAATAAATCGCCGGCCGATTCATCGCCGGCCCATTCCTCGCCGACCGATTCATCGCCAGTCAGTTAATCGCTATCCGATATATTTCCGAATTTTCGACAGTTGCATTTATTATTTATTTTTAGTATTAATTATGAATTCTAGGAAATGACCATTCCCGTTGCCATACTTAATCTTTTAATAGACTTTTAAACTTTTATAATATACCCTATTCCACGAACATACGCCTGTTTTGGATTATTTCGACAACGAATATTTTACTGTGCAACATAAGAAGTACGAAAGTAAATGGCGCTAATAATTATTCCAATAAACAACAATGTAATTTGCAATTTACTTTCGTTCTTCTTATTTTGCACAGTAAAATATTCGTTGTCGAAATAATCCAAAACAGGCGTATGTTCGTGGAATGGCCCATATAAAATATATTAAACAAACTGGAACATGAAGTAAAAACCACTTCTATGTAAAAGGTATATTTACTAAATTTTTTTTTAAATCCCAATGGATTCAATAAAATGAGTTCATCAGAACGTTTTCAAACCTATCGGTCCATCATCAGTGAATCTAAAATCAAATAAGCAATCCCACTATTAAAATTGAAAATATGACTGAAATTTTGAAAGTTAAAAAGTGTGGTTATGATTACTTACTTGAATACTTGCAAAATAGCCCCAGAACCAAACAATGGTTGTGATTATAAATAAATTACATTTTGTGCATTAACACGTATCTTAACATAATGTAGATTTATTTATAATCACAACCATTGTTTGGTTCTGGGGCTATTTTGCAAGTATTCAAGTAAGTAATCATAACCACACTTTTTAACTTTCAAAATTTCAGTCATATTTTCAATTTTAATAGTGGGATTGCTTATTTGATTTTAGATTCACTGATGATGGACCGATAAGTTTTGAAAACGTTCTGATGAACTCATTTTATTGAATCCAAATATACCGTTTACATTGAAGTGGTTTTTACTTCATGTTCCAGTTTGTTTAACTATAAGGTATACAGCCAACCCAGGGAACTACCCCTTTTTAGTTGATAAAATATATTATAATGATAATCTTTTAAATTTCACGGTCAACATTTCCAACCAAGGGAAACTGTTTCTTAAATTCGAAAAGAACCCAAAATTTCTGTACAAAAATTTAAGGGAAGTAGAACAGTAAACATAATAATATTTTTTATCTTTTTAGTTGTCATAAGTTTTGAACTGAATTAACGTCGTGTCGTGTCATCTCCCATAATACAAAATCAACTGACTAACTGGCGATGAAACGGACGGCGATGAAACGGACGGCGATGAAATGGACTGGCGATGAACCGGCGGCATCGAAACGGCGGCGATGAACCGGCGGCGATGAAACGTCCCATTCCGTTTTTTAACGTATACTTTTGAACTTAGAGATTCCATTTTCTCCAACCTGATTTCTTATTGAAATTTTGGTATTTCTGGTATTTGTCACTCGTTATAACGATAGTTTTTATTATTATAATATATAGACTAAGAGCCGCTATACAGGTGAAATTTCTTAATCATTTTAGGCACGACGGGACCCTATAACTTAAATAGTAGAACCTAAAAGAAAACGATTGAGCACTGTGCCGTCACTTTTCAGTGGCACATGCGTCTACAGTGGCGCGTCAAACTTTCCACTTATGGACGGGATACATAAATTAAAAAATACCCTCCCTTATTAACAGAATTTAATTTTTTTCATTTTTTTAAGTTTTATGTGATTAATACATAAGATTCATCGTAATTTTAACCCACCACCCCCTTCCCCCTGCCCCCACTATCAAAAACTTTATTTTTCGATTTTATTTTTTTTTATGGGATGCAATCAATTTTAAAATTTCAAAAATTCACAAGCATAACTAAGGCTTTTATAAAACACGTCTATTTTTTATAGACCTGTAGGTTGAGTTTACATAACCTCAAAAAAATTTTAAAATTTTTCTTTTGGAAAAAAGTATATAACTTTTTTTTGGGGATAGCTGCAGATCTAATTTTTTCTTAGTCTTGTGTATTTTATCAAGCACTATATTTTTAATTTTTTTCAGATTTTTCTGTAACGCTGGTCACCTTTAAAAATCTAAAAAACTGTTTTCTAAGGGGGTTTTGGGGGGTTTTAACGTGTTTTTCTGATTTTTAAATATTCTAAAGGACTCAGTTACTTCAAGTTAGATATAACCTATAAAAACAAAATTGATTTGATATATTATGAAGTCTATAAAATAGGGAAAATCCCCCAAAACCCCCCAAAAAACAGTTTTTCATATTTTTAAAGGTGGGGAGCCTTACGGAAAAATCTAAAAAAAATTAAAACTATAGTGTTTGATAAAACACATAAGATTAAGAAAAAATTAGACCTGCAGCTATTCCTCAAAAAAAGTTATACGATTTTTTGAAATAAAAAATTCTTTTAATTTTTTGAGGTTATGTACACTCTACCTATGGGTCTATAAAAAATAGACATGTTTTATAAAAGCCTCAGCTATGCGTGTGAATTTTTTGAAATTTTAAAATTGATTGCATCCCACCAAAAAAAAATAAAAACGAAAAAGGAATTTTTTGATGGAGGGGGCAGGGGGAAGGTAGTGGTGGGTTAAAATTACGCTGAATCCTATATGTTAATCACGTAGAACTTAAAAAAATAAAAAAAATTAATTCTGTTAGTAAGGGAGGGTAACTTTTAATTTATTTATCCCGTCCATAAGTGGAAAGTTTGATGCGCCACTGTGGACGCATGTGCCACTGAAAAGTGACGGCACAGTGTTCAAACGTTTTCTTTTAGGTTCTACCATTTAAGTTATAGGGTCCCATCGTGCCTAAAATGATTAAGAAATTTCACCTATAGCGGCTCTTAGTCTAATATGTTATGAGTCTTTAAAAATGTGAAAATTTGTGTGGAGAAAGAGGACCGAAATAAAAAGGTGTTGGTTAAAAATTACCATCCTATTATATTTACGTATATCTCAGCCCTACATGCAGATCAACTTTGACCGGTTGTATCTCAGGAACCACTTATTTAACGTTTTTCTTTTAAAAGAAGCGCCCTGCTTTGTTTATAACCCAAAAAATTGTTTATAATTTTAAAATATTCCTGGGCCCGCGGCCGCTTAAATAGTCAATTTCAATTCTGTAAAGTACATTAGATAGGTATAGTGTCTTTTTATACAAAAATCATAGTAATTCGTATGCATCATTATTATTGCTGTTATTATGGCGACCCTAAATTTTTAATTAACAATTAAATTGTTGCTAAACTATTAACTTAATTTCCATCGGCTTCTTGAAATATAATCTATACCTTAGGAGATTTGATATCACCAAGTTATTTAATTATTGATAAATAATTACTAACCTAAAATTTTAATGGAAAATTTAAAGATTTTGTTGGAAAACCCCGCATTTTCCGAGGAAAATTTTCGTCGAAGTAAATCGGGAAAAACACGTCTCTATGCATAATTTAATTGCGGTGAATTTTCATTTCAGTGTTTTTGGTCTAAAAATAAAATCTTTGGAGTTATAGAGCAAAAATTGAAAAAACCCGATTTTTGGGCTGCGAAGTAAAGAGAGAAGAAACGAGTAGAGGTGGAAATGATCGGTATAGACGTAGAAATTAACATTACATTACATAGTTTCCCACCTTTAAACGTCTCTGAGGGGGGTATTTTATAAAATTCTCCTGTCACAGTGACAGTTGTCATATTCCTTCGATACGTCTAAAGGTGGGAAACTATGTAATGTAATGTTAATTTATACGTATATACCGATCATTTCTACCTCTACTAGTTTCATCTCTATTTACTTCGCAATGTATTATGTTTCCATCTTTTGCGGTATTCTGTCGGTTATTAGCAGACTCATCACTGTATTTAACTAAAAATAAAATCAATTGCTCCATTAGTTGCATTCTGTTCTTACATAAAAACTAAGATTGTTTTCTTATATCATAAAGTTTTTGTTGGTGAAATATTAAGGTCCTAAGTGTAGCATAAATGGTTGAAAAACGTAAAATGCGAATACTTGTTTTTTATCGTTTTTTTTTTTTCGCAATTATTGTTATTTTTCAACAAGGGTGACAATTTCTAAAATTTTCAACGAGTTCTGTATTGCAGAAAATTCAATTGCGCAACTTTTATGTCAGAACAACTTTTCTCAGAAATGAATACTTTCAAAGTTATAATCAAAAAACGAAGAAAAAAATCGAATTTTTTTTAATACTTTTTAATAGCACACTTTTTAATAGTGTCACACATTCATCACACATTGTTGTCACACACATCATTCTATAAAATTATAAAATGTAGGTAGTAGAAGTTAAACAACAACAACAATATGTAATGCACAAAATAAACGTATTATTTTTTCAAAAAGTATAAATATCCAAATATCTAAATGATGTAAAACACAGAAGCAAGATGGGATAGAAATGAAAGAAATGATAGTATTTAATGAAAGTATCCAATTGAATGCAGGCAATATCAACGCAACGTGAACATCATAATGTGCGTACGCCCCACAGAAAGGGTGTGAAGAACAGGAAATAGCAGCACTATGCTTGTCCTCCCATGGTAGTTAGACCAGGCCGCATCTGTAAAAATATTAGTACATTTGGACGTTGACAGGTAACTCATATTTTTTGCAAAAATTGCTTGAAAATAACTCATATAATAATATTTGAGTTATCCTCCCACTCAAAAAGGTCCGGAACATTGTTTAAATAATTTATAACATAAATTTTATAACATAATTCCTATACATATCAAACAAGAACCTAAATTATTTAAATTTAAAAAATACATAAAAACCTATCTAAAAACCCACTTACAATTATTTTTGGACGCAATGTCTTAATGTATGAACGGCAGCATAATCAGAGTAAAATTTGGGTGTATATTGGTATTATAACTAACAAAGTATTCAGCAGCTAGAGAGGTTTACCGTCCGTCTTGTTCTGTTGCATTATCTCTTCGATAGTTAGGTATGTTACTTCTTAGTTCCAACCTTAATACTACTTTTATGTACAATTGATACAGTTTCGATTGACATAGTACAGTGCAAAACAGGCAACTCTTGCCCAGGCATGGTGCTGAGTCAGTCGATACTAATAATAATATAGGATCTAAATGTAAAATGTTGTACACACATATTTTTGAATAAATTTGAAACAAAATGTCAAAAAATGAAGGAGAAATTCGATTTTTTTCTTCGTTTTTTGATTATAACTTTGAAAGTATTCATTTCTGAGAAAAGTTGTACTGACATAAAAGTTGCGTAATTGAATTTTCTGCAATACAGAACTCGTTGAAAATTTTAGAAATTGTCACCCTTGTTGAAAAATAACAATAATTGCGAAAAAAACGATAAAAAACAAGTATTCGCATTTTACGTTTTTCAACCATTTATGCTACACTTAGGACCTTAATATTTCACCAACAAAAACTTTATGATATAAGAAAACAATACTATGAATTTCATTAAGATCGGTTGAATAGATTTTGCAAAATAAATTTTGCAATCCAGCTTTCGCAAAAAAAATTATTTTTTTCAAAATCTTGCAGGACTGAATATAAAGCAGACAGCAAGTTTAATTTCTTTTTCATATAGAAGAATACCGTACCTTTCATTTGCAATTTGCAAAATTAAAATCGGTTTACCACTGCGGCGTCAGGAATTTTTTTAAGTACACATTTTTTTTGGTGCTAGGCGCAGGACAGCGGTTAGTTTGCTCTGATTGGGCAATTCAATGACCTTTGATAATGATTGACAAATTTTAATTTATTAGTACATTTCGATATACATAAATAAATAAATTTGTTTATTGCAAAATAAAAACACATTCCTTTGAAATAACACTTTTTTGGCAAAAACTTTCTTTGTTCATATATTTTAAGTTAGAGAATAAAAGTTTATTATTTTTAAACATATGCAACTGTTTAAACAATATTTCACAAACAATAATCAAATTAGTTTGATTTTTGTGGAATTAAAATATTAAAATACAACAAAATATAGTATAAGAAAATAATGTATTAGATAAAGATTGGAAGAAATTTTGGTGGAAATCAACTTGTGTGAATCGAACACCGCTGTCCTGCGCGTAGCACCAAAAATTAATGTTTATTTAAAAAAATTCCTACGCCGTGGTAGTTAATGAATTTTAATTTTAAATTGCAAATGAAAGGTACGGTATTCTTCTATACGTAAAAAAAATTCAACTTGCTATCTGCTTTATTTTCAGTCCTGCAACATTTTGAAAAAATGAATTTTTTTGCGAAAGCTGGATTGCAAAATTTATTTTGCAAAATCTATTGCACCGATATTAATGAAATTTGCAGTATTGTTTTACTATATTATATAGTTTTTCTGGGTAAAATATGAAGGTCCTAAGTGTAGCATAAATGGTTGAAAAACGTAAAATGCAAATACTTGTTTTTTTATGGTTTTTTCTCAATTATTGCTATTTTGCAACAAGGGTGACAATTTTTAAAATTTGTAACTAATCCTATATTGTAGGAAATTTAACTACGCATCTTTTATATCAGTACAACTTTTCGCGAAAGTGAATACCTACTTTGAAAGTTATAATCAAAAAACGAAGAAAATAATCGAATTTTTCCTTCATTTTTTGACATTTTGATTATTTAAACAATATTCCGGACATTTTTGAGTGGGAGGATAACCCAATTATTATTATAAGAGTTAATTCCAAGAAATTTCTGCCAAAAAATATGAGTCACCTCTCAACGTCCATCTCAAAACAGATGCGCCCTGGACTAAGTGGCTGAAGGGAAAATCAGATAGATCTGGTGCTGCGTAGAAGTCAACTAAAAGATTATGACATAGCAAACAATAAACCTGATCAATCCTTTTAAAGAAAAATATTGATTGGGATATTGGGATCATCTGCGACAATAGTATGTGGAAAATAAGGTTTAACCACGAGTTATGTCACTATTATAAAGAACCCTCTAGATCAGAGCAAATTACGCAAAAATAGAAAAATTGCGCTGGGCACGTCACCTTATAAGAGTGGATAATGTCTGAAAGGGGGCATCCATAAACTACGTCGTTGAGAAGAGGGAGGGGGGGGGGGCTTGCTTATTACGACGGAATACGACAGGGGGGAGGGGGGGTATGAGTGACCATTCGACGTCGTTTAATATATTGGTAGCTATATTTAAATTTGTCGCTATTGTGTCTATAAAAATAATTTTTTACTAGCTTCTACCAGCATTAAAGTATCAGATATTCATATAAAAACGTATAGTTTTTGATATGAAATTGAAAATAGAACAAAACGTTTACGAATAAATATACCTTTGTTAAAATTAAAAACAATAATTCTATTATAGATACTTTTATCGCATACTTTTCATTTCGTTTTTATTATCAGTCATACAGCGTTAAAATAATATTAGGTAGAACTTTTGTACAGGACAGCAAAACAATAAGACATTGTTCTTTGGGTTTAAACAATCGCTTCTATATACAGAACAACGGCTGGAAGCAAAAAATATTAAATTCAATTTAATATTTGTCAATGTTAGTTCATTTATGTGCTGCATATGTGTGTGAAACAACAGTTCTGAAGAACGAATAGAAATAAAATGGCATCGAAATCAAAACAAAATAAATATCAAGATTTATATGATGCAGTTAAGAAAGCATACCCCGATAAAAGTGGTGTTTTTTGTCAAAATAAGGCTAATGAGTTGTGGAGTGAATTGAAAAAAAAGTACGCAGATATTAATGACCTACATAATAATACCGATTTGGAAATAAAAAAATTATTGGAATCAGCGACAAAAAGGAAGGCTGCGTTTACAAACTTTTTTGTTACAGTAAGTACCTTTTAAATTTATGATTAATGTTAAGAATAACAAATCACAGTAAAAAAATATTTTAGAAATATTAGTTACTCTGGATAAATAAAAATAATTCGTTTTTTCGCCGAGTCTTTTATACACAATTATTATCTAACTAATTAGTATGATTCTTTAAAATGAAAATTTAACTACAAGTAGTGGAATATATTTTCCCGCCAAAAAACTGTAGAACTACATGGATCAAAAGTCCATGGAAAAAAACAGAATATTCGTTCAATATGCAGTCGAGTTCGCCCAATAAAAATTGCTAAATATAGAGAATCTGAAGCTTTGTGTCTTTTGAAAGATTCTGATGAATCTGAATATTTAGAATGGATCGACGTAGAAAAAATTGATCCTGAAGTGACTTTCCCCGTAGAAATTAAAGAAGAAGAAAAAAATAATATGACTAATAATATCAGTGAATGGTTGGGAAAAGAAAAAGACTTTTAAAATTATTTATTTATAAGTAGTAACGTATGTTATAAAGTATATGTGCTTAACTAAATACTGTGTTCATATATTTTTTATTAAATTACATTATTTTTAAGTGAATTATTAATTTTAATTACTTAAGGGGGTAGGCGCAAAATCTTGGTCCAATGCTATTTAAATGTATTTATTTTTTTCGAATACTAAGAAAAACTAATAAAGATTTTTGAAAAATTTAAACGCAGATTGAAAGACTACATTATTGCCGAGGGCCAAAAGTTTCTGAAAACATCTATAATGTTTATTTTAATAAGTTACAGGGGTTTAAAAGAAAATTTAGTCTGATTTTTCATTTCCAATATTTCATTCAAAAGAAACCTTTTGTTTATTCTAAGGGACTTTTAGCTCTCGGTAATAATGCAATATTTTATTCTACGTTTAAATTTTTGAAATATATTTATTAGTTATCTCAGGATTCGAAAATAATTAATGCATTTAAATAGCATTGGACCAAGATTGTACGCGTACCCCCTCATATTTGATAAAAAAAAAACAGAAATAATATTGATTTTTTTTAAATCAATGAAGGGGGGTCGTGAGTTGCAATGACGACGTCGACATGGGGGGGGGGTCGTCTCTAAACGACCGAATTACGACGGAGGGGGGGGAGGGTATTAAAAAGTCCAAATTTTTTACGACGTAGTTTATGGATGCCCCCCAGATCTAGTAGAACTATGGTGGAATGTTGACCAGTAGGAAGACCAAGGAAAGGTGGATAGATAGTGATACTCCATAGTAAAGAGATCCAGGGATAGAGACAACCTATAGAGGGATGCTAGGGAAGCCCGGGGCTGTAGCGCAATAGGAGACAGAGAGAGAGAGAGAGAGAGAGAGAGAGAGAGAGAGAGAGAGAGAGAGAGAGAGAGAGAGAGGAGAGAGAGAGAGAGAGAGAGAGAGAGAGAGAGAGAGAGACGAGAGAGGAGAGAGAGAGAGAGAGAGAGAGAGAGAGAGAGAGAGAGAGAGAGAGAGAGAATTAAAATAAGAACTAATGCTCTTCTTCTTTTTGTTTAAAATTAATGTATCCACATATACTACGATATTTTAATAATTGGATAAGCTTTATAATCATTTATTGAAACCCAAATACAAACTTATATTTTAACAGATAATATTTTAATGGTTGACATTAACCTTGACAGTTGACATCCCGTCCGTCTCACGGGTATGTTCGGTTTAGTATTGGCCATGAGCCGATGGGTAGAGGGGATTTGACAGCTTTCGCCAGCGCTGTTAGTGGCAGTTTTGTGCATTTATCTGATAAATTTAAATGGCGCGCCATGGGTAGAGGAGAGGGGATTTGACGGTTTTCGCCACAGCTGTTAGTGCAGCGTTGCCACATTTAGTAGATTTCTACTTTTTTGGTAGATTTTTGATATTTTTAAAAAATTCTAGTAGGCAATATTTTTTAGTAGATTTTTGGTATATTTCAACATTTTCTTATGACTAAAATAAAATTTGCTTTTTAATAGTATTTACCCCATTTCTAAATTAATTTTTAGACATTTTGTTACAATTTCCCAATGTCATTACCGAAAATAAGATTCAGGGGTGGGATTCTGTGTACAATCTCTAACACCGCCGACCGCTTTCTATCAATGTCAATATATTTGAATTTTTAGTTTTAATTCAAATATTTTCTTGTTTTACAAGTGTCACTTCAGCATCAACTAGCAAAACTAGAAAATAATTCAATTAAAGCTAAAAATTCAAATATTTTCACGACAATTGACATCGATAGAAAGCGAAGTGTAGATATCTACAGTGCACGGAATCTAGCCCCAGGACGTAGATGATGAATATTAAACAGAAATGAAACTGGATTCTGGTGTAACAAACTTGCAGATTTCAAGTAGCAGTGCAATCAGTACCTATTTCAGGTGTTATTGAAGAGTTCTGGTATTCGGTGGTCGGTGAGCCTGTTAGAAGCTAACGATGGAAAACTAAAATAATTATAATATATGTAACTTTGAAAAACAACAAATGTTGTGTTTGCGTGTTTCTAATGTAAAATGCGAAATAATTGTTTGAAGAATGTGATCCAGATATGCAGATGTTAAAATCAGTGGATGACAAAATATTATATACAAATATTAAATATGAAACTGATAAAAATTAATTATAGTTGGTCATTTTGTTCCCCAGTTAAAATATAAAAAAGTTTGGTTTTTGTTTACAGTCATATTAATTTCTAGTTAAACTCCCTCTGTGGCTCAGTGGTAAGAGCGCCTACATTTGGATCGAAAGGTCCGAATGGTCGTGAGTTTGAATCTCACCAGGGTAGAGAATTTTTCGTTTATTATAAATTAATAAAGGAAAATAGTTTCTATCCTTGTGGGATCGGTACCCACCGGAGGGACCGCAGACGTTCGGATACAATTAGCGTCTCTGCAAAGACAATGACATCGACTTTGCAAAGTAACAAGACACTTACTCAACACACACACTACACAAGTCGACTTTACACTACATGATTTATCACGTGATTTATCATATGATTTTGCCCATGACCAGCCGCATGACAATGCTTATGATAAAACACAATGCTTATGGCAATATCATATGACAAATCACACAGTGTAAACATGTAAATTTTACTCCATGACTAAATCATATGACAAATCACATGATAAATCATGTAATGTAAAGTCGACTTAACACTAGCTACCTAATTGGTAAAATCCACTGTACCATCACCATGCCAATGCCCATTAGTTGTCGAGGCATTAGCTAAATAAAAAAAATTTCTAGTTAGTCAGCTGTTATTTTTATTATAAAAAGTCATAAATTATATACAAATATATTAATAAAGTTTATAAAGTTAATAAAGTATATTTTAGTTTTTGATAAGTAGATTTTAGTAAGCTAAGATTTTCTAAATAAAATGTGGCAACGCTGTGTTAGTGGCAGTTGGCACAGTTGGCAGTTTTGTTTTGTGCATTTGATAAACTTCACAAACTGAAATGGCGGGTAATATGGATTTTTCAAAAAAGAAAACAAGATATTGCAGCTGTTGTATTGATTCATGTAAAAATATTGAATATAACAGTACTGGATGCAGTTATTATATTCGGAAACATTGCGTACATGTCCTGTATCAACTAAATCCTTTCCTTTTTTGGTGTTGCTGATTGAAATTGGATATCATGGGAAATAAGACTGAATCCAGTATAATGTTTAATATCCATTTTGATAGAATTCAAACAAATTACAATTCATACAAATTACAAATTTTAATAAGCAAGCAGTAAGCACACAAAAATAAACAGAGGTCATATAAACTTATTCTTTTTCTCAATGGTCTCTTGCGTAAGCAGTCATCCAGTCTCACGAACTTATATATTAAATATTAAAATTATAATGAATAAAATAAAAAAACATAATTAATTTTACTATTAATTCTGTGTATTCGTTTAGTAATCAGGTTACAATAATATTTCAGTTCATAATTTGTGTCTTTCTAGATAAGTATCTATTTTTCTCGTTTTGTATATTTCACATACATAAATTTTATCAGAAAAGTATAAGTTTCAAACCGCGAGATAGCGCTACCGTCGAAACTCACAGCCAATAGTAATACATAGTCAAACACCTTCCCTCAAAGGTCCATTCTATGGGGGGGTTTGAATAGACGACCTGATTTTGAGCTGTTGCCTTTTGGGGCTAAGATTGTTTGAAGTATTTATAGATGTTTTTGGGGGCTTAATAATTCCTAAGTTTTCAGTACTGTGAGGATCGTGATGGTGGTCATGATTCTGTTTATTTTTTGTTATGTCACTGCCATTTGGGTGTGTGTTTACATTGTTCTGTTTATGTAGATTATTTTGTTTATGTCTTACGACAATGTTTTGCTTTTGGGTATATAGATTATCGGCTTGAGCTAAGTCAGGGTAAAACTCAGGTTCTAGTAGCAGCTCACTAGCTTGGGATTTTGTTATTGAGTGTTTCATTTGGTTTGTATTGCGCCTAACTATTCTACTGTTATACTCTTTTCTGACCCAGTATGATCTTGGTTCCTTAGCTTTTTCAATAACCACTGCTTTGTGCCATATTTCATCCCTTCTACTTTTCACTACTACCTTATCACCCTTTTTAAACTCAGTTACTGCTTTACGTGCTGTTTTATCATAATGTATTTTCACCTTCCCTTGTTGTTTGCACAGCAATCCATATGTTGTTTTCTGTATCTGAGGTTTTAATTGTTTACTAGTTATGGGTAGTTGAGTCCGTAAAGTCCTGCTTTGAAGAATCTGGACCGGAGAGGCATGCAGTGCAATTATTCCTGTATTGTTATATTCCATTACAGATTCACGAAAATCAGTGTTTGTTTCTACACTTTTCCTTAATATTTGTTTTGAGATGCTGACAGCCTTTTCTGCAAGACCATTACTTTGGTGCCACTCTGGAGTACATGTTGCAATAGTTATATCCTTTTCACGGTAATAATTCAAACATTTCTGTGACACAAAGGGTAAGTTGTCAGCAATTAAAAACTGTGGGTATCCAAATTTACTGAACAGATCTTGGAATGCACTGATTACAGAATTTGAAGTCTTATCTTTTAAAATGGCAAGATCTATCCAATGGGAAAGATAGTCTATAGTTACAAGATAGTATTTAGCTCCGAACTCCACTATATCAGAGGCAACTTTATTAAATCGTAACTTAGGTACAGAATGAGGTAACATGGGTTCCTTGAAATTCTTGGGTAAGTACTTTTCACATGTTCTACATTCTTTTATGAATGTTGTGATGTTGTCGTTAAGGTGGGGCCAATAAAATATTTTTCTTGCCTTATTTATGGTTTTGCTTATACCTAGGTGTCCTTTATGCATTATTGTCATGTAATTCTTTCTCAGAGCTGTAGGAACTATAATTTTGTCCTCAAGGAAGACTATACCAGCTTTAACGAAGATGCTATCTTTTAGCTTATAGTATGGTCTGCAATTTGCTGGTAGCATATTCTCTTTTGGCCATCCATTGAAGTAGTAGTCAAAAATTTTTGAAAGTGTTTCATCCTTACTCGTGAATTCTCTTAATTCAGATCGTTTCTCAATACTCATTGGTAGATGTTTGCTCACAGAATGTACCATTTCAATCATTTCAGGGTCGTTTTCCTGCACTTTTAAACTAGCACGTGACAACATGTCTGCGAAATGGATATTTTTACCTGAAACATATAATGTATTCAAGGAATACTTCAGAAGTTTCAACCTTAATCATTGTAATCTCACAGATCCAATTTTACATACAGGTTTTGCCATAATAGATATAATTGGTTTATGGTCTGTCTGTACATCAACAATAGATTTATAAATGAAATCATGGAACTTTTGGGTGCCATAATGAACTGATAAAAGTTCTTTCTCTGTTTGGCTATAGTTCACTTCGTGATCATTCATATTTCGAGAAGCGCAAGCTACCAGTTTTAAAATTTTATTCTCATGTTCTTTTAAGTTTTCAAAACACTTTTGTTGTAATGGGAGCCATTTAAATTCTACGTCAGATTTTAAAAGTTCACATAAAGGTTTAATATGCTCTGCCATGTTCGGGATGTATTTTCTAACATAAGTAAAGCTTCCAATTATTCTTTGAAGTTCAGTTTTGTCTTTTGGTCTTTCCAAATTACAAAGAGATTCAACCCTATCTGGGTCTATTTCCATACCTTTCTCTGAGAATACTTGTCCCATAAATTTTACTTGCTTCTGGCAGTATTGAAATTTTTCTTTATTGAATTTGGCACCGGTTTCTTTGGCTCTTTTTATCACTTGTGCAACTGCTTTATCATGTTCCTCTTTATCTCGGCCAACTACTATCATGTCGTCATGTAAGATCTGAACATTTTCTAAGTCTCCAATATTTGTTTCAACTTGTTCCTGGAATAAGTCTTGGGAGTTTGAAAGCCCATAAGGCAGAACCACATATCTGTAGATACCAAAAGGTGTAGCAAAACTACATTTCCAAGAGGAGTTCTCATCTAATTCTAAGTGGTGATACCCTTCAGCCAAATCAAATACAGTGAATATTTTTTTCCCAATCATATTGGAGCACACTTCTTCAATGGTCTTGACTGGTTGTGGTTTTCGTATAATTTGACCATTAAGGTTTTGTGGATCTAGACATAATCTCAATGTACCATTACTTTTTTCAACAATTACTATACGGTTTATGCTGGCACGAGGGTCTATCTCATCCACTTTTACTATGGCTTTCCTCTGCACTAGCCTCTCAAGCTCGTTTTTTAGAGGATCTTTTATGGCGAATGGAACCTTTGTGGGTGGATAACTGACTGCTTCGAAATTTTTTGTAGTAGTTATCTTAAATTTCCCTTCAAATCTTCCATAGCCAGAAAATATTTCATGATGCTCTGCTATGAATTGATCTTTCTCAAAATTGTTGTTACATTTTTTAATATTTACCCTGTTTATTCGTGTTAAAAGACCAAGATCAACACAAGCCTGCCCACCTATCAAAATTTTGTTAGCTCCTTCAACAATTACAAAGTTTTCATATATATTTTTGGTCTTATACTTACAATGAAGGCTTACAATACCAATAGTTTTTGCCTGAGTGCCTTCAAAACCCTTTACAATAAATTTATTTTTACATACCTTAAACTGCTTGTTAATCCTTTTAAAAAGTTTGTTTGGTATTACTGAAATGTCAGCCCCTGTGTCTAGCTTTACTTTAAATTTGGAATTCTCTACTTCAACAATCTCATCCCAAAGGTCCCGTAACTGATCTGAAACATTAACATCATTTATCACTAAACTAGAACTACTATCACTATCACTGTCGGATTTCTCTTGGTTGTCCACATTCTCTACATTTCTTACTCTACAAGCAACTGCAAAGTGGTTCAAGATTCCACACCATGAACATGATTTTCCAAACGCTGGACACTTCCTTGGCCCATGCATTGTTTGACAGCGCCTACATTTAAATTTGTCTTGCTGTTTTCTGCTTGTATGTTTATCCTTGGGAAACCTCTTGATAGCATGAATTTCTGCAATGCTCTCTTCTTCAAACATTTTGTTCTGGTTCTTACTGATTTCACTTGCACGGCAAATTTCTATGGCTTTGTTTAACTTTAGCTTGTCGATTCTTAGTAGAGCTTCTCTTGTGACTGTATCACGAATGCCCATGACAATTCTGTCTCTTAGAGCTTTCTCCTCAGTTGTTTCATCTGGGTCTGTTACATTAAAATTACAAGATTTCACCAGGTGCTTTACTTCAGTGAGGTAATGCTCAAAAGACTCGCCCTCTTTTTGGTTTCTGCTTAAAAACTTGTATCTTTCAAACACTTCATTGGCTCTTGGATTAACATATACCTCTAGCTGTTCCATCATGTATTTGTAGGGCTCAGCAGTTCCATCAGGGATTGCAATTGTGCACATTATTCTAGCGGACTCGGCTCCTATTATATTTCTGAGGATTGCCAGCTTTATATTATCGGCAGACTGATCTTTCCCTGTGGCTACTAGATAATCTTCAAATGAGATTTTCCAAAACTTCCATGTGATAGCGGCATTCTGCCCCTGTAAGTCGAAATCTGGAGGCAATTTTACAGGTCCATGTATGTGTGACTGTGCCATGTTTAAAATTAATGTATCCACATATACTACGATATTTTAATAATTGGATAAGCTTTATAATCATTTATTGAAACCCAAATACAAACTTATATTTTAACAGATAATATTTTAATGGTTGACATTAACCTTGACAGTTGACATCCCGTCCGTCTCACGGGTATGTTCGGTTTAGTATAGTAATACATAGTCAAACACTTTTTATATAGATATTACTCTGTCTGTTTTTCAATGTGCCTCCAGTAAGTTGTCATTCCATCTTCTTCGTGGTCTTCCACCGTGCTCTTATGTTAAGTTTGAGACGCCCTGTAGGGAGGACGAGGTACAAATGGGAGTATTCGAGGTGTGCAAGTACTTGGAAGGGAATTGAGAAACGATCGTGCGCGAGTCGCGGAGAAATATTGCAACTATCTTAAATAATTCATATTGTCAATTGAAATTGTCAAATTGACGTATATTTCATACCTTCTGTCATTGAAGCAGATAAATTATACAGGGTGTCCCGAAAAGAATGGTCATAAATTATACCACAGATTCTGGGGTCAAAAATATGTTGATTGAACCTCACTTACCTATACACAATAGTGCACACAAAAAAAGTTACAGCCCTTTGAAGTTACAAAATGAAAATCGATTTTTTTTCATATATCGAAAACCCTTCGAGATTTTTCATTGAAAATGGACATGTGGCATTATTATGGCAGCAACATCTTAAAATAAAATTAAAGTGAAATTTGTGTACCCCATAAAAATTTTAAGGTGGTTTTGTTCCTTTAAACCCCCCAAACTTTTGTGTACGTTCCAATTAAATTATTATTGTGACGCCATTAGTTAAACAAAATGTTTTTAAAACTTTTTTGCCTCTTAGTACTTTTTTGATAAGCCAGTGTTTATCGACCTATTTTGAATATTTGTCGAATCCACCACATATTTGTATATGGTTAAGTACGATTATAGAGACCTGTTAATAATCTGAAAATGTATTTATGATTTACATTTTTAGGAATATTTTGAAAAAGAAGCCATATCTCGATAAAAGGTGATTTGTCAAAAAAAGACTAAGAGGCAAAAAAGTTTTAAAAACACTGTGTTTAACTAATGGTACCACAATAACAGTGTAATTGGAACGTACAAAAACATTTGGGGGGTTTAAAGGAACAAAACCCCCATAAAATTTTTATGTAAATATATTAAAAAAGAAGCCGCATCTCGATAAAAACTGGCTTATTGAAAAAATACTAAGAGTAAAAAAAGTTTTAAAAACGTTGTGTTTAACTAATGATACCACAATAATGAATTAATAGGAACGTATACAAAAGTAAGGGGGGGTTTAAGGTAACAAAACCCCCATAAAATGTTTATGGGGTGGACAAACTTCACTATAATTTTGTTTTAAGATGTTACTGCCATAAGAATGATACATGTCAATTTTTAATAAAAAATCTCTAATAGTTTTCGGTATATTGAAAAAAATCGATTTTCATTTTGTAACTTCAAAGGGCTGTAACTTTTTTTATGAGCACATTTGTACTAAGGTAAGTTAGGTTCAATCGAACTATTTTGACCGCAGAATGTGTGGTATAATTTATGACCAATCTTTTCGGGACACCCTGTATATTGCTCCACAATATTGATATGATATGCAATTATTATATAAAGGTTAATTTAATTAATTGTATTTTGCTTGCAGTACTGCATTTTAATAACTAATTTTATTTATTACATACAATTTTTTACGTTTGCATAACATAACCTGCATCTTATTTTTTCTTCTTATTATTTTTTTGGACTATGGCCTTGACAATTATCCAGCAACCAGGACTAATAATTGGCCAATATAATTAAAAGTGCGAATAAGAGTACAGAGCGTAGAAACAGAGGTCGCTTTGCCGAACTTGCACGGTCCCAATATATCGAAATCGTATTGTAGTCTTATGTTTTCTGAACATTTTGTTTTTTAAATGTCCCTGATATCTTTAGAAATAAAAAATAGACGGTTTTGTAATTTAACATGTGTTTTAACCGAAACAAAAGTTTGAGACACCTTGTAGGGAGAAAAAGGCACAAAGGTGAGTATACCTCGATAATTTGTTGTAGTCTCATATTTTGTGAATATTTTTTTTAATTCCTCTGATATCTTTAATAACAAAGAAACTAGACGATAGTATTCTTTAATATGTGTTTTAACTGACGACATGCGTCACATCACATATGTGAAACATAGAAAAACATATTAAAGATTAATACCGTCTAGTTTCTTTGTTATTAAAGATATCAGAGAAATTAAAAAAATAAAATATTCAAAAAATATGAGACTACAACATAATATCGGGGTATACTCACCTTTGTGCCTTTTTCTCCCTACAAGGTGTCTTAAACTTTTGTTTCGGTTAAAACACATGTTAAATTACAAAACTGTCTATTTTTTTTGTTTCTAAAGATATCAGGGACATTCAAACAACAGCATGTTCACAAAACATAAGACTACAATATTATTCTGATGTATACTCACATTTGCACCTCGTTCTCCCTACAAAGTGTCTCAAACTTAACTCAAGAAAAACATATTTTTTTCTTCCACCCGGTATAAGTACAAAAAATAAGTTTGAGTAAACCTTTGCACAATTGTGTAAATACTAAAGAAAAGGCTAAAATAAAAAAAAATAGCGGAATCCGTCTGTTCGCGAAAAAATCAACTATGAAAATCAGCACAATTTTCTATATCCTTAACTTTTGACGAGCAGTTTATTAAATTCGTGCGGCCTACGTTGTAAATCATCTTCACTTTGAGATATTGCGTCGTCTGCATAGAAGATTATTTTAAGTTGTTTTCTCCCATTTGGTATCCCTTTTTTGTTCTTACTAATATAATGCATCCTGTTAAATTGAATAATGGCTTCTATCTTATCAAACTGGTTTTCATTTTTAAAGCGAATGATCCATATAAATAAAAATAAAAAATACGAAGTCAAAATTTGATTGTTTTATTGAATATACAGTACAAATAAGGTACCTACCTAGAACCCGTTTAAACTTTTTATCCGAATCAGCCCTCTTTGTGTCCTCTGCTAACCGTTTGGCATACTGACTAAACAGAGATGCTATTTCCATAGTTGACATTAGCATCTTCATATGCGGTCCTAGTTTATCGGTTTCCTTATACACTGTTTCTTCTTCTGTTAAATAAAACAAGACTCTTGCAAATGTCTCTTGATCATCTTTGAACACAGTACTTAGTTCAGTTATAATTTTTTTCGGATCAATTGCCATGGCGAATAGATAGATATCTAGAACAAAATGTGCATTAGTAATGTATGAAATCGAATTTATTGGTAGAAGATTAGTTTCAGATACTACTGATTCTAATTGATATACAAATCCTTGTCAGAAAATAAAAAGTTACCGTAGTAGTTAAAATCTAAATGGATCTGATGCTTAGACTAGAATACGCTGATGAATCTGATAAACCTATGAATGATCAATGGGTCTCTTGAGCTATCGACTTTAAAATCGACCTATGAATAGAGAGATTTTGCACCTCTTATTTTGCAATTCCGTTATGGTTATCGTTATACTACGTCTGCGCAGTAGCGAATAAATGATCCGTTATCGTTATTAAACATAAGGGATTCCGTAATTTACGGAGGTTTAAAGTAGTGCTTATCGTTATCGTTATATTAATGGTTAAATTGCTTTGTTGCCAGAATGTAAAAAAATCAGTAAAATAACATTTACATAGATTCTAATTTTGATTACCTATAAATTAAAATATCAAAAACTGTTCAAGTATATGCTTAACATTACAATAACGTTGTGCAGTGAGGTTATGTTTAAATAACGATAACGATGACACAAAAAACATACTTGACAGGCTGCAAAAACTCTGCTTTTTAACGTTGCCGTAATCGTTATGCTTAATAAAGTTAACCATAGCGGAGCCAAAATCATCGGTTATTTTAAGAGGTGCAAAATCTCTCTAATAAGCTTATGTCTCGGTATTTAAAGTCCTGTAGCCCTGTTTTTCGTTATCCTTTATTCTTACTTTCCCTTCTGTCGATATTTCTGCCTTACTTATTTTACTCCTTTCACTGTTAAATCCTGTATTATTTGCTCTTGTTTTTTTTTAATATTTGTATTTCTGTCATTATTATTTGCTCTCTATAGTACGGGATCCGAATAGGAGGTCGAAATGTACCCATCTGCTTGCCGGATGAAACATCTTTTTTATTAAATTTCATACATAGACAAACACGACCAGCATGGGTTGCCTATCAAAATCCTGTCATAGCTATCCTTAACGGGGGGCGTAGGGGTTGAAATCAACATTTTAAGCACATTTTTGTGAATTCTTTTTTTGAAAGTATGAGAGAATAATTTTATTTTTAAATTAAACAAGAATATTAAGTATAATTCAAAGAATATTAAAAAAAAATCAAGAAAAAATATTGAAAAATAAGCCAACGGTGGCAAATTGTTAAAGACACCTCAAAATAAAAAAATATGAAAAAAATATTTTTAAGAAACGCTTTTCTTTGGTTACGAGTGACTAAAATTAAACATATTATAAAAGAATCAACTAAAAAGCAAAAAAAAAAAAATTGAAAAATCTAACACATTCGTCAAAGAAAAGCGTGGCGCCTATTCATCGAATAAACGGTTTTCGCCCACGCTTTTCTTTAACGAAAGTCGTGTTAGACTTTTTCAATTTTTTTTATTTTTTGCTTTTTAGTTGATTTTTTTATGTTTAATTTTTTTCACTCGTAACTAAAGAAAAGCGTTTCTTGAAAATATTTTTTTCATATTTTTTTATTTTTTACTTTTTAGTCTTACACTTTTCAAACATTAAAATATATCGTTATGTTTATCAAAATATGTATAAAACATATGATGTACAAACATGAAAAGTAGTCGGAATCGGCAAAAAATTTGAAACTTTGTTGTTTATTTATGAAGCATAAACAATTAACGTAAAATTTGAAATTACGTATAGTTCATATAATTAGCTACAATCCATAAAAGTTTCAAGTTTCTTCATTGTAAGAAACAAGAGAATTTAAGCATTTTTCGTTAAAATCGTTCTTTTATTTAAACAATTAATAAACAAAAAAAAATTTTATTGACTATTCGTGTATTGTTCCCGCGAATGCATATGTCTGCAAATTTTTAGTCATTTGCATTGAAGAAAAGGCAGTCAAATTAACTTCCAAAAATTTGACCCAAACGATAGAACTAAAGAAAAGTGTTTAATTAAATAATACGACAAAACGAATTCTACTGTTAATTGCAGCACAAAACGTCTCTACCGGCGGTTTTTCTAAGACTACGATAAAAACACGAATTTTTTCAATTCGAGTTTTGGTTGAAGTTTTGTTTCGTATCGTATTGAAATTTGACACGAATAAACGCGGAGATATATATAAAAAAATATATGAGCGTTCAAAATTTGAAATTTTATTGTTTATTTATGAAGCATAACGTAAACAATTAACGTAAAAAGTGAAATTATGTATAGTTCATATCATTAGCTACAATCCGTAAAAGTTTCAAGTTTCTACATTGTAAAAAACAAGAGAATTTAAGCATTTTCCATTAAAATTGTTTTTTTTTTATTTAAACAATTAATAAACATAATTTTTTATTGAATATTCGTGTATTTTTCCCGCGAATGCATATGTCTGCAAATTTTCATTCATTTGCATTAAAAAAAAAGTCAGTCAAATTAACGTCTAAAGATTTGATGCAAAAACTATTGAAGTAATGAAAAGCGTTAAAAAACAATGAATTTTGCTATGGAAATCAGAATTTATCATTAGATCATTGTAGACAAAAAAATAAAAAAGATTTTATTATTCTATTATTTTATGTTTCTCGAGGTAACGCTGTCAAGTTTCTTTTAGTTTTAATGATCTTTGACTTTTTAGTATCACTCAGAAGTCAAAACAACGAAATTTTTTACAGAAAAAAGGGTTAAAATCAACATATTTATTATTGTTAAAGAAAATATAAGCATAAAACAAAAAATATCTCAACAGTGTTACCTCAAGGAATGTCTAAAGAAAATATGTACAAATTCCAGGTGAGTTGGTCAAGTAGTATTTAAGTTACAATGTCTACAGTCTTTGAAAAAAGCAGTTTTGAGAAAAACGCTTTTAAGTATTGTCGATTTTTTGTCTGTCAAATCGTAAAGTGATGCACACCGGAATATGGTTTTGAATCTCGTGGTAATTTACAAAAGAAAATGGGAACGGCTGTTGACCGTTTCTCACTATGCTCAAGCGCGCTGGCGCGAAGATGCTGCAAAGCGAGTCGAAGGTAGGGAGATAGTGTTGAATATCCCTATCTTCGACTCGCTTTGCAGCAGATTCGCGTCAGCACGCTTGAACGTAATGAACAATGGTCAACAGCTGTTCTCATTTTCTTTTGTAAATTACTCCGCGATTCAAAAACATATTTCGGTGTGCATCATTTTATGATTTGACAGACAAAAAAGAAATTGACAATAAAAGTTGATAATACTTTAAACGCTTTTTCCTCAAAACTGCTTTTTTCAAAGGCTGTAGACATTGTAACTCAAAAACTACTTGACCGACTCACCTGGAATTTTGTATATATTTTTTTTGACATTTCTTGAGGTAACCCTGTCGATATATTTATGTTTTATGCTTATTTTTTATTTAACAATAATAAATATGTTGATTTTCACCCTTTTTATGCAAAAATAATCGTTGTTTTGATTTCTTAGTGATACCAAAAAGTCAAAAATCGTTATAAAAAAAACTAGACAGAGTTATCTCGATAAACATATAAGCTAATAAAATCTTTTTGAATTTTTTGTTTACCATGATCCAATGATAAGGTCGGATGTCCACCGCAAAATCCAGTTTTTTTTTTTCGAGGTGTCTTTAAAAATTTGCCACCGTTGGCTTATTTTTTAATATTTTTCCTTGAATTTTTGTTTGAGTATTCTTTGTATCATATTGAATACGCTTATTTAATTTAAAAATAAAATAATTTTATCATAAAAAAAACAGCAAATCCTGTATAAAAGGTATATTTAAAATCCCTAAAAAGGGCTACATCACAAATACATAACTAGTTTTCGACTGGTTTACCAGTCATCATCGGTGCCTAAAATGAATATAACCAGATAAAATAATGCAAAGATTGAAATTTTGACTACGGTTAAAAAGCTGTCGGTTATACTCAAGTAAAGTTGATACATCCTAACCACCAAAATATAGTTTTACAAAAATATGAGGGTCAGAGCCCTATAAACATGATCCGTTAAGGAAACATCAGTTTAAAATGCCAAATAAAGCATGGATGTTTTAAATATTCTCAAAATGCCCCAGGTAACATCTGTGCTGTAGTGTGACTTGATTACATGGTGGAAGACAGGCAGCAAGTGACAGTGACAAAGAGTTTGATGTAGACAGTTCCACAGGAAGTTGAAAAATTAGCCTGTCATATTTAAAAACTATGGTATATAGATGTTAAAACTAGAAATGATGTAACAACACACTCCATTGTGAAAATTGTCATTCAAAACTCAGTAAACTAGATTTTGTAATTAAATGTCTTAAGACATTTCACACTTCAGTTACCCCCATTGTGATTTTCTCTTTAAACTTATATAAATACTAACAACTGTCAATAAATCTGTGTAATGAGGTTTGTCTACCTCCACTGACAGTATACGTAAACAAAATATTTAATTACAAAATCTAGTTTACTGAGTTTTGAATGACAATTTTCACAATGGAGTGTGTTGTTACATCATTTCTAGTTTTAACATCTATATACCATAGTCTTTAATTATGACAGGCTAATTTTTCAACTTCCTGTGGAACTGTCATTTCTGTCCTGTCAACGTTCGGAGGTCTACATCCAACTCTTTGTCACTGTCACTTGCTGCCTGTCTTCCACCATGTAATCAAGTCACACTACAGCTCAGATGTTACCTGGCATCCATGCTTTATTTGGCATTTTAAACTGATGTTTCCTTAACGGATCATGTTTATAGGGCTCTGACCCTCATATTTTTGTAAAACTATATTTTGGTGGTTAGGATGTACCTATCAACTTTACGTGAGTATAACCGACAGCTTTTTTAATCGTAGTCAAAATTTCAATCTTTGCATATCTCTCTCTTTTCCTCCTCCTCCGTTGTTGTTGTTGAGAGAGATCTCTCTCTTTTCCTCCTCCTCCGTTGTTGTTGTTGGAGAGAGACTTTTTAGGGATTTTAAATATACCTTTTATACATGATTTGGTGTTTTTGTATTACATGGTATACAGCCAACTGCAGGAAAACTTTTTCCTTGTGGATTTTTAATTTTATCATACTTTCAAACAAAATTCACAAAAATGTGCTTGAAATGTTGATTTCAACCCCTACGGCCTCCCCTTAAGGATAGCTATGCCACGATTTTGATAGGCAACCCATGCTGGTCGTGTTTGTCTATGTATGAAATTGAATAAAAAAGATGTTTCATCCGGCAAGCAGATTCTCGACCTCCTATTCGGATCTTAAGTGGACTTTACATCAACAATAAATTGAGCAATAAATTGACCAAGTTATTCAAGGCCAAATTTGACGTGTTCTCAAAGCACAATTTGACATCCATATTTGTTCGTTATTAACTTGACGTCAATAAATTCGTGAATTTCTTGAAAGCAAAATTTTCTTGTCCTCAAAAAAATTGAAGGGACTTGGAATAAATGTTGTAAAAATGTCAATATTTTCAGTAGTACCATGCAATGATTTTTTTATTAGAAGCTTTTGAATGTCGTTTGTTTCATTGTTTCTTTGTTTGAGTAAAGTGTTTGATTTGAAACAGAATAGAATAGAACAGATTAATAAAATAAATAAAATAGAGAGATAGATTAGAATAGATATATAGTATAGTATAAACTTGAAATAGAATAGAGTAGAATATAATAGAATAGATGTAATATATATGTAGATACTTACTAATAAAGTATTTGATTTAAAACAGAATGTAACAGATTAAATGAAATATATAGATAGATTAGAATAGATATATAGTATAGAATAAAGTAAAATATAATATAATAGGTGAAATGAGTGTGAAAAGCAATAGTTTTAAGTACCTAGGATCGGTATTACAGAGTAATGGAGATGCATGCAGTAGAATTAGGGCTGGATGGATGAAGTGGAAAGAAACGAGTGGTGTGCTGTGTGACAGAAAAATTCCAATGAAGCTGAAGGGAAAATTCTATAAAACAGCCATAAGACCGGCTATGATGCACGGAACTGAATGTTGGGCAGTGAAAAATAAAGCGGAACAACGAATGCATGTGGCGGAAATGAGAATTCTTAGATGGATGAGTGGAGTGACAAAGAAGGATAAAATTAGAAATGAGTATATTAGGAGAAGTCTAGGTGTGGCACCAATTGATGCCAAAATGAGAGAACATAGGTTATGATGGTTTGGTCATGTTCAACGTCGAGACGTTAATCACCCAATACGAAGAATAGCTGAAGTGCATATTCCTGGAAGGAGTAGGAGAGGAAGACCAAAGAAGACGATAAGACAGGACATGTTGGTAAAGGGGATTAACATTGATATGACCCAAGATAGAATTGTGTGGAGAAATGCAATTAGGGAAGCCGACACTGCATAGGGATAAGGCAAAGAGAATGATGATGATGATAATAGGTGTAATGTGTAGATACTTATATAGAATAGGTTTGAAATAGAGTAGAATATAATAGAATAAAGAGACTATATACCTACATAGATACATCCCTAATAGCACAAGGATGTCCTTCACGGACTTTAGGGAGGTTAGTTTTCGTCCAAGGAACGTCCTATTTTGGTCCAAATGTCGCGCTATCGAATGTCCGTTGGACGTCCACTTAAGGTCCGAAGGGACGTACATTGGACCTTAACAGGATGTCCTATTTTGGTCCAAATGCCACGTTGCCAAACGTCCAATGGACGTCCACCTAACGTCAGAGGGGACGTTCAGTGAACGTCAATTGGACCTTCATAGGACGTCCCAGTTTGGTCCAATGTCTTGCTGCCGAACGTCCATCTAACGTCCTGAGAGGACCTCCGGTGGACGTCTAGCATCGATATTTAGACCTGTGGAGAATGTATGGTGGGAAATAAAAAATATATTTTTAAGGAACTTATATTACATCTTATATTAAATTACAATTATTGGATATTACATTATTTACATTAAATTACAATACACTTCTCCAAGAAATTAACGCACCACCTTAAAAATAGGGCATTTTTGATGTCTCGAATTTTCTAAATCTGTTGTCCCATCTGAGTGATTTTTTATAATATAGCCTAGGCTATAGGTTACATCCTTAAGCTTGTCATGCACTGGGAGCTATACTGTAATATATGTATATTATATCATATCGCTCTCTATAGTAATGAGTGAGCCTGCAGACAGCATAGATATATAATACTCTAGATTGCGTCCTCCGATCTTAAAATGGGTGACGGTTGCGACAGAGATAAATGAGCCTATTTGGTCGGTAGTCTCTTTCTAATTTAAGGGGAATATCGACGACGTGACTATCCCACTTTATCGAGTAATATTTGTTGACAGTTGGAGCGGGTGGAGACGAGAAATGGTCTTTGGTCTTCGGACGTGAGTAATCGTGGTTCGAATCCCATACCAACTTTACCTTTTTTATTTTTATTTACTCAATATTGCGTTTATTAGATATTTTTACATCTGAAAAATGGAGCTAAGTAAATCTAGCAGATAATAAATGTACCTATGTATAGTAAGTTAATATTGGAATACATATTTGTGAACTGCATAGTAAAATAAAAGTCATTCGTTATTAATATAAATTCGTCCTTATTCGAATGATGTGAATAATATTTGTTTTGCTTCTACTTTTTTAAAAAATTGTAACAATAGTTTCGTAAATAAAAATAATGTCTAATTACTTATAATTGAATCGGTCATTTCAAAAACAGCAAAGTCCACAATTTTGAGAAACTAACTTTTTGAGAGGAATAGACTCCTTTAAGATAAACGTTGTGTGCAAAAACGACACCAGTCCAGTAAAAACATTAGGAACAAAACTACAATATAACTCTGAATTTTGATGTCATCCATTTCATCCATCTTTCGACTATATTTAAGTTTTCTTTGCTCTTCTCTAAAATTAGGAATATGTGACTCGTGTTGTTTTTGAAATGACCGATTCAATTAATAAATCGATGGTAATTATGTTGATATTAATTATTGGTAATTTTTTACGAATATTCTTAATTACTTTATACTATTCTACCATTAACTTATTAAAAAAATAACATTGGCTTTTATATTTTTAAAAATCTATAGGTACCTACACAGTTTTTCTTATTTGTTATATATTTCTTTGCATAGATTTATTTTAGAGATGTAATAATATCTAATCAACGCAATATTGATTAAATTAAAAATAAAAAAAGTAAAGATTGGTATGGGATTCGAACCAGGATTATCCACGTCCGAAGACAAACGACCAGTTCTCGTCGCCATCCGCTCGAACTGTCAAACCATCTAAAATACTCGACGACCGAGTAGGATAGTGACGTCGTCAATACTCCCCTTGAATTAGAAAGAGACTACCGACCAAATAGGCTCATTTATCTCTGTCGCAACCGTCACCCATTTTAAGATCGTAAGGCGCAATCTAGAGTATTATAAATCTATGGCAGACAGGGAACTTTGACAAAATAGCATAAATTTTAGGTTATGTTTGTTTTTACAAATTAAATGTAATTTTTTGAGTAGAGTTAAGATGTTAGATTATAATTTGAGAAAATTCTAAATATTATGTATTAAGTATAACAAAATCAATTAATACCTAATCCAAGTATGTAATACATATTATTCATTTACAAAATTAAACAAGTTGTAAGAAATAAAATAGTTTTTTTTAATCCCTATTTTGCATAATTAAAGTTATCCACCAGAATAATATTATCTGTGAAGCGTGAAATTGGTAAAAAGTTCCTCTAGTTTTGTTACTAAACTGTTTGGTTTGAAATTTAGGATGGCAGAATTTCAATGTCATCAAAATCTTTTATTTGTTGACAGCAGAAAAGTAAAAACAAACACTGTAGCCTTAAAAGTTACTAAAAATATAACCAAATTGCAGAAAAAATTGCATGAAAAATAGGACATGTTCTATTTAGCTGCAACTTATTCTTGCAGCAAGGAGTTGCAGCTTTTCTGTGCAATTCGCGTATGACACGATGCAATTTCTATTGCTGCAAGAAATTGTGCAATTAATTGCGCAATTAGTTGCATCGTGTAAAGTGGCTATAATGGTTCCGTATGTGCAGGCTCACTCATTACTCATTACTATAGAGAGCGATTTGATATAATATATATTACAGTATAGCTCCCCGTGCATGACAAGCATAAGGAAGTAACCTATAGCCTCAGGCTATATTATTATAAAAAAATCACTTAGATGGGACAACAGGTTTAGGAAATTCGAGACATCAAAAATGCCCAATTTTTAAGGTGGTGCGTAATGCACTGTATATATAGGTAAACTTATATACAGGCTGTAACAAAAATAAAATTTTTGTGTTTATTTAGTTGGCTATCTATTATAGTGTACAATCATCTAGAATATTTTGAACAAACTAAAAACACGAATATATCATCGAAAAATTAATAAAAAGGTCTTAAAATGCTTGGTTAGATATTAAGATCTAGTTAAAAAGAAACCAAAAACTGTATATTTTCTACAGAACGTAGATTATGAATTTTTAAGCCAGCTAATCCCATTTATTATACAGGGTGTCCCGAAAAGATTGGTCGTAAATTAAATCACATATTCTGGGACCAAAAATAATTTGAATGAACCTAACTTACCTTAGTACAAATATGCACACAAAAAAAGTTACAGCCCTTTGAAGATACAAAATGAAAATTGATTTTTTCGAATATATCGAAAACTATTAGATTTTTTATGGAAAATGGACATGAAGCAATATTATTGCAGTAACATCTTAAAGAAAAATTATAGTGAAATTTGTGCACCCCATAAAAATTTTATGGGGGTTTTGTTCCCTTAAACCCCCCAAACTTTTGTGTACGTTCCAATTAAATTATTATTGTAGTACCATTAGGGCATGTGGGCTAGAATTTCAAACATCAAAAAGGAAAGAGGCTCTAAACATGAACGTTACAAGGTAGAAGGACTCAAAGAAACAAACAAAAATAAAGAGTATAAAGAAAAGATAAGCATCAAACTAGAAAACAGACCAAAACATGAAAACCCAAATAAGGAGTGGGAAGAGTGCAGAGAAATCATAAAAGAGACAGCTAAAGAAGTGTTAGGCATAGAAGGTAAAGAAAGAAGAACAAGAACGAATGACTGGTTTGACGAAGAATGTCAGATTATAACAGACAGAAAAAACAGAGCATATTTACTGATGCAACAGGGGCACAGAACCCGACAAGCAGAGGAAGAATATAAACAACTACGCAAAGAAGAAAAGAAAACTCACCGAAGAAAAAAGAGAGAATATGTGAACAAAGAACTTCAGGAACTGCAAGAACTAAGTAGATCGACAGAGACAAGAAACATTTATCAGAAACTGAACAAAAGCAGAAAAGACTTCAAACCGAGAACGACGATGTGTAGAGATAAGGAAGGTAATATATTGACAGAACAGCAAGAGATACTAAGAAGATGGACAGAACATTTTACGGAAAAGCTTGAAGGAGATGGGAGTGAGACAAACCCTGATATACCATTAGACCAAGCAGACAACAGAGAAAAGAGTCCACCAACAATAGCCGAGATTAGAACAGCAGTAGACAAATTAAAGAACAATAAATCACCGGAATCAAATCAAGTAGCATCGGAATTACTGAAGGAAGGAGGAGACGCACTACAGAAAACAATACATGTATTGATAACAAAGATATGGTCAAATAAACAGCTACCAGCGGAGTGGAATAGTGGTATTATTGTACCATTACATAAAAAAGGGAATCAGTTAGAATGTGGAAACTACCGTGGAATCACGCTGCTGAATGCAGCATACAAAATAATGTCCAACGTCATTTATGAAAGACTTAGACCACACGCTGAAAAAATAGTTGGCAGGTACCAAAGTGGCTTCTGTAGACAGAAGTCAACAATAGACCGGATATTTGTTCTGTGACAGATCCTCGAAAAAACAGGTGAACATAACATCGACACACATCATCTCTTCATAGACTTCGAAAGCGCATATGACAATATAAACCGAGAATTCTTAATAAAAGCAATGAAAGAATTTAATATACCAACACAACTAATAGAACTGATAAAAGAATCTCTAAAAGTAGAAAGTAAAATCCGGATAAAAAACGAACTAACGGAAACAATAGATGTGAAAAAGGAACTACGCCAGGGAGACGCTCTATCATGCATCTTGTTCAACATTGTACTCGAGAAAATAATGAGGGACACAACAGTCAATACTCGAGGAACAATAATTAATAAAAGCGTGCAAATACTAGCATTTGCAGATGATGTTGACATAATCGCAAGATCAAGAAGGGAAATGATAGAGGCATTCAATCAAATAGAACGAGCTGCACAAAATAGTGGCCTTAAAATCAACCAGAACAAAACAAAATATATGCAGGTAAGTAAAAACACAGAAATAAGGCAGCCACAAAATATAACAATAGGAGAATACAACATTGAGGGGGTAAAAAACTTTACATACTTGGGATCCCTAGTCACATCTGATAATAACGTAGCATAGGAAGTGAAGAGGCGAATATTTATTGCCAATAAAAGTTACCATGGCTTAATTCGGCAACTAAGATCAGACAACGTCGCAAGGAAAACAAAATGCCAAATATACAAAACCCTAATAATACCGGTACTCACATACGGCTCAGAAACCTGGACACTCACTAAAAGAGAGGAAACATTGCTAGCCACCTTTGAAAGAAAAATCTTGCAACACATATATAAGGGCACAAAAGAAAATGGAATTTGGCGAAGAAGGTACAACTTTGAACTATACGAAATATACCAGGATCCGGATATCATAACATTCATTAAAATAGGATGGCTGCGTTGGATGGGACATGTAGAAGGAATGGAAGAAGGCGAAATACCAAACAAAATATTCAAAGAGATGCCAGTAGGAAAAAGAACAAGAGGAAGACCGAAGCTGAGATATTTAGAACAAATAGAAAATGATATAAAAACCTTAAAAATAAAAAACTGGAGAAAAAAAGCACGAAACAGATCAGAGTGGAGAAGAATCCTGGAACAGGCCAAGACCCAGAAAGGGCTGTCGAGCCAATGATGATGATGATGATGATAAAAATTTTATGGGGGTTTTGTTCCCTTTAACCCCCCCAAACTTTTGGGTACGTTCCAATTAAATTATTTCTGCGGTACCATTAGTTAAACACTGTGTTTTTAAAACTTTTTTACCTCTTTCTATTTTTTCGATAAAGCTCTTTTTATCAAGATATGGCTTCTTTTTAAAATGGTTCAAAATATACCTAAAAATGTAAATCATAAATACATTTTCATATTATTAGTCTCTACAATCGTACTTAACCATATACAAATATGTGGTGGATTTGACAAATATTCAAAATATCACGATAAAAACTGACTTCAAAAAAGTACTAAGAGGCAAAAAAGTTTTAAAAACATTGTGTTTAATAGTACCACAATATTAATTCAATTGTAACTTACACAAAAGTTTGGGGGGGGTTTAAACGAACAAAACCCCCATAAAATTTGTATGGGGTGTCGGGTGTCCAAATTTCACTATACAGTGGAACCTCGATTATCTGTCTCTCTATTAACTGTCACCTCTGTTAACCGTTTTGTAAGAGAGACTAAAAACTTTTTTTACAGTCACCTCCTGTTTTCATATGATATTTTTTGACATGTTTTGTAGTAAATTCAATTACCTATTTACTACAAAACATGTCAAAATTTATATGTGAAAACAGAGATGACCTTAAAAATGGTTTTTCGTCTCCTACAAAATTCATGAAAAAGCAGATAGGAGGTATTGTCACATCACCGACGATATACCAGAAGTATATGTGGCCATACCAAATAATACATCCTTGATAAATATAAACATTTTTATTGCACAAAATCTTGTCATATATTTTTTTTCCATA